>NC_031994.1:55686420-55724348 GCF_001879085.1 Nicotiana attenuata
ACTTCAGCCGGAGTGGTCTGGCCGAGTGCTTGTTCCCTTGACCGCTTTCTGAGTTTACGTTCAATAAATGTCCGAACTCTCTCAACAGGATCTTCTGCCACTTGGCCAAGCTTGCCAATTGCATGGGCTTCTGAAAGAGATACATATCAAAGGATCCATTCTTTATATGAGAATTGTCAGTATAAGGCGCAGGAAGTAATGTCTCAGCTTCTGTAGCCACCCAAGTCAAAGAACAACAGGTGCGTTCCAATAGAGTAATAACCGGGGCCTCGTACGGGGTGAACTTCTTGCTGAGATTAATAGATGGCTTGTTCCTTTCTACCTTGTTTCATCATGTTGCCCAGAACGCAACCGAAAGCTCCGATCTAACACTTGCAAGGTTAGAGTAATAAGGGGTCTCCTGGCTCGGCAGGGAACTAAGACTGGTGGTGTTGATAGGTACTCCTTGATTTCTGTCGAAGGCCTTTTTGGCAGTCAATCGGGTTCCATTTGGTTAGGTCGGCGTCTTATTTAACATCTTAAAGAGTGGCTCACAGATAACTGCTAGACTGTGCTATGAATCGGTTGATGTAGTTCAGCCTTCCAAGAAAACTCATCACCATCTTTCTTGTTCTTTGGCAGTGGTATTCTGTGAATTGGCTATTGACCTTCGATGGATCCAGTTCTATTCCTTGGGCGGGTGCTCCATATAAACCCTAGCAACACTTCCTCAGCAAGAACCCCAAATGCACACTTTGCAGGGATTTAGTTTCGGTCTGTACCTCCGCAGTCTATTGAAAAAAATTCCTCAGATTCTTCTATTGTGGTCAGGTGGCCTTTCTTGGATTTGGATAAAACACCATCCATATTACCTCTATCTCTTTGTGTATCATGTTCAAGAAAATCGTAGTCATGGCCCTCAATGTACGGTGGCCCCTGCATTCTTCAACGCCCAAATGACATCATCTTGTTTAACAGTACATTCCCCAGGTGTAATGAAAGTTGTTTCGCAGATCTTCTTCAATCCATCCAGATCTCAATGATAACCAGCGAAACATCTACAAATGACTGCAGTCAGCTTGGCGCAATCTATCAATCAGGGATGTGTATATTCGGCAAGGGAAGTCATCTTTTGACTGGCCTGGTTTGAGATCCCGGGTAGTCGACACAGACTCGGAAACCTTCCCGTCTTTCGTGGTACTGGCACGATATTGGCTAAACCATGTCGAGTACTCAACCACCCTGAGAAACCCTTAGCTGTTTGATCTGGCTTGGTGACTTCTCTGTGAATTTTCAGACTCATACCAGGCTTGAACTTTCTGAGCTTTCTTTTACCGGTGGACACGTTGGATCGCGTTGGCATTTTTGTGAGCTACAATAGACGTACTAAGACATTCACGTCATCATACGACAGGCGAATATGTCCTATACTCTTTTAGAAGTTCTAGTGTGTTATTCTTTCTTCTCGAGGCGATAGCAGTGAAATGCCGATGCGCGTTTCCTTGACGTTTTCTGCATTCTCCCAAGGGACATTTCGGTTTCGTCCAGGTTGGACTTAGGTCTGTTCTCAAACGTCCGTTCAACTTCTTGACATCTCGTAGTTATGTCATCTTCCTCTAAATCAATATCGTTAGTTGCATTGTTTCATTGCATGTCACAGTTATTGGTTCATCAAAATAAGTAATAGTAATGATTATATGTAAAGTAAGGAGGAAAAAAGATAGAAATAAATATTAATTCATAGAAAAAATCAAACATGCTTTTGATAAATTGAATTTAATTGTTTTGAAACGTGAAGATTCTTATTGCGGAAATTGAAAAAATGCGAAAAAGAAAATCAATTTTAGTAAAACAATGGACAAATGCTTGTTTTTACCTTGCTACCCCGAGGCTCGTCGGGCTCTGGTTTCCTGATGGTCCAGTTATTGAGGCAGCCCTTTGCTTAAACAGCCTGTAATGGAAGGGCCGTCCTCCCCCTCCTCCTTGAATTAATTACAACAGTCCATGTCATTGTCCTCTAGGAACAAGATCTTCACCGCTTGCCAGTGCCTCTTCTTCATCTGACCCATAAACAATGGTCGGCTTGTTGGAAATCTACTCCAGACGCGGTATTGGCTGCTTTTCCAGTGGGTAGAAGGACGCGCCATGGTCGACCCAATGTGGTTGAATTCTCCAGGTGTAATCATATCCCAAACCTAAGGTAGTGCCATGTTTCTTGAGTTTTACGGTCTTAGCAATTCCTTGAGGTTCTTGTCGAGTCCCCTTGCCAGGTCGTACCCCATTCCAATCAATTTCATACTCTCAATTTGTTGTATCCCTCATTTGTCTTGTCGACAGCATTGACCGTTTTAGATGTCGGTGGTTTAAGTTTCTCCGCCTAGTTTCCTTCTTTCCTCGTATTGCTGGAATGTCTGGCGTGATAGGCGTGGAAATGGACATGTTGCGGAATTTTGAGGGTTCTGGATGAGGAGTGGAGCGTTGTTTGGGGTATGGAAAGTGTTGGCATTGTTTCTTTGGCAGGAGCAAGTGGGATGATTTTGTTGTTTTGGGATATTTGAGGAGTGTGGGTTTTGAACATTGGGGAAGTTGGCGTCCGGGGTGTGAGGGAAGAATGATAGGTTGGCCAGATTCCGAAACCTGATTCTAGCTCTTCCTGAAACTTCAAAAATTTTTTGTTTCAAGTTGCTGACACTTTTTCATCCGGAACCCGAATACCATGTCCATCGTGGCCTCTGCTGTTGGTTTCTCTTTTCTGATATTGTTCAAATCTTCCATCTTGCTTTTTGTTCTTGTTCTTTAACAGGACTTTAGAGGAGGGTGGGTGGAGGGCCCTGGATCTCTGTGGCAATATGATTGATGTTGCCAGAATGCACGAACTAAAACCTTTGGGGAGGGGAATAACAAGCAGAAATAAAAACAAAAAAAGGTAATAAAATTGTGAAAAGCATGTTGATATCCAGTCCTTCGCTGACATCTCATTTCGGTATTCGGCCCTTTTGGAGATGTTCTATTAACCAGAGTTGCAAGTAATAAATTGCAGCTTCAAAGTGTTTTGCTCCCTCGTTGATCACTCTCCAAGGCTGGGGTATATGTCTTGCAACGATTATGGGGCCGATGTTGAATGGCGCTGGTCCACCAATCCCCTCATTGGGTCTTAGTTTACCATAGCCAGCCTGGTATTGATTCTACCTTTCTTCATCAGAATACCATATCAGACCTAGAAGCAAAAAATATAAGACCAAAAAACCCTGCAATGGACGTTCTTAAGTGTTTGATGGCAAACTCGCCAGAGTTAGGCACTATAAGGATTTGCTGTGACCGTACCTTTCAATCAAGTAGTCAAAGAGGGATGTATGATTCTTTCAGGCATGATTGAATTCTGGATTCTTCTTCAAATCCATCATTTTAAGGAAGTCCCTGCCTTTGCGAAGGTGTATTTTCAATTGCCCCCAAAGCGAAAACGGCTCTATTTTCACAATGCCCAAAACAATGTGGCAGCTTCTATATCATGTTATTAGGTTAGATTCTCTATGAGGCGATGGTAGATTCCAATATTTTCTGATGATGATTTGTCACTAAGTGTAAATCTTTCCCACCAGCTTAGCAATCTCGGGTGGACGTTTGGTACCATGGCCGATCTGGGGACTTCATTGCCTCATATGCAAGGCAAATAAGTTAGGCCCCTACCCCCACCAGACTCGACTATAATAATCACAATTAGCATGAAGCATCTAGTTTCTCCAAATGAATGCCACATACGTGGTGACGCCCGTTTAGGGCTTTAGGAACCCAATGGAACCTATTGGACAAGCTTCTTAAAGGATCATTATGGGACAAATAAACTGATCCGGCTAGGTGACCATGTTGCATGCGCAATTTGATACAGACAGTAAGGTTTCTATGGGTTTAGACTTGGTATACCTTGAGCGAACAACTCAACGAGGAAGGCTCGGAACTGTTCGACTTGCACCGCTGATACTAGTTTTACCGCCAAATATGGGGGCCTTTTCCGAATTTTTTAGGGGGTAATATAAGGAAAGAGCGCGCAACCGCTCATTATAAGCGTGCTATAGTATTTTTTGGCTACGAGTGGGAGTATCGATGTGGGCATTGATTATTCAAAAATTAAAAGCATGTTGACCATATATTTGCAAGTAAGAAAGCGATAAGATACAGCAGTTTCATAATTTAAAGCAAATAAAGGAAGAGAAAACAAAGGAGAATGCGTCAATTTTGCTTTTAAAGAAGAAATTTAAAATGCTTAAAGGAATTAAACAAAAAAATACTGCACATAGGGAGAGTACAAATTACAAGAACAATCTGAAATGGTGTAAGCCTAAAAATCCCCACAGGATCGACATGCTGTCGCGCCCCCTTTTTTCCCCTTACATCGGGGAGGAGTACGGGTTTCGACATTCATCGGGTGTAAAGACTCATTTCCTTTTGGGAATTGGGTATTTTTGAAGAGTCACCACCTAACGTTTTTTAAGGTGCGTTAGGGCACCTATAGGGTTCAACTACAACTACATTCGATAACCAGAGATAGGGTAAGGGCTTAATACTTATCCCAAGGGAAGGTGTTTAGGCACCCCTCAGGATCCACTAGTGTGGTTCCCGGCCAGATAGTTTTTTGTTGAATTTTGTGCAATTAGCAAGTAAGCAATTAAGGCTCAATATTAGGGGATTTTAAAATTTAATACACAAGTGTTTGAAAAACAATAAAGCAATGTTTTTGAAAGAAGTTATAATCTAAACATGTTTGTGAATGAAAAAGGGTCCTTAGTTTGTTTGTAATAATGGGATCACATCAATGCAATAACCCGGTAATCACTACTCAAAAGAGGGGCTACACGTGGTATTAGCGCACCGGTCATCATATTCATATCTACCCTTCCACCCCGTGAAGGGTATTAATTAAGCGAGGATTGGTCTCGACCTCTATTGCATTGTTGTTACCCGTCCCATTCCTTTCAGTCCCGGATGAATTTAGGACTCTACTCCTATAAGAAAGAGGTTCTAAGCTGACTCTTAGGTTTAAAGGGTAAAATGCTAATGCGACATTACAAAACAAGAAGAACTGCATTTAGTGGGGAAACATATAAACAATTAAAAGGCTCATGTATACCTCCGCAAAATAATGCATATAAGCAGCATGGAATTAAACATAGTTAAGGTCTGAATTTTACATCCTAAAGCAGGGTGTTTTGAGTCAGAACCAGATTCATTATATAACTTAGAAAAAAAAAAGTCTGAATCAGGCCTGTCCTGGTGGTTGTAGCAGTTGAATAATTAAACAGAGGCAGTTCCAGATTTATTTAGTAATACCTAGGGCTTGCCTAGGCGTGAACAGGATTCAGTAGTTATTCAGGATTACTGACAGTTGGAGATATTGTTTTACCTAAACATGCTGTTCTAGAGGTGTCAGCACATAGAAATTTGGCCATATTAGTAGTAAAGACTAAAATGAAATTGTTTTATTCCTTTTCATGCATTTCGTAATTAGCCTAAGTGGTGCTTAAGACGAATATAAGTGAGAACCTAAAGACATGGTATCTAAATGAAAAGAGGTGCAGAATGATGTATATATGCAGAATCCTAAACAGGATTTCTATATGCAAAAATATTACAGTTACTAGGGCATGCAGAGATGATATTTTGTTAATGTTGTTTAGCCTAAAGAAGGATCTCTAGGTGTACATGGCAGTAGGAACATGATTGCAGAAATACCGGTTATTAATACATTTAACGCAGGAATTGCTAAGTGGTATGATAGTGAAATGGACATGCTGAAAAATGATAAGTGTAAATCCTAGGAACAAGGATCTCTAATGCATGAAATGAGTCCTAAGCATGGATTCTATTGCGCAATGTAGGAATGTAAACCTAGTAACATGCTTTCTGCCCTTTTTACTAGCTAAAACATGCAATATTCCCCATCCCTTTTCACAAAGCCAAACCCCATAATGTTTACAAATTATTACAGAGCAAAATGATTGAATTACAAAAGAAGTGCCAGAATAAGAAATTACAACCAAAGCAAGCCTGATTTTGACTTCCTCTCTGAGTTATGTAATTAATCACTTTCAATGCCAACGTTATTCTAAAAGCCTTTCGCATATCTGGGAGTGCCAGAGTTCCCTAAGGACCTCAGAGGGTCCCGGGCAGTGCTCGCACCCAGATTTGCATAACCACAACAGAATGAGTGCAGTGTGGAAGGCCAACTCTTATGTGTCCAAGTCAGAGGGAGCTCAAGCGTCCCAAGTCAAAGGCTCACACAAGAGGGCAGAACCTAGATTCTAAGAATTATAGGAAAGATGCATAACACATGTTGAAAGAAGATTTATTCAAAGAAGAAACTGTACTAACAGTCCATTTTGAAAGCAATTAGTGACAGAGGTGATTGAAACAGTTGTAAATGAAACTCAAATTCCCAAGATGGAATCACACACAGAATCACAGTCATACAAAGGGGTCAAGGGTTTGGGACACACCATACATCTGACTCTGCATTTCCACATATAAATAGCAAGGGATGACAGGCATACTTAGACATGCAGGGTCAACATATTGTCAAAGAGGAGCAATTAAACATACAGCAGTAGCGGTAGTAAGTTAGGATTCATAGTAAAGAAACCTACTCGAAGCACATTAGGCAACAAGGTCAAGTAGTCATGGCATTTATACATACGTAGAGCCAAAAGTGTAGAGAAATCAGTCTTAACTATGTAAAGAAAGCCAGACCAAATAAAAGACTCATAGTAATAAGTGAGGAAAGAACCCTTTTAAGGAATTAGGTTTATGCCATAGTCGACCTAAAAATTGGTAAAACTCATAACCAGGATAGTCAAGAACAGAAAAATGATTTCAAACCAACAGGACTCAATTCAAAACAGACATCATTACAAACAAACAAAAAACAGCTTCAGAACTCAGTTAAAACCCAAAAGTTACCTAGGTTTCAACAACGATGAAACCAGATAGAAGAAAACATAAGCACATCGTTTAAACATAGTAAAACAATACTGAAAATCAGGAAGAGGTCTTTAAGAAAGAATTTTAAGAAAACCCCTAATTTGAAAATGAAGAGTCTCTTGAAAGGAAATCGAAAAAACCTTTTGGAAAACATCAAGAAGTTCATAAAGGTGCACAGGTCTAAGACATATCTGAAAGAAATCGAAAAAGCTCTTAAAGCCTAGGGTTCAAAGAACCCAGTGAAAGTGAGAAAGACCTTGAAAAGTCACCGAATCCAGCCGGAAAAGTCAAGGCTCTGACTTGAACAGCCATGGATGGCCGGAAAAAGACCAGAGATCGAAGTTGAGCGGGATTGGACCAGATCCCTTCGAGATCTGTCCATGGAACCACGAAAATAGGTAACCAGTGGACATAGGAGCGAGTACACGCCTCCAATCACCATGGGAGTCCATGGATTAGGTGGGGATTGAAGGGAATTTAGGGTACATTTGGGTGGCGGCGGCTAGGGTTTAGGCGGGGTGCAGAGAGAGAGTTTGAGAGGAAGGGATTCTAAGCGGAGGATTGTAACAAATGGTAGGGGTTTGGGGTCGTTGGGACTAATTAAGGTAAGGGGCGATGGTGGTCGTTGATTTTTGAATGATCAATGGCCTAGATTTAAATATGAGTGGGGAATCCGGGTTCGGGTTGGTTTTAAGGGGTTTAGGGGTAGGGTTAAATTAGAAATGGGCTGGGGAATTGGGTTTGATTTGGGGGTAAATTGAAAGCCAATTTAGGCTAAAATTTTAAATAGCCACTTTTCCTCTCTTTTAATTTATACAAAATAGTAAATGGCTTTCTGAGAATAAACTAAAAAATACTAAAATGCTTTATAACACATAATTAACAATTTAAAAATACCAGACTCAATTTATGAATATAAGACACAATTAAACCTTAAAAATGGATATTGCAATTGTGTGCAATTAGCTTTATAAAATACTAAATGAATTTGTAAAATATATGTAAAAAATTATTTTTAGCCATATTTTGCATAAATATGAATAATCCAAATAGATGAATTACCCAAATATAATATTGGACATAATTATTGGGATTATTATGGATGAAATAAAAGGGAAATAGATCAAATTAAAACGATTGGACATGCTTATATATGTATTATACGCTATTTTGAAAGTATTTTGCATATTGAAAATATAAAGGAAAAATTAGGAGTGTCAACAGGTGATGCACCTCTAGGTGGACGGGCGTGTGTCGTGCGGCGGAGTATTATGATGGTAGGAGTGGACTTTAGAATATTATCGGACCCTAATTTTGCTATAATGCCTTGTTATATTCCGTGTTTTCTCGTAACTTGTATGAATTATTTGAACTATGATCCATGTTAGAAACTGTGGCACAGAACTATGTGTTAATATGATTGAGGCATAATCGGACTATTCTTATTGTTTTGAGTTGTTTTTCCTCAATTGTAGTAATATCCTCGTCATTATATTTTCATCGCATGTTATCTCTCAATTTTTGTATATTATTTGTTTATTATATCACGTGCTATTGTTGCCATTCCACAGGTGATACTGTTTGGGCTAGGCTATGAGATGTTGGCCATTGAAACTTTGAGAGCAGTTGATCACTGAAGCTTGGTCCATAGAGCTGATTTGGTATTAATTTGAGGTGCGGCAACACCAGGCCCATTTTGGCTATGTAATATAGATTAGGGGGCAACCGCTTGCACCAGGCCCGTACGATTAGGCTATGTGATATTGATTAGGTTGGATCAGGATCCATCCCTCTGGAGTTTGATAATTTACAGTAAAGCACTGGCACAATGAATTATATGTGCTGTGCTGAGGGGCATTATTGCCAGGCACCCGTACAATGCTGAGTGTAGTTCAATGTGAGGTGAGGGGCACTTGAGCCAGGCACCGTGAGTGGCTAGTGTGGTTTTTGATGTTTTCACTATGGTAAAATTGACTTGACAGGTATATTTGACATGTAGGCATAGAGATGTATTCTTCCTCATGCTAGCTGGTAAATGAAATATTTTATTCGTGTTAAGCTTCGCACCATTATATCTTGGAAGCAATGTCTAAATTTCCATAATCGAACGAGCTGAAAGTGACATCTTTGAGTTATTTATTTCTACTCTCTTCATTATATCCAAAATTGTATTGATTCATGGATGTGGACACTGACTTTCTTCTGAGCTCATCACTACCTTCAACTAATGTTTAGGTTTGTCACTCATTGAGTACATGGGTTGGTTGTACTCATACTACGAATCGCATTTCAGTGTGCAAATCCAGGTACTTCCGGGTGCAGTGATTGCTAGAGTTCGCACAGGCACCACCCTTCTGTGAGACTATGAGGTAGTGTTTAGTCGTTCGTAGACCTTGGAGTTCTCTTTATTTATTTCTGTTATTATTATTCTATTGTTCAAAATAGTTGTATTTGAGGGTTTGGCTTGTATTTTGACATTCAGTAATGCTAATGTACTCATGACACCAGTATTTGGGAATGGGTGGCTGTGTTATCGTTATTTTTCTCAGATATTTGATGATACTTCTGCTGTTGAGATTATTTAGTTTTATTTTATAGAAGTCATTGTTATTGTGAAACTGTTGGCATGCCTACCAAGTAGTGTTAGGCCCATCGCGGCCTCGATGGAGTTTGGGTCTCGTGACAAGTTTGGTATCAGAGCACTGGTTGCCAAGGTCTCTGTAAGTCATTACTTGCGAATCCGTATTGAAGACATCTATACTTATCTTTCGGAGGCTACCGAACATTTAGTAAACTTTATTTTCGTGCATTCTTGTCATGCAAATTTTTTAATTCGAAGTCTTAACCTTTACTTTATATTCTCTCACAGATGGTGAGTACACGTTCAGCTGATAAGGCACCAGTGCAACCAGTCAGGTCCGCGAGATTTGGGGTCAAATGTAGTGACCGAGGTGGGGCTCTACACTACGTCTAGATCAGCACTTGTGGAGCCACCAGTTGTTCTATTGGAAGAGCATGTTGCTAATACTGTTGAGTCGGCAGGACCAGCCTAGACACCGTTGTAACGACCCGGCCGGTCGTTTCATGAGTTACAGTCTGTGTTTCTCCCCATTTCTGCTTCTTTATGTGTTTTCGACTAACATTTCATTGTATCGTGTTGGTTGGTTCGGGTTTGGAGTAGTTTTGGAGTGATATTGAGACACTTCGTCTCTTAAGTTGGCCATTTAGTTGGAAAAGCCAACGGAAGTTGACTTGTAAGTAAATGATTTTAGAATTTGTTTTTTATGGTTCGGATAATTCGCTAGGTGATTTGGGCTTAGGAGCATGATCAGAATGTAATTTGAAGGTCTGTGTACATTTAGGCTTTGAATTGGCGAAATTGGAATTTGCATTTTTCCGGTTGGTAGTGGAAATCTTGATATCGGAGTTGAATGGAATTTCGGAAATTGAGAGTAGCTCCGTTATGTCATTTGTGACGTGTGTGAGAAAAATTTTAGGTCGTTCGGATGAGGTTTGATAGGCTTTTTGATCGTTTGCGGAATTCGGGAGTTTTGGAATCCTTAAGCTTGAATCCGCAGGGTGTTTTGATGTTTCGTTGTTGTTTTGAGGGTTCCGAGGGTTGGTAGAGTTTGAATGATGATATGTGACTTGTTTGTATTTTTGGTTGAGGTCCCGGGGGCCTCGGGATTGATTCGGAAGGGTTGTCAGAAAGTTTGGCTTTGGAATTGAGCAGCTTCAGCTGCTGCCCCTGTTATAAACGCACCTGCGGATTAGGGTCTGCTGGTGTGAGGTACGCAGATGCGCTAGTGGTTCTGCAGAAGCGTTACGGCCAGGAGGCCAGGACCCGCAGATGCAAGCAGGGGAGCACACCTCGCGACCGCAGGTGCGAGTATTAGGCCGTAGATGCGGCTATGCCTCGGATAAAGTGAAAACCGCAGATGCGTTGGTTAGACCGTAGAAGAGCAGAGAAATGAGACGACAGGTGCGGAATCCCTGGGTCAGAAAGTATATAAGCTTCCTTCACGAATTTTTTCCCATTTCCACCAATTTTTGAGACGGGCTTGGAGTTTTGAAGGTTTTGCAGGCATTCGAGGCGGTAACGCTTGGAGTTAAGATTTTGAACTCAATACTCGATTCTATGGTGATTTCCAACTGGTTAGACATGAAATTAGTGGAATTAAGGGTCAAATTGGAGAATTAGGGCTTGGAATTGGAGAGTTTAAATTGGGGATTGAGGGCCATTTGAGTCCGATTTTGATGTTCTTGATATGTATAGACTTGTGGGAGGATTAGTGATGTGATTTTTATCGAATTCTAAGACGTGGGCCCAGGGGTCGAGTTTGACTAATTTTGGGATTTTTGATGTAATTTGATTATTTTTGCGTGGCCTGTTCCTTTGGCATATATTGATGTTGTGATTCTTATTTTAGATAAATTCAGGGCGATTTGAGGCCCAGTCGAGTGGCAGAGGCATCCGGAGTAGGTTTTCATCTGGTTTGAGGTAAGTAACGATTGTAAATCTAGACCTGAGGTATGAAACCCCGGAATTTTGTACTGTTTTGATAAATAGAGTGACGCACATGCAAGGTGGCGGGCGTGTGGACGTGCACCTATAGGGATTGTGACTTGGTCCGTCCCGTAGTAACTGCAGAGTTGCTTATTTTGACAATCTCTTATATGATATATATGTGTTTTAGAACTGATCTGTTAATTTGAGTTGAATGCCATGTTTGGGCCCTTGTGCCGAACTGTTTGGACCCTCAGGGGTATTTACTACGCTTCCTCACACTGTTTTGATTTGAAAGCATATCCTCAGTCATGATTTCTACCTGTTTACTTTTGATTTAGTTTCACTACTCTGTTTTAAAATATTTGAAAGTTGTTTGGACTGAGATCTTGATTTTTCACTGAAATGCCCGTGTTGTGAGGTTGATGACTGAGAGAGGCCGAGGGCGGAATGGTGAGGATTATATATGTATTTATGGATCGGGCTGCACGCGCACAATTGGTATTTATATGTATATGTGTCGGGCTACACGCCCGCAGCGATTGTTGGATCGGGCTGCACGCCGCAGTGATATAGCGCTTGGGCTGTAGGAGGCCCCTCCGGAGTCTGCACACCCCCAGTGAGCGCAGTCGACTATATATGTACTAATCGGGTTGCACGCCACAGCTGTTATTATTATGAGATATCTATTGAGAGGGAGGCTGAGTGAGAGTGCTAATTGACGAGAGTTGAGCACGAGTGACTGAAAGGCTTGCCCCAAAGGCATATATATATATATTATTATAGAGAGAGAGAGAAGAGAGAGAGAAAAGAGAGAGAGAGAGAGAGAGAGAGAGAGAGAGAGAGAGAGAGAGAGAGAGAGAGCGATACTTTTCCCAAGAGGCTTGTTTATGAACTTACTGTTTTCGCCTTTCTTTTATGTTGAGCCTCTATTGGAAAATATTGAACAAATGTTTTAATTAACTTTCATTGAAACTGGAGTTTTTACGAGCTGTTTGGAAATTGATCTATGGATTTGACTTTGATGTTTCTATTAAGATTATATGTTAGTTTATGTATATGATTTAAATGCTCGTCACTGCTGTCAACCTTTATTTACTTTGGTTACTTACTAAGTTGGCGTACTCACGTTACTCCCTACACCTTGTGTGCAGATCCAGGTTCCAAAGCTTCAGAGTGAGAGCTTTTCGCAGCTTCTGAGTATTTACGGAGATAGCAAGGTAGCTGCATGGCGTTCGCAGGCCCTGCCTTTCTTCTTCCTATCCTTAGTGTTATTTATTTCAGTCTTTTTTCTTGTACGGAGTAGACACTACTGGACAGTATCTGAGTGGCTCTTGACTAGTGACACCAGGATCGGGCAGTGTGGATGTATTTGCGTATTTTGTTCTTTCTTTCGCGTATTTTGTTATATTAAATGAAGGACTTGTGTTCATAACTGATTTGGAAAACGAATTTGCAAAAGACCTTAATGTTATCTATGTTGAATCGGCTTGCCTAATGTCGTGATAGGTGCCATTACGACCGGGGTGGTTTGGGGTCGTGACAAGTTGGTATCAGAGCCTAGGTTACATAGGTCTCATGGGTCATGAGCCGGTTTGGTAGAGTCTCGCGCATCGGTACGGAGACGTCTGTACTTATCCTCGGGAGGCAGCAGAACCTTTAGGAAAACTTCGCATTCTTGAAATTCCTGTCATGCGAATCTGTTTATTCTAGTACTAAACCTCTGTTATTCTATTCTCTCACAGATGGTGAGGACACATGATACCAGTCAGGATGGACGACCACCAGTTAGGGCCACTAGAGGCTGAGGTCGCGGTCGAGGCCGTGGCAGGGGCAGGGTAGCCCGTACAGCAGATGGGCAGCACTTGCAGATCCACCAGCCGCCCCAGTTCATGATCAGATTCCAGTCGGGGATGCTCCAGTTAGGCCAGCTCAGGCAGCCGCTGTGCCTATTGTTATTCCGGGTCTTCAGGAGACCTTGGATCAGATCTTGACTGTGTGCATTAGTCTTGCTCAGGCGGTCGCAGTTTCTACTACAGCAGCCACTTCTCAGGCCGGGGAAGGCACTCAGACTCCCGCCGCCCGCACACCCGAGCAGGTTGTTCAGGGATTACAGACATCGGAGGCACCACCAGCCCAGCCGGTTGCACCTTCTCAGGATTTTGTAGTACCACTTATGTCTGAGGACGAGCAGCGTTAATTGGAGAGTTTTGGTGGACTTCAGCCTCCGACTTTCAGTGGTGCAGAGGGCGAGGATGCCCAGGGTTTCTTGAACAAGTGTCAGAGGATTCTTCGTACAACGGGTATTTTGGAGACCAGAGGGGTAGAATTTACTACTTTTCAGTTTTCTGGAGTTGCCTTCACTTGGTGGGAGGCTTATGAGAGGCGTAGGCCTGTTGGTATAGCGCCCCTTACCTGGCAGCAGTTCTCCATTCTCTTTTTGGAGAAGTATGTGCCACTATCTCGCAGGGAGGAGCTGCGCAGGCAGTTCGAGCAGTTGCGTCAGGGTGATATGACTATGATGCGGTATGAGATGAGGTTCTCAGAGTTAGCTCGTCATGCTGTTTGGTTGGTTCCTACAGATAGAGAGAGGATCAGGAGGTTCGTTGATGGCCTCACATATTAGCTTCGAATTCCCATGACCAGAGAGAGGGTGTCAGGTGCTACTTTCGAGGAGGTTGTTGATATTGCCCACGAGATTGAGTCAGTTCGTCGCCGGGAGCGAGATGAGAGGGAGGCCAAGAGGCCTCGGGGATCTGGTAGTTTTGGTGGTGTTCCTTTGAGAGGTCAGTTTCAGCACGCAGAGGCCGTCCATTCAGACATGCTCAGTCAGCCCGCCCAGTTCATTGTGGGGCATCATCGGGCCATGGTTCTCATAGTTCTCATTAGGTCCATTCATGACTTAGTGCCCTACCAGCCCAGAGTTCATCCCGTGCTCCATCAGTTCAGGGCTCTTCCATACCAGGTCCTTCTACTGGTCATTCCGGTGCTAGGGGTTCCCTTCAGTCCCCGTTCCCCGCACCAAGGATTTGTTACGAGTGTGGAGAGTTTGGGCATATGAGGAGGCAGTGTCTTCGTCTTCTTGAGGGTCCATCTCAGCAGAGGAGTCAGCCCTCAACTTCAGCTCCAGTTACTTCACCACCCGCCCAGGCAGCTAAGGGTGGGGGTCAGTCAGCTAGGGGTCTCCCTAGAGGGGGAGGCCGATCAGGTGGTGGTCAAGCCCGTTTCTATGCCCTCCCAGCCAGACCAGACGCCATTGCTTCAGATGCGATGATTATAAGTATTGTCTCAGTTTGCCACTGAGATGCCTCTGTGTTATTTGATCCTGGTTCCACCTTTTCATATGTGTCATCATATTTTGCTCGTTATTTGGATACGCCCCGTGAGTCTCTTGTTTCCTCTGTTCGTCTATCTACTCCGGTGGGCGATACAATTATTGTGGATCGCGTATATCGTCGTGTGTGGTGACTATTGGGGGTCTGGAGACCCGAGTGGACCTTTTGTTGCTGTGTATGGTGGACATTGATGTGATATTAGGCATGGATTGGCTATTCCGTGTCAGGCTATATTGGACTGTCATGCTAAGACAGTGACGTTGGCTATGCCGGGGGTGCCACGGAATGAGTGGCGAGGTTCGACTGATTTTGTCCCCAGTAAGGTGATTTCGTTTTTGAAGGCCCAGTGGATGGTTGGGAAGGGTTGTCTATCATATTTAGCCTTTGTAATGGACGTCAGTGCAGAGACTCCTAGTATTGATTATGTTCCAGTAATGAGGGATTTTCCCAATGTGTTTCCTGCAGACCTTTCGGGCATGCCAACTGACAGGGATATTGATTTTGGTATTGATCCGGTGCCGGACACGCAGCTCATTTTTATTCCATCGTATCATACGGCACCGGTGAAGTTGAAGGAATTGAAGGAGCAGCTTCAGGAACTCCTTGATAAGGGGTTTATTCGGCCTAGTGTGTCGCCTTGGGGTGCGCCTGTTCGGTTTGTGAAGAAGAAGGATGGCACCGATGAGGATGTGCATTGATTACAGGCAGTTGAACAAAGTTACAATCAAGAACAAGTATCCTTTGCCTCGTGTTGATGATTTATTTGACCATCTTCAGGGAGTGAGGGTGTTCTCCAAGATTCATCTTCGGCCAGGGTATCACCAGTTGAAGATCAGGGACTCGAATATTCTTAAGACGGTTTTTAGGACCCGATATGGTCGTTATGAGTTCCTTGTGATGTCTTTTGGGCTGACCAATGCCCCAGCAGCGTTCATGCATTTGATGAACAGCGTGTTTCGGCCTTATCTCGACTCGTTTGTCATTGTATTCATTGATGATATTCTAGTGTACTCGTGTAGTCAGGCGGAGCACGCGGAGCATTTGGGAGTGCTATTGCAATGGTTGAGGGAGGAGAAGCTTTATGCAATGTTCTCCAAGTGTGAGTTTTGGCTCAGTGTTGTAGCTTTCTTGGGGCACGTGGTGTCCAGCGGTATTCAGGTTGATCCGAAGAAGATAGAGGCGGTTCAGAGTTGGCCCAGACCGTCCTCAGCCACAGAGATTCGCAACATTCTTGGTTTGGCGGGTTATTACCGTCGGTTCATTCAGGGATTTTCATCTATTACATCGCCCTTGACCAAATTGACTCAAAAGGGTGCTTTATTCAGGTGGTCGGATGAGTGTGAGGCGAGCTTTCAGAAGCTCAAGACTGCCTTGACCATAGCTCTAGTATTGGTTTTTCCTTCATCTTCAGGTTCATATACAGTATATTGTGATACTTCGAGAGTTGGTATTGGGTGTGTGTTGATGCAAGAGGGTAGAGTGATTGCTTATGCTTCTCGTCAGTTGAAGCCCTATGAGAAGAACTACCATGTTCATGATCTAGAGTTGGCTGTCATAGTTCACGTGTTGAAGATTTGGAGGCATTATCTGTATGGTGTGTCTTGTGAGGTGTTTACTGATCATCGTAGCCTCCAGCACTTGTTCAAGAAGAAGGACCTCAATTTGAGGCAACGGAGAGGGTTGGAGCTGCTAAAAGACTATGATATCACTATCCTGTACCATCCGGGGAAGGCCAATGTAGTGGCTGATGCTTTGAGTAGGAAGGCGGTGAGTATGGGCAGTTTAGCATATATTCCTGTTGGGGAGAGACCTCTTGCAGTTGATGTTCAAGCCTTGGCCAATCGGTTCGTGAGGCTGGATATTTCGGAGCCCAGTCGGGTCTTAGCTTGTGTGATTTCTCGGTCTTCCTTGTTTGATCGCATCAGAGAGCGCCGGTATGATGATCCTCATTTGCTTGTCCTCAAGGACAGAGTTCAGCATGACGATTCCAGAGATGTGACTATTGGTGACGATGGAGTATGGAGGATGTAGGGCCGGATATGTGTGCCCAATGTGGAGAAGGTTCTACTGAAGGTTTCACCCATGAAGGGTGTTATGAGATTTGGGAATAAGGGTAAATTGAGTCCTTGGTTCATTGGGCCTTTTGAGGTACTTCGAAGGATTGGGGAGGTAGCTTAGGAGCTGGCTTTGCCACCTAGCTTGTCGAGTGTGCATCCGGTATTCCATGTTTCTATGCTCCGGAAGTATATTGCGATTCGTCTAATGTTTTGGATTTCAGCACGGTTCAGTTAGACGGTGATTTTACTTATGATGTGGAGCCAGTGGCTATTTTGGGGCCTCGAGTTTGAAAGTTGAGATCAAAGGATATAGCTTCAGTGAAAGTACAGTGGAGAGGTCGGCCCGTGGAGGAGGCTACCTGGGAGACCGAGCGGGAGATGTGGAGCAGATATCCTCACCTATTTGAGGCTTCAGGTAT
The DNA here is from genome assembly GCF_001879085.1 of Nicotiana attenuata. NCBI lineage: Eukaryota > Viridiplantae > Streptophyta > Magnoliopsida > Solanales > Solanaceae > Nicotiana > Nicotiana attenuata. The sequence goes on from NC_031994.1 coordinate 55,703,690, forward strand.
GTTTCTTAACTCGTTCGAGGACGAACGTTTGTTTAAGAGGAGGAGGATGTAACGACCCGGCCGGTCATTTCATGAGCTACAGTCCCGTTCTCCCCATTTCTGCTTCTTTATGTGTTGTTCAGCTACATTTCAGCATATTGTGTTGGTTGGTTCGGGTTTGGAGTAGTTTTGGAGTGATATGAGACACTTAGTTTCTTAAGTTGGCCATTTAGTTGGAAAAGTCAACCGGAAGTTGACTTGTGAGTAAATTATTTCGGAATTTGGTTTTTATGGTTCAGATAGCTTCGGTAGGTGACTTGGGGCTTAGGAGCGTGATCGGAATGTAATTTGGAGGTCCGTGGTAGATTTAGGCTTGAATTGGCGAAATTGGAATTTTGGCGTTTTCTGGTTGGTAATGGAAATCTTGATATCGGGGTCGGAATGGAATTCCGGAAATTAGAGTAGGTCCATTGTGTCATTTTTGACGTGTGTGCAAAATTTTCAGTTCATTCGGATGAGGTTTGATAGACTTTTTGATCACTTCCGAAATTCGGGAGTTTTGGAATCCTTAGGCTTGAATCCGAGGGTGTTTTGATGTTTCGATGTTGTTTTGAGTGTTCCGAGGGTTGGTATGAGTTTGAATGATGATATGTGAGTTGTTCGTATTTTTGGTTGAGGTCCCGGGGACCGCGGGATGGATTCGGAAAGTTTGGCTTTGGAATTGAGCAGCTTCAGCTGCTGCCCCTGTCATAACCGCACATGCGGATTGGGGACCGTAGGTGTGAGGTGCGCAGAAGCGCTAGTGGTCCGCAGAAGCGCTTAGGGCCAAGGAGGACAGGACCAACAGATGCGAGCAGGGGAGAGCACCTGCACGACCGCAGGTGCGAGTATCAAGCCGCAGATGCGGCTATGCCCGGATAAGTGAAAATCGTAGATGCAGTTGGTTAGACCGTAGAAGCGGTACCGCAGAAGCAAGAAATGTACCGCAGGTGTGGAATCCATGGGTCAGAAAGTATATAAGCTTCCCTTCACGAATTTTTGCCCATTTCCACCATTTTTTAGATGGGCTTGGAGTTTTTTGAGAGGTTTTGCAGAGGGATTTGAGGGGTAACGCTTGGAGGTAAGATTTTTGAACTCAATACTCGATTCTATGGTGATTTCCAACTGATTAGACATGAAATTAGTGGAATTTAAGGGTTAAAATTGAGAATTAGGGCTTGGATTTGGTGAGTTTAAATTGGGGATCTGAGGAGCCATTTGAGGTCCGATTTTGATGTTCTTGATATGTATAGACTCGTGGGAGGATCAGGATTCTAGTGATGTGATTTTTATTGAATTCCGAGACATGGGTCCGGGGGTCGGGTTAGACTAATTTCGGGATTTTTGATGTAATTTGATTATTTTCGTGCGGTGTTCCTTTGGCATATATTAATGTTGTGATTCTGATTTTGGATAGATCCGGCGCGATTTGAGGCCGAGTCGAGTGGAAAAGGCATCGCGGAGTAAGTTTTCATCCAGTTTGAGGTATGTAACAATTGTAAATCTAGACCGGAGGTATGAAACCCCGGAATTTCGTACTGTTTTGATAAATAAGATGACGCACATGCTAGGTGACGGGTGTGTGGGCGAGTGGGCGTGCACCTGTAGGGATTGTGACTTGGTCCGTCCCTTAGTAACTGCAGAGTTGCTTATTTTGACAATCTCTATATGATATCTATGTGTTTTAGAATTGAATCTGATAATTTGAGCTGAATACCATGTTTGGGGCCTTGTGCCGAACTATTTGGACCCTCAGCGATATTTTACTACCTTCCTCACACTATTTTGATTTGAAAGCATATCCTCAGTCATGATTTCTACCTGTTTACTTTTGATTTAGTTTCACTACTTTGTTTTAAAATATTTGAAAGTTGTTTGGACTGAGATCCCTGATTTATCACTGAAATGCCCGAGTGGCTGTGAGGTTGATGACTGAGAGAGGCCGAGGGCCGGATGGTGAGGATTATATATATATTTATGGATTGGGCTGCACGCCGCATCGATATTTATATGTATATGGATCGGGCTGCACGCCGTAGCGATATGTTGGATTGGGCTGCACGCCGCAACGATATAGCGTTTAGGCTGTAGAAGCCCCTCCGGAGTCTGCACACCACCGGTGAGCACAGTCCACTATCTATTTACGGATCGGGTTGCACGCCACAAAGGTTATTATTATAAGATATCTATTGAGCGGGAGCGCTGAGTGAGAGTGCTGATTGATGAGAGTTGAGTCACGAGTGACTGAAAGGCTTGCCCGAGAGGCTATATATATATAAGCGATACTTTGCCCGAGGGGCTTGTTTATGAACTTACTATTTTCACCTTTCTATTATGCTGAGCCTCTATTTGAAAATATTGAACAAATGTTTTAATTAACTTTCATTGAAACTGGAGTTTTTACGAGAAATTGAACTATGGGTTTGACTTTGATATTTCTATTGAGATTCTATGTTAGTTTATGTATATGATTTTAATGCTCGTCACTGCACTCAGCCTTTATTTACTATGGTTACTTACTGAGTTGGCGTGCTCACATTACTCTCTGCACCTTGTGTGCAGATCCAGGTGCCAAAGCTTCAGAGTGAGAGCTTTTCGCAGCTTCTGAGTATTTACGGAGATATCAAGGTAGCTACATGGCGTTCGCAGCCCTGCCTTTCTCCTTCCTATCCTTAGTGTTATTTATTTCAGTCTTTTCTTCTTGTATGGAGTAGACAGTACTAGACAGTATCTTAATGGCTCATGACTAGTGACACTAGGATCGGGCAGTGTGGATGTATTTGCGTATTTTGTTCTTTCTTCCGCGTATTTTGTTATATTAAATGAAAGACTTGTGTTCATAACTGATTGGAAAATGAATTTGCAAAAGACCTTTATGTTATCTGTGTTGAATCGGCTTGCCTAGTGCTGTGATAGGCGCCATCGTTACGGGGTGGTTTGGCGTCGTGACACCGGTGGTGCCTATTGCTATACCTAGTCTTCCGGAGAGTCTGGCTCAGATCTTTAGTGTGTACACGAGCTTGGCCCAGGTGGGTATTATACCAGTTACACTATCTACCTAATACGTTGGGGGAGGAGCCAAAATCGTCGTTGCCCGTACATTGGAGCTGTCAGCTAAGACTTATCAGACACCAGGGGTGTTACCAGCTCAGCCAATTGTTGTTGCTCGGGCTAAGGTTGGTCCACCTATGTTCGATGAGGATAAAAAAAGGTTGGATCAATTTGAGAGACTTGATCCTCTTGAGTTCATTGGAGGAGAGTCAAAGGATGCTCAAGGTTTTCTGGATCAGTGTCATTGGATTCTTCGTACAGCAGGTATTATCGACATTAGCGGAGTTGCATTTACTACTTTTCAGCTGACAGGGGCTGCCTACAGGTGGTGGCAGACTATGAGTCAGGCAGCCCAGCTGGCGCATCACCACTTACATGGCATGAGTTCTCAATTTTCTTCTTAAAGAAGTTTGTCCCACGGACTCGCAGAACGGAGCTGTGTAGGGAGTGTGAGTTGCTATGCCACAGATATATGACTATGACCTAGTACGAGATGAGATTCATGGATTTGGCACGTCATGCAGTATGGTTGGTTCCCAGTGAGAAAAGAATGGATCGGGAGGTTCATTGATGGCCTCAACTATGGTCTAGGTTACAGTTTGGCTCGAGAGGCCGAGACGGATACTAGGTTTGACCAGGTGGTTGAGATTGCTAGGCGGTTGGGGTAGGTTCACAGGCTTGAGCGAGAGGAGTAGGAGGCCAAGAGGCCCCGTGGTTCAGGTGGTCTTTGCAATGCCTCGTTTGGAGGCTAGTCACATCACAACAGAGGTTGTTCTTTTAGGCTCGCTCATGCAGCTCATCAGATTTATCTTGGTTTTTTAGTTAGCCACAGTTCATACAGTGATCGTCATATTCAGTCATCATTCAATGCACTCCCAGCTCAGAGCTCGTGCCGTACTATATCCTTTCACGTTAGTATCGGGTTCTTCCTGTGGTTATTCCGTTTCACGGGGTCCAATTCAAGCCACACAGCCATTCTCGAGTTGAGGTTGCTATGAGTATGGTGAGTTGGGGCATGTGAGGATGTACTTCCCCCGCTATTACAGAGGATATGAGACTAGAGTCCATCTCTTATTGCTAAGCTAGTGGATTTTGACGTGATTTTGGGCATGGATTGGTTGTCACTATATCACGCTACTCTTAATTGTCATGCTAAGACCGTGACATTAGATATGCCAGGGGTGCCGAGGTTAGAGTGGAGAGGATCCCTCGATCATGTTCCAAATAGAGTGATTTCATATTTGTAGGCTCAATGAATAGTTGAGAAGGGTGTTTGGAGTATTTGGCCTTTGTGAGGGATGTTAATGATGATACACCTACTATTGAGTCCGTTCCAGTAGTGAGAAAGTTCCCATATGTGTTTTCTGCAGACCTACTGGGTATGCCACCCGATAAGGTACTGATTATGGTATTAACTTGGTGTTGGGCATTCAGCCCATGTCTATTCCACCATATGGCATGGAACTAGTGGAGTTGAAGGAATAGCTACAGAAGTTGCTTGATAAGGGTTTCATCAGACCAAGTGTGTCACCTTGTGGTGCACTGGTACTATTTGTCAAGAAGAAAGATGGTTCTATGAGGATGTGCATTGACTACATGCAGTTGAACAAGGTTACTATCAAGAACAAGTACCTATTACCGCATATTGATGATTTGTTTGATCAGCTTCAGTGTGCTGGGGTATTCTCGAAGATTGTTTTGCGATTGAGGTATCATCAATTGAAGATCCGAGCTTTAGATTTTTTGAAGACGGCTTTCAGGACCCGATATAGTCAGTATGAGTTTTTGGTGATGTCTTTTGGGTTGACCAATGCTCCAACAGCTTTTATGCACCTGATGAACAACGTATTTCAGCCTATTTTGATTCCTTTGTCATAGTTTTCATTGATGATATTGGTGTATTCACGCAACCATGAGGATCAGGAGCAACATTTGTGGATCGTGCTCTAGACTTTAAGGGAGAAGAAATAATACGTTAAATTCTCCAAGTGCGAGTTTTAGTTAGAATCGGTGGCGTTCTTGGGCCACGTGGTATCCGGTGAGGGGATTAAGGTGGATCCGAAGAAGATTGAGGTCGTTCAGAGTTGGCCCAAACTTTCTGCTACTACTGAATATGGAGTTTCCCTGGTTTGGCTGGGTATTATCGCTGTTTTGTGGAGGGGTTTTCATCAATAGCAGCCCCATTGACTAGATTGACACAGAAGGGTGCCCCATTCAGGTGGCTATGATGAGTGTGAGGGGAGCGTTCAGAAGCTCAATACTACCTTGAATACAACTTTATTTCTAGTTTTACCTTCGTGATCGGGTTCTTATACAGTTTATTATGATGCTTCACGGATTGGAATTGGATGTGTGTTGATGTGGGAGGGTAGAGTTATTTGTTATGCTTCGCGTCAGTTGAAGCCCCATGAGAAGAACTACCATGTACCTGATTTGGATTTGGCAGCCATTATTCACGCGCTCAAGATCTGGAGGCATTATCTTTACGGCGTGTCTTTTGAAGTGTTCACAAATCACATGAGTCACCAGCACTTATTCAAGCAAAAGGATCTGAACTTGAGGAAATGGAGGTGGTTGGAGCTACTAAAGGACTATGATATCACCATTCTTTATTATTCGAGGGTAAGCAATGTGGTGGTCGATGCATTGAGTAGGAAGACTAAGAGCATAGGGAGTCTTGCTTATATTCCAGTTGGGGAGAGATTGTTAGCATTAGATGTTCAGGGTTTGGCCAATCAGTTCATGAGGTTGGATATTTCGGAGTCCAGTAGGGTTCTCGCTTGTGTTGTATCCTGGTCGTCTTTATTTAAGTGCATCAAGGCGCGTCAGTATGATGATCCCCACTTTCTTGTTTTAAAGGACACGATGTAGTACGGTGATGCTAAGGAGGTTACTATTGGTGATGACGGGGTATTGAGGCTACAGGGTCGGATCTATGTTCCAAAGGTGGATGGGTTGCAAGAGTTGATACTTGATGAGGCCCATAGTTCGCGGTATTTCATTCATCCGGGTACTGCGGAGATGTACCAAGACATGAGGCAGAACTATCGCTGGCGGAGGATGAAGAAGGATATTGCGGAGTATTTTGCTTGATGTTTGAACTGTCAGCATGTGAAGTACAAGCACCAGAGACCGGGTGGTTTGTTTTAGAGGCTTGATATTCGGGAGTGAAAGTGGGAGCGTATCACTATGGATTTTGTAGTTGGACTTCCATGGAACTTGAGGAGATTTGATGTAGTGTGGGTTATTATGGACAAACTAACCAAGTCTGCACACTTCATTCCAGTCATGACTATCTATACTTCAGAGCAGCTAGCTCGAATTATATTCGAGAGATTATTTGCCTTCATGGTGTGCTTGTGTCCATTATCTTGGATCGAGGCACTCAATTTATCGGGTATCACGACCCGGATTTCCCCACCCTCGGGGTCGTGATGGCGCCTACTCGTAGAAGCTAGGCAAGCCACAAATCATAAACTCCTACCTATTTCATTTTAGATCCTTTTATCAATCATAACAACAAGTGTTAAATGTTTAAATGACAGCGGAGTATGAAATTAAAGCGGAAGACTTAAATTAAATAAGCTGAACAATAATGCGGAATTCAACATATGCCTCTACCCAAGAATTGGTGTCACATCATCCACGGACTACTAAGAGTACTACGTACAATCGTTTGAAAGAAATATAACACTGTTTGTCTCGAAAACATGAGATAACAGAATGAAATATAAGATAGAGGAGACGTCGGGCCTACGGACGCATGCAAGGCTACCTCAGAGTCTTGGTGGACTGAAGGCTGGCTCCCGAGCTACTGCTGCTGTCCGGGGCATGGATCTGTGCAAAAGAGCACAGAGTGTAGTATCAGCACAACCGACCCCATGTACTGGTAAGTGCCTAGCCTAAACTCGGCGAAGTAGTGACGAGGCTAGGACCAGCTACCAAATAAACCTGTGCAGTTATATAATGTACAGCGGAAAGTAAAGAAGGTATAAGCAAGTAAGGATGGGAGGGGGAAACATGCTTCGGGGAATAACAGGTAAAACAGAATATCAAGAGAACCATAAAGGAATCAAAATCCAACCACTAGCAAGAATAAGGAAAACAAAGGCAGATTTCACTTTCTTTTCACATCTTGTTGCAGGCATGCAACCCGATCCCATTTCATTATATCTCGTGGTAGGCGTACCACCCGCTCCCATTTCATTAAATCTCGTGGTAGGCGTACCATCCGCTCCCATTTCATTAAATCTCGTGGTAGGCGTACCACCCGCTCCAATTTTATTAAATCTCGTGGTAGGCGTACCACCCGCTCCCATTTCATTAAATCCCGTGGTAGGCGTACCACCCGCTCCCATTTCATTAAATCTCATGGTAGGCGTACCACCCGCTCCCAATTCATTAAATCTCGTGGTAGGCGTACCACCCGCTCCCATTTTATTAAATTCCCGGTCCCATTTCATTAAATCAACAGTTCTTCCAAATGAAATTTACTCCAACAAACGCAATAATTAATACGAATTCATAAGACAAAAAGTACACAATAATTATGACTCACTGAGGAAAACAAGTAAAGACAAGTAGCAATTAATTATGGACTTTAAGGAGCAAATAGGCAATTAATATTTAGTATGCTAAATGCCAAGTAGCAATTAAGTCACATAAACATATAGCAATTATAGCATAAATTCAAGGCATAATGTTGCGCAAGAATACTTCTAACCAATAATAACAAGTAACATAATAAAGGAAAATGCCAACATAAAGAATCACAGTAATAGTGAATTAAGACAATTAATGCACTTGAACCGATAACAACAAGAAAATCAGTAAATAAAAGTAAAGGACAAGATAACTCAATTATCAGCAAGAATCAGGAAAATCAAAGACAAGGGCACGGCATCACCCTTCGTGCTTTTACTCTCGTCCTCACCAAGCAATAATATGATGGAAACGTGCACGGCATCACCCTTCGTGCTTTACACTCTTTCCTCACAATAGCAAACAATGCACCCTTCGTGCTTTAACACCTTCCTCACCCAAACAACAATCACAAACAAGGGCAAAGGAAATAAACAAGAACATATAGGAATCTCGGCAAGGGAACAACGATTTAACAATTAAATCCCGGCAAGGGAGCAACAAGTAAATAATTAAATCCCGGCAAGGGAACATTTTAATAACTCTTTCTCTATCTTTCACTTGTACTTCATAACTCACTTTACCCCTTGAGCCAATGCTCCAAAGGGTTCAATCATCTCATATACATTCACAATTCATAATATAACTCGAGCCAATGCTCCAAAATGTTCAAAGGTCTCAATTCCTTCCACAAACTTTTCACAACAACTAGAAATCATCACCAAAGCATGAAGAATACAACGAAATCATGAAAATCACAATATAAGACTCACGGTCATACTTGACACCAACGCATAGATACTCATCACCATGCCTATACGCCGTACTCAACAATTATCACATAGCAAATAGGACTCAACTCCTAATCCCTCAAGCTAAGGTAAGACCAAACACTTACCTCGATGCCTTGAACACAACTCAAACCTCGATTATAGCTTTATCCCTTAATTCCACCGCCAATTCGCTCGTATCTAATCACAAATTACTTAATTACATTAATAAACACTAAATGAATCAACCCCAATGCATGAAAATGAATTTTCCAAAGTTTTACCCAAAAAGCCAAAAATCGCCCCCGGGCCCACGTGGTCAAAACCCGAGGTTCGAACCAAAACCGGATTACTCATTCTCCCACGAACTCAAATATATAATTTGTTTTGAAATTGGACCTCAAATTGAGGTCCAAATCCCCAATTTTTGAAAAACCTAGGTTCTACCCAAAACACCCAATTTCCCCCATGAAAATCTTTGATTTTAGGTTGAAATCATGTTAAAAGATGTTAATGATTGAAAGAAATGAGTAAAAACTAACTTACAATTGATTTGGAAGAAGACTTGTTCTTGGAAAAGCGCCCAAAGGAGTTGTGTTTTGAAAAAGATGTGAAAAATGACTTAAAATCGGCTAAGTATAGAAAAATGCAGGTCTCAGATATGGGAAATGCGAATAGGAGTTCGCAATTGCGAACCCCGACCTCTTAGTTGTGGGAAATGCGAAACAAGGTTTGCATTTGCGAACCCTTCAGAAATTCCCAGTTTTTGCATTTGCGAATGAGTGGTCGCATTTGCGACATCGCATTTGCGACCTCAGGCGGAAAAAGGGATCTTCGCATTTGCGATCCCACACATCGCATTTGCGACAGGCTGCAAAACTTCCCTTCTCGCATTTGCGATGCCAGGCTCGCATTTGCGAGACCTGCTTCGCAAATGCGAAGACTGCAGAGCAGGCATACCGGATTATTTTCAAAGTTCAAAAATGCACCCGTGGCCTATCCAAAACTCACCCGAGCCCTCGGGGCTCCAAACCAAATATACCCACAACCTCAAAAACATCCTACGGACTTATTATCAAATCGCCAAAATAACATCATAAACATCGAATTAAGCCTCAAAATCCAAGAATTCTTTCAAACTTCATAAAACATCAAATTTTCCAATTTAGGTCCGAATCACGTCAAACGACGTCCGTTTTCAACCAAATTTCACAGGAATGACTTAAACCATATATAAGGCATGTACCGGGCGCCGGAACCAAAATACGGGCCCGATACCAACACGTTCTAATCAATTTTCACTTCAAATTTCCTTAAACAATTTCAGAAAACAATTTTACTAAAAAATTCATTTCTCGGGCTTGGGACCTTGGAATTCGATTTCGGGCATACGCCAAGTCCCATATTTTTCTACGGACCCTCCGCGACCGTCAAATCACGGGTCTGGGTCCGTTTACCCAAAGCGTTGACCAAGGTCGAATTTATTCATTTTAACATCAAAACTTAGCATTTTTCACAGAATTTCATATTTAAGCTTTCTGGCTACGCGCCCGGACTGCGCACGCAAATTGAGGCGACTCTAAATGAGGTTTTTAAGGCCTCAGAGACACATAATTCAATTAAAAGCAGGTGATGACCCTTTGGGTCGTCACGTCGCGTTTTTGGAGAGCAGTGCAGCTAGAGTTGGGCACATAGGTTGAATTGAGTACAGCATTTCAAACCCAGACGGACGTGCAATCGGAGCGCACTATTCAGATTTTGCAGGACATTTTACATGCCTGTGTCATTGATTTTGGAGGTTCAGGGGACCAATTTCATCCATTGGCAGAGTTCGCATACAACAACAACTATCAGTCGAGTATTGAGATGTCTCCTTATGAGGCGTTATATAAGAGGCAGTGTCATTCTCTGGTTGGTTGGTTTGAGCCTAGGGAGGCTAGGTTGTTGGTCAGTGATTTGGTTCGTGATGCTTCGGAGAAGGTGAAGTTGATTCAGTAGCGACTTTGTACGGCATTGTCCAGGAAGAAGGGTTATGCTGATTGGAAGGCTTATCATGTTGCATATATGGTAGGTGAGAAGGTTCTACTCAGAGTTTCGCCCAAGAAGGGTGTGATGAGGTTCGGGAAGAAGCGCAAGTTGAGCCCTAGGTATATTGGTTCTTTTGAGCTACTTGAGAGAGTTGGGGAGGTGTCTTATAGACTTGCCTTGCCACCTAAGCTATCAGGAATTCACCTAGTGTTTCATGTTTTTGTGCTCCAAAAGTTTTGTGGGTATCCGTCACATGTTTTGGACTTTAGCATGGTGCAGTTGGATGAGGATTTGACTTATGATGTGGAGTCGTTGGCCATTTTGGATCAGTGGGTCCGAAATTGAGATTGAAGAATATAGCATCGGCAAAAGTTCATTGGAGTGGTCAGCTGGTTGAGGAAGCTACTTGGGAGACGGAACACTAGATGCGGAGCAGATATCCTCACCTTTTTGACACTCTAGAATGATTCTAGACTCGTTCGAGGATAAATATTTATTTAAGAGGGGGAGAATGTAACAACCCAGCAGGTCGTTTTGACTATTTTAACCTCGTTTCCCCTATTTTATGCTTAAATATGTGTATTTGTGGTCACGTGACTTCCCGGGGTGGTTGGTTTGGTTTTGGGGAAGTTTTGGGGTGAATTTGGACACTTAGTCCCAAGATTGGAAGCTTAAGTTGTAAGAGTTGACCGGAGTTTGACTTGTTTGTAAACTTCCCCGGAATGGTATTTTGATGATTCCAATAGCTTTGTGTGGTAATTTTGGACTTAGGCGAAGGTCTGAATTTGGATTTGGAGGTTCGTAGGTTGGTTTGGTTCTTTTGGTGAAAGTTGGAAAGTTGATGGTTTGGAAAGTTCATAGGTTTGACCTGGGAGTTAACTTTGATCATATCGGGATCAGATTGTAGGTTCGGGAGTTTGAGTAGGTCTGTTGTTTTATTTGGGAGTTTTCTACCAAATATGAGGTCGTTCCGAGTTGATTAGATATGGTTCGGCATGAGTTTTTGACGTTGAATGTTTATTAGTTCATTAGGCGTGAATCGTGATGCGATTCGTGGTTTTGATATTATTTTATGTGATTTGAGGCCTCGAGTAGGTTCGAATTATGTTTCAAAATTGGTTGGTATGATTGGAAGGGGTCTCAGGGGCCCAGGTGTGTTTCGAATTGATTTCGGACCATTTTGAGACTTTGTTGCATTGCTGAAGTTGTTGGGGCTGGTGTTTTCACATTTGCAGAGCTATGGTCGCAGATGCTGCCTAGGAGGCGCAAATGCGAGGTTTGGGCTGGAGGAGCTGGGTCCAAAGATGCAGAGGATTCTTTGGCTGAGGTCTGTAGAAGCGAGTGCGCAGGTGCGTGTAATGGTCCGAAGAAGCAAAATTTTGGGACTTAAGTGGAGTCCGTACCTGCGATGCTTTTTTCGCAGATGCGACTGAGGGACCGAAGGTGCGGATTAACCGGCAGATTTTTATATTCAAAGGGTTTGGTCATTTTTCATTATTTGGAGTTGTGGAGCTCGGTTGGAGGTGATATTTAGGTGATCTTCCACTACAATAGAAGAGGTAAGTGAAGTTTATTCGATTGTGATGGTAGATATTGATTACCCATGGATTATTACATCTAGTTTATGTGAATTTAAGGTAAAATTTGGGAATCTTTTACTAAGGTTTTGGAGAGTAGAAATTAATGATTTGAGAGTTGATTTAAGGTTGGATTTGGGTGAAACGCATATATTTGGACTCGAATCAGAATGGGTGATTGGAATTTGTAAGCTTTGTCGGGTTCCAGGGTGCGGGCCCTAGGTTTACTTTTTGGATTGACTTTGCATAATTAAATAAAGACCTTAACTTTATTGTTTTGGGATTGTCTCTTATGACTTCTGTTGATGATATTTAGTTGTTTTAACTAGATTTGAGTCGCTCTGAAGCCGATTCGCGTGGGAAGGGCTTTTTGGAGTATTGAGTCCCGCATTTTGAGGTAAGTAACATATCTAAACTTGGATTTGAGAGTAGTTATCCCTGAGAACTATGTTATTTGAGATGTGTTGGGGTGACGCACATGCTAGGTGACAAGTGTGTGTGCATACACCAAAGTATTCATGATTCGGTTGGACTTTAGAATATTACCGGACCTGTTTGGCTATCATGCCTTGTTATACCCGTATTTTCTCTACTTGTATGATTATTTGAGCTTTGACTCATGTTAGAAATCAAGTCTAGGTTATGTGTTAATTTGCTTGAGGCGTAATGGGGCTATTCTTGCTGTTTTGAGCTATTTCCGTTAATTGTAGTCATATCCTCATTCATAATCTTTCATCTGGATGTTATCTCTCAATCTATGTATATTACTTGTTTATCATATCACGTGTTGTTGTTGTCATTCTATATGTGATAGTGTTTGGGCTGAGTTCTGTGAGACGTGAGCCATTAAGATTTGAGCGGTTGATGACTGAGTTTGGGCCGTAGAGCCGATTTGGTATTGATTTCGAGATGACGTATCGCGAGGCCCATATTGGCTTAAGTAGTACTGATTAGGGCCGACGCATGCACAAGGCCCCGCAATTGGGCTATGTGATACTGATTAGCTCTTGGGCATCATGCCAAGAACCCGTACAGTGCTGAGTGTGATTATGTGTGTGATGGTGAAGGACACGTGTGCCAGGCACCGTGTGTGTGCTGAGTGTAGTTATACTTGATGTTTTCACTGTGGTAACATTGAATTGATATGTATAGTTGACATATAGGTATAGAGATGTATTCTTCCTCATGCTAGGTGGTAAAATGTCTTATTTGTGTTTGGCTTCGAACGTTATATCTGGAAAGCATCTCTAAATTTTTCGTAATTGTGAACGAGCTGAACATGACATATTTGAGTTATTTATTCCTGTTGTCTTCATTATATCCTGAGTTATCATTGATTATTGATGTTGGACACTGACTTTTCTTCTGAGCTCGTTACTGCTTTCAGCCCAAGGTTACGTTTGTTACTTATTAAGTACATGAGGTCGGTTGTACTCATACAATACTCTGCACTTCATGTGTAAATTCAGGCACTTTCAGGCGTGGTGATTGCTAGAGTTCGCATCGGTACTAGCTTCTAGAGACTACGAAGACCTTGCATTTCTCTTTCATTTATTACTGTTATTTCTGTTCTATTGTTCTAACAGTTGTATTGAGGATTTGGCCTTGTATTTTGACATTCAGTAATGCTTGTGTGCTAGTTGACACCGAATTTTTGGGATGGTAGTAGCTATGTTATCGTTGTTTTTCTCAAATGTTTCATAATACTTCCGCTGTTGAGATTATTTAGCTTTGTTTTATTGAAGTCATTGTTATAGTGAAATTGTTGGCTTGCCTAACAATGACTATAACATTGTCATTGTTATAGTGAAACTGTTGGTTTTGTTAACACTAAACCAGTTTATCAATAACTAAACCTAAAACCAAAATTTAGAAGAAAAAACACAATCAAGCCAAACTCAATCTAATTAGTTAAATTATACAAATGATGATGACTTTCGTGGATTATGAATTATGTAAGATATATTTAATCAAACTTTTCATTCAATGATAAAATACGGCTTTAGCGTTTGGCCTACACTAGTTCTTAATCTTAAGAAAATATAAAAAAAAATAACGATCTTCTCTAGCCTTTTATATATGAATAACCTTTTATTTGGTGACTCACTTTCAACTTTTCGATTGTACATCTTGTGAAACATCAACAAAGGAAATGCTAATAATTTTGTAGTAGAAGGAATCTCTCAATGGATTACCCTCATGACTCTGGCTACCTAATCTAAGATTAGATTAATCTCAAGGCTTCAAACTTGAACTTCAAATAAGAAGTGCTGGGCACATGCTTAGCATGTGCATCACTGCGCCTAGTTAATTTATAGAGCTACATTCGTAATCCTAATATATTACAATTAATAAAATCACAGTTCATGGAGAGCAGCTGAAAACAGACAATAATTGATCATAAGTTTATTATAGAACTTAGGGCGCGACAACAATGATAGTTGAAAATACATAGTTAGATCAACTGACACCAATATTCATCCTCCTTATAGAATATCTGGTTTTACAAAACCAACTATAGATAGCAGCAACATATACATTTCACTTCAAATAACCCATTCTCTAAACCCAAGATAACACTTCTAAAAAAAAGTAAAAGATGAATTTGAACTAAACATTATTAAAATAAAAAGACTACATAGTATTGGGGTTTATATAGACACGAGAGAGTCAATCGCGACATGCTTTTGGCCTGAAATCGATGTTTGGTACATTTAAACCGACTTGGTGGAGTGGGTCTATGGTGAAATTCTTGAGGGAGAGAGAGATAAGAGAGAAATGAAGTGCTGAAAAATAACGTTTATCTAACTTTAATAGCTAACCCTCAAGGTTTAATAATATTAAATTGGTCTCCGACCACCCTTTAAACCATTAAACCATGTGTTAGCAAGTTTTGAACCCAAAAAAAAGTGAGAAAGAAAAATAAAGATCATTTTCTTTAATTAAGTTTTCAAGAGGTTCTTCCAACAATTCTTTTCAATTCATTACCTCTTTTTTATCTTTTCTATTTAGACAAAATGGATTAAGAAGATTATCATCAAGGAAAACAAAGGCAATAACTTAATTATTCACGAAAATTTGACTAATTCAAGGTGAAAAATGATATTGTTCCCGCAAAAAAAAGGAATAAAATCGAGCTAAAACATCTAGATTCAAAAGTTTATTCAAAGTATTATTATATTTGACAATTTAGCAGTCTGTATTTTGAAAAAGTACTTGGGCCCCATGCTGCCAATTTTTGTCAAACAAAATATGAGAGAAATATTTTGCAGTAGCAAATTGGATAACGATTCATGTCCACAACTAAAGAAATAAACATATACTGTAGTAATTGATATTTTGACCGTAAATCACGCACTTGAATTGGAGATATTTTCTAATGTCAATATGCCATGTATGGACTTTCTCTATGCTTTATGTAGTTTTCTATGACGCCGGTCACATCGCTGCCACGTCTTCCTGCTACCTATTGTCTATCCGTACTCTTCTTACCTCTTACTCCCTCTGATCGAGTTTATGTGAACCTATTTTCTTTTTGGTTCGTTTCAAAAAGAACGACCCCTTTCTAAATTTGGTAACAATTTAGCTTAAACTTACAATTCTACCCTTAATGAGAAGCTTTTATAACCACACAAATACTCTGGGCCCCTTTTTGACTTGTTTAGAACCACAAATTCCAAAAATATTCATTTTTTCTTAAACTCCATATCCAGTCAAACAAGTTCACGTAAATTGGAAGTGAGGGAGTAATATATTACCACTTGATATTCCGTATCTTTTTGGATATATTTAGTTGCTGTATTTTAAACCGAAAAGAATAAATTTGCCCTTAAACTATTCGAGTTATGTCATTTTTACGTTTCATTAAATTTTGCTAATAATTATATCGCTTCGATCTAATTTTCGAACAACCCTCCACATCAGATGTCATCCCTTTTCAAATAAAATAATTACTGATGTGGTTGTCCAACATGGGATAAAAACTCTCCTTAGTCGATTCATCACGCCCAACTATGCCTTATAAAAAGGACAATGTGGTCGCTGCAAATATAATCCGGTTTACAAGTCCGGAGTCGAATCCCACAGAGAACTAACGTTTAGCTACAGCTGTTCACTATCACCAAGAAGACAAGCTTGAACAATTCCTAACTTATAGATATTAAGATTCTGATGTTTAACTAATTAACTAACAAATTAAAATAGTAAATTAACAACTAAAGATACTGAGGGTTAGAGAAAAGATTAGGGAGGTCTAGAGTTATGATTTCCCCTATTGTCGGAATCCTTCCCGCTATGTCTTCTATAATTTCGCCTAAGTATTCTCTACCGATCATGAGCACTCTTATTACCGTAAATCTCTCTCGAGTAATTACGACAATTTACTAGACGCGCTCTCCCGAGCTACGCTAGCTGGCTTTTAATACAGCTCACTTCAGATCGCACCCAAGGATTCGTTATCCCTAATCCCGCCTTTAAACCCTCGGTTATTGATCCCTCATATACTTTGGGAGTGGTGTTGTTCAACAATTACCTAAATATGCACTCTCTCCCGAGTTATGCATACTAAATAGGCACAGCTAATTGAGAGCTCTTCAACTAACCACAATATAAACGTAGTTGAACAAATAGAGAAAAGCTATGGCTCAATTATATAAAAACATAACAAGAATTTATCCTACAAAAGGTTCTATCAAAACTCTAGATAACAAATTAGCTATTCATAATAGTATGTAAAACTACAATACTAAAAGTCATAACCAACAATGAAAAACAGGAAGAGGAAGGAAAAACTTGTAGAAGAATTCTCCGCCTTGTTCCCAATGTGTTCTTTCCTCCAAGGGTGTTGTCTAACCCTAAAGTAGTGTCTCTCCGCCTCCTTAGGTCTAATTTGTGTCCAAAATATGTCCTCTTCTTGTTCTTGGCCGGCCTCCTTTGTTTAATATAGGGTTTAGGACTTAAAATCCCATATTTTGCACTTTAGTCCCTGAAATTTTCGCTTCCTGCCGCGGTTTTGCCGCGGTCGCGGTGGAACCGCGGCCAAACATGCCCTCTGATTCTTCAGTTGTCCGCGAGTACACTCTGCCGCGGTTCTGCCGCGGTCGCAGCAAAATCGCGGTTTTTCACCCTGTTCCGTTTGGAATTTGAAAAAACGTAAAACATGAAAGTTATAGCCCTTTGAGTTAGCTTTTCAACCATATATTGTGGAGCCCAAATGGAGTTTTGAGCAAAAAGGTATGTCTATTTTTCTAGACAGCGCGCAATATGCCTCCTCAAGTCTTCGTTCGTACTTAATTATCAAATTTGACCCCCGAACACGATCCCGGCCTAATTCCTTGAGCTTTTACTCAGACTTCAAAGCTTCAAATCACTTAAATTCATTCCATAACATCTATATAGCTCGGAATCACACCTACAAGGCATAAAACACACAATTAGTGCAAAACACTAGCGATTAAAGCGCAAACTCAATTAAAGTGCAGTAAATTCGAGTGTAATAAGCGACTAAAATATGCAATTATAGCCTATCATCATCGATGAACTTCTTCTACCTTTTAAACAAATCAAGAGTTTAGTTATATATTTGATATTAGTAGCAGTAAAAATTCAAGTGTAGCTTATTGCTAAATCATTTCAAACAAATCCGGTTATCAAAGTGCAGTTTGATGATGAATTGTTATTTAGTTGTTGGTAATTAAAGTGTATTTTAAAAAAACCTATTGTGAGTTTTTTCGAATTGTTGAAACCTGCAATTTTGGTCTTGTTTTGCTATAGTTTTGGTCTAGTTTTGATGTGGCTTTTTTCCCTTTATTGTTGCACTTTTGGTCTTGTTATGGTGTAGTTTTGTTGTAGTTTTTTATTAAGTTTTTGCTGCAGTTTTAGTCTTATTTTGGTGGAGTTTTTTGGTCCAATTTATTCTCATTTTTTGTCTATTGCAGTTTTTGTCTTATTTTGCTGCAGTTTTTCTGTAGTATTTTCTCCAATTTGCTGCGGTTTCCTGTGCAATTTTTGTTGCGGTTTTCGTCTTTGAATTACAATCATCACTTTTTCAGGAAGCTCTTCGTCATGCTATTCCTAATAACCACATGAACTAATTATTTAAAAAATATCAGAATATTCAATAAATATAATCAGCATTTTCAACAAAGCTCAAGTACGACTTCAAAAAAATTCAAGCAAATCGATCAGTACCTAAACCGAGCAAACGAAAATAATTCTATTAAACCCACAAAAAATGAAAATAACATCACAACTTACTTTTGGTCTTGAACATTTTTAGAACCTCCTTCTAGTATTGGTATTAGTCCAAGCAATCAAATTTAAAGCAATCAGTCTGCAAGGCATCTTGTTACATCTCGGGCTTCATATGAATTCACAGATCCTTTAGACAACATCCAAAAAATCAGTGGCAGAGAGGTTTTTTTTTTTTTTTTTTTTTTTTGTGGAATGAGGAAGATATAAATTATAATTTTTTAAAAGGTAGAAAAGAAGACTATCGATTAAGGGATGACTTGTCTCCCATGTTGGACAATCACGTCATCAATTACAATGTATTTAAATTGGTATGACATCTGATCTAGAGGGCCGTTAGTAGTAAGGCTGTTTGGTGGGCCGGTCTGGGACCGGGACCGGACCGGGCCCGCGGTCCTAACGGGCTAAACGGTCCCGGCAGGCCGGTCCTGGTGGGCCGGTCCCTGAATGGGTAGGAAGCCCGTGACGTGCCGGTCTTGTACACGAGGCTCACGAGACCGGGACCGCTAAGCCCGGGACCGGCAGACGGTCCTGGGCCGGTTCAATCGGGCCTAACGGTCCTAACGGGCTCCAACGGCTATTTTTTAAAAAAAATTTTTTTTTTTTTTTATAGCCAACGGTCAGATTTTAAAGTCTAGCCGTTGGCCTTTAATTTTCAACCGTTTGGAACTTTAAAAAATAGCCATTTGGCCCCCAAACTTTATTTTAACCCCAAACTTTATATAATTACACTTTTCTCCAATTCTCAACTATAAATACCCCCTCATTCTTTCATTTTTACTCACCAATTCATCAATCTATCTCAATCTATCTCAATCTCTCTCAATCTATATCTAATTTCTCTTCTATAATTGCTTATTTTATTATTGCAATTTCGTGAAAAATTGTGAAGTTGGTGAATTGAAGTATTCAAGTCTTCAAGTCTTCAACGATTTTCAATTTTCAAGAAGTTGTTCGGCAATTCGGTAAACTCGTTCCAACTCTTAACTTTTAAGAATATATTTTTGTGTGTTTAGTTTGCATAATTGTAATTAATATGGCATTTTCTTTGAAAAAAATGTTTGGTGGTAAGGGAAAAGCTAAAATTGGTGAAAGTAGTCTCCAACCTACTACCCTTCCCCCGGCTCCCCGACCCAGACCTATTACCCGTCCTGCTGCTCCTATTATTCTTGATAGTGATAACCCTTGTTTTCAATTTTCCGATTGTGAATTTTGCCATAATGTTGCACAAGGTGAACAATTAAATGAAGAAGTTATGAATGCTCTTTATCCTAATCAAACTATCTTAGAAATTGATGAGGAAAATGAGGATGTAGATGAAACCCAACCGGATTTAGATGATTCACCTACTAGTCCTGTTAATAACCCAACTGATGCCCCGCCCGACCCACCTGTAGAAACCCCTACTTTTAATAGACAACCTTCTAAACGCCTAGAAACATCATTAGTTTGGAATTTTTTTACTCAAGTAAGAGAACAAAATAAGGCTAGGTGTAAAACTTGTGGGAAATTGCTGGCGCATAAATATACTGGAGACCGTAGTGGTACGGGTAGTTTGGCTAGGCACATACAAACACACCCTAGAGATAAAGTTAAATATTTACAAATGAAAGCACAGCAAGAGGGGACAAGTGTAGATACTGCGGTTAACCCTAGTACAGGTTCAAATCTAGTTCAACCAGGAATTAACACTGTGATCGGTGGTATTTTATATTACGATCCTAATAAAGATCGTGAAGAATTAGCAAAGATGGTTACTGTTATGTGCTTACCATATACTTTTCCTTCTAACCCTAATTTTGTGCATTATATTAGAAAAGTTTTTAATCCTACTTATAAAGGTTGGCCTCGCGCAACAGTTAAGAGCGATATTTATAAATATAAACATGAATATGAACAATATTTGCGGTATTTATTTACTCATATAACTAATCGGATTTCTATTACTACTGATATTGGTAGAAGTAATAATGACTGTGATTATCTAACTGTTACAAGTCATTGGATAGACGAGGAGTGGATAATGCAAAAACGCATTATTGCGTATAGAATAATTAATTCACGTCACACAGGTAAGTTTATTGCTAACACCGTTGCAGATATTTGTAGATATTTTTGCATTAGAGATAAAATAATGGCAATTTCTATGGATAATGCTTCTAGTAACACTAGTGCTATAGGCATACTTACAACAACACTAAATCCTGCATTTAGTAATGTTTCCATGTGAGATGTATTTGTCACATTTACCATTTAAATCGTCGGTGATGGTATGTAGAATTTTAATTTAGTAAATGTAAAAAAGGTTGAAATGGTCTCTTGGCT
>NC_031994.1:55725117-55782838 GCF_001879085.1 Nicotiana attenuata
GCAAAGATATGCCATTTTTGGTAATAAAAATTATAAAACATAACCCTTGGCCTTTAATATCTCTTCGAATATTTTTTGTCTTAACTTGCAATTAGTTTATAAGCTATAATATATATACATATACATACAATAATATATTTACAAACAAATTAATATAATGGAATATATATACATAACATACAATATATACTACAAACAAATTATATAATGGAATAGTATATACATAAACATACAATATTATTACTACAGAAAATGAATAAGGGAATATATATACAAACAATACCAATATATACTCAAACAAATTAATTAATGGAATATATATACATAAACAATACTTCTACAAATATATTAAGGAATATATAATAACATACAATATATAGTACACTATTTATATCTATACTGTATACTATTTATTATATTACATGGAGTATATATTCTACAAAACAAAGATTTTTAAATGAGGGCCCACCCCCAATGACACCAACGGTATATTAATTGCACAAATAGCTTTTTTTTTTTAAATAATTTACAAAACTAACCTTCTCTAACACTATAAGTACCCCCCTCCCTCTTCTTCATTTCAATACTCAATACTCATTTCTCAATCTAAATTTCTCTCAATCTCTCAATCTCCAATTTTCAAGACTTCAAGTCTCAATCTCAATTTTCAAGTTAAATCATGCCTCGTTCGGAAAGAGTGCGCTTATTTGTGTCGCAATACTATGAAGTGCTTGAAGAAAATGAAGAAGGCCAAATATTAAAGTGCAAGAACTGTGGAAGAGTCTTAAATTTTCGTTCAGGGTGTACCACAAGCATTTTAAGGAGGCATATAAAGTATTGTGTTGAGGGTATTTATCCGCAAATTCGTCTTTAAGATTTTTCAACAATTTGTGTTATTTTAAAATTATTAGACGTATTTATGCTTCATGTTGTACTTTGTTATTAATTTATTATGCATGCCAATTTAGTTTTACTATTGATTTGTTATTTTACATTTTCGTCAAACACTTTAATAATTAGATTTCTATATTATATATACCACATATATTTATATAGCCATGCATAAGAGCAATTTATATATATACATACACATATGGTTTACAAGAAATTGCCCTAAATAAAAAAAATTAAAAAAAAAAGCCCGAAAATAAAAAAAGCCCGTTAGGCCCGCTAAGCCCACGAGCCCAGCCCATTTAGCCCAGGACCATATGGACTTAGGCCCGTCACGGGCTGGTCCTACCCGTTGAGCCCACGAAGCCCGGGACCGCTAAGCCCAGGCCCGTTTAGCCTGGCCCGTTTAGCCCATTTAGGCCCGGGCCCGGGACCACATACAGCCTTAGTTAGTAGTAAGGGTAGATAGTAGATATAATCTAAAAATTAGACGGCATGGGTATAATTGCTACTAAAATGAAGGGTAAAAAAGGCCTACTTCGTATAGTTTAACGTCAATTTTAGCCCTTTATCGTATTTTAAATATTCTCAAAATAATACTCAATATAGATCTCTTTTTTAGTTTGTTAAAAATTTACCACTTGATATTTTTCAGTCATCTTATGATTTAGTGTAGAATTAAACAAAAAATACTATTATATGAGATACATGTATTTCTCGTTAGCAAAAGGGGAGCTATAGTAATTACGATTTGTATCACCGGTCACTGCAAATCCTCACAAAACAAATGAATTATTTTTATCCACAATCTAAAAATCACCTAGATGCAAAGATTGAATCTTGCTACTAAACACTAGTCGTTACTAGTATATTAAAAAGAGTACATTCTCCAACACTCGAAATGATGTTTATATATGCTAGCATTAGAGCTTTAGATGTAGGTTAATAAAATGAGTTTATATGCTATCTAACACCTCTTATGGACGGGTAGTAATAATATTTTCCAATATTAAGTAAATATTAAACAAAACGTACATGCATAGAGTCTATGGCCTAGTTTTCATTAATGGGGAAAATTTCACATAAGAATAACCGTGCTCCCTACTTTTCAGTTTTATAACCTATGTATCAATCTACAACCAACTACCCCAAAAATAATAGGCTTAGATTCAACATCCAACTCCAATAGGTTCTCGAAATTACTATTTAATTTTTTAAAAAGACTGTTCAAGCTTTTAAGTTAATTTTTAAATCAGTAATTGTGACTCAAATATTAGTTCAACAAACCAAATTCAATTGGGTGGTGAAAAATAAATTTTTAACAAGCTTAAATATGTGAGTTTAAATTTCGAATTTGATTTTATGAGAAATTTGGAGTGGGTGTTATTTAGACTTGTTAGAAATAGTATAATGAGGTGGTATACAAAATTTGAAGTTATTTAACGGAGATTTAGAGTGGTTTTGAACAAGAATTGCAACTGAAAATCGTGGAAGAAGTTCGTCTTCAGACACTTGTATAAAGGTGCATAAAAGTGTATAATAGTGTATAAGATGTGTTTATACACTAGTATACATAATTATACAAAAAACTGACTTCGTCTTTTTTCTTGCGTCTTTTCTGAAATTTAACTCAAGTCTTGCTCAAATCTACTCCAACTCACTTCAAATTTAAATTTTGAACTCCTTTTGATATTCTCAATCAACTGGAACAACACCCAATCCAAACAACTAACAAACTCAAAAAATTCTATTTTCGAAAGCAAAGCTTTGAATGACCTTCAATGGTGGACTTGTACTCTTCGATGATATTACATTGCAACCATGTGACATAGGGAGAGAAGCAGAAATACAGTGCCCATTGAAGCATATGTAGAAGATGTGAGAAGAAGAGAGAGTGAAAGCAAATGATTGTGAGAACATAGATTTAACTCCGTAGCTTTTAGAAGCAATGGTTGTAAGAACACATTTGAATTTGCCAGTGCTTTCAAAATATGTACAATATGGGCTAGGTCGGTAAAACTTAAAAACATAGGCCATTTTTTGTTATGGTGTGAAGTCGCGTGTATTTTCTTGTAATTCTTTCATTAATGGGAAGAATTAAAGACATAAGAAACAACACAACTCATTCTTATCCTTAATTATAGTTTTCAACAACTACAGTCAACCCTCTCTATAACAGCCTCGTTTGTTCCAATATTTGTTTTGGCTTTTATAGTGAATGACTTTTATACATCTATAACAGCATTTGATATTTAAATGTTTTTAGCTGTTATAGATAAAAATTATCCAAAAATTAATTATTATTTTTTATAATGTTACATATAAAAGATAAAAAAATTATTCAAATTTAAAATCTCAAATGATATGCATATTTCACTAGTTAAATATTGAAGAAAGATAATACATTATTAATAAATTCATAACTAAGTGTATAAAGATTTAAACTCTAAGTAAGATATTATAAAGCTAGGTAGAAAAAAATACACCCTTCTTTCCAAGCAAACCCTAAAAGAAATTGAGAAAGTCCAAAGAGACTTTATATGGGGTAGCTCAACAGAAAAAAGAAAAATTCACCTAGTCAACTGGTCTACCCTTTGCCAACCTAAACCCAATGGTGGCTTAGGTATTCATAATGCTCTTAATAAAAATTTGTGTACCCTAGCTAGCCTAAGTTGGAGACTTCTCACTAATGCCACAATCCCTTGGGCCAAGCTCATCATCTCATACTATTGTAGTAGTCCCACAATGAATAGGTCTTCCTTCGTTTGGAAAAGTATTTGCAAAGGTTGGGAAATTTGCTCTAAGGGTATTATATGGTCCCCCCACCTTCACTCCAATCTTAACATATGGGAGACAAATTGGATCCCCAAATTTGGTAACCTTAGAAAAATATGATAGGTCCACCCTCCACTAGGGATACTGTAACAAAAATCAGAGATATCTTTGATGATCGCAATTGGAATTTGGATAGCTTATCCTTTCCTCTTCCTCCGGGACTACTAGCAAATATCACAAAAATAAAAATTTGTCTCAAGGGACCCTCAAATGATTTACCTATTTGGTCCCTCACCAATAAGGGGGTGTTCACTACTAAGTCATGTTATACTCTTCTAGAAACACCAAAAAATATTGACTTAGATTTGACTGGATTTGGAAACTAGACTGCCCCAATAAAATAAAATATTTTTTATGACAATGCCTACATGACCGAATCCCTTGCAGGAAATACCTTTCACAGATTGGACTAAACATCGACCCTTTCTGTCCCATCTGTAAAAGTCCTGAAGAAGAATCTATAAAGCATATTTTCCTAGAATGCAAAGCCGTCAACCAATTTTGGGCTTGCCTTCGCTGGCAAAACCACAATAGCCAAAATGGGGTATCCAGTGGCTTATCCAAGTAAGAGACCTTAACTACCTCTTAGTAACGCTTTTTTAAACTGGAACTCTTATTTTCCCTTTATCATTTGGCACATTTGGATTAATAGAAACAATAATAACCATAATAACACTACCAACCCGATCAATGATTCTCTTATCATGCAAAGGGCTATAGAATTTAAATTACTCATGGAAAAAGTCTCTATACACCCTCCAAAATTACTCATTAAAATCAATTGGCACAGACCTCCAAGGGGTTGGTATAAACTAAACGTTGATGCCAGCTTCAATAACTATAACCAAAATTGTGGCTTGGGTGGTGTTTTCAAAAATGTCAATGATAATTGGGTGGTTGGTTTTACAAAATCATCTCATACAAATGGTTCACTAGCAGCAGAATTGAAAGCTCTAAAAGAAGGTCTCAGAACAGCAATAGAGTGGAGACTATTCCCACTTGAAATAGAGACAGACTGCACAGAGGTAATCCAGGCAATACATGAAGGTAACAATTTTTTAACAAGGTTGTGAATGATTGCAGGTGGTTAATGCACCAGCAAAAGGTTATCCTCCAGCACACCTTCTGACAAGGGAATAGGATGGCTCATCAACTAGCAAAGAAGTGCCTGCAAATGGATAGTCAAGTTTTCGGAGCAGTTAGAAGCAGTAATGCCCAGGGGCGCAGCAAAAAAGTTTTTGTTAGACCACCAAGTGATGTACTAGATTTTGTGGATAGGGAAAGACTTGAAATTACTACTCATGAAAAACTACTATCTTTTGAAGCTTGCCAACTGTTAGCAAGCTTAGGGAACCAGTGTGTCCTTCGTGACACATCTTATTATAAACCTGTACTAAATGCTCCTTAGTTATTAATATATATATTTTCTGTTTGCTAAAAAAAAAGCTAGGTAGAAAAATAAATTCTTTCAAGATTGATGGAAATAATTGTAGCTTGTTTCATAGATTTCATTCTCTTAGTAATGATATAACACTTTTCCTCGAAGACAATCTAAGAGTTTAATAGTTAAACTTTTTATCTAAATATTTTTGGAATTTTTACCTCCTATAGCAAAGGTTACCTTATTTATTTTAAATAAATACCCTTTTCCATAGCTACCTTTTGATTTTTATAGCCAAATATCTATTTATGGTTACCTCCTACCCTTAAGCCATAAAATACTCTTTGTATTAATTTTCTCTCTCATTCTTTCACATTTCTCCACCCTCTCTCTCTCTCAACTCCAGTCTTTCTCCATGAATACAACCACTATTCTCCACTGATTCGTCTCCATTGTCTCACGAAATTTCATTGTCAATGGGCTGGGGCTCTGAAACCAATCTCTTTGGATTCCATAGCTGATTCTATCTCCTCTCTTGCCTCTGCAAACTTGAGGTTAATTTTATCAACACTGTATATCCTTACATTATGCGAAATTATGAACTGGGTCGATGAATTTGACCTCGTTGGACCAAGAAAATGTCTGGTCTTCGTGGGGTTTAAGGATGTAATTGGGTCAGATGTAAGAGTTGTTAAGGAAAAAGAAGATTTGGGTATCGTTGACATGACCACTGCAACTCTTGCCTCTCATCACCTCCATTGCTGCTTTTCTTCATCTACCAAATTCGCAATTACTAACAAAAGAAGACAATCTACTATTGAAAATAAGGAATATCTTTCGTTTTTGCGCCAAATTTTGAGAGTTTCGAGTCAGAATCGCGGCCCTCTTGACGAGACGACATTAGGGTTGTTCTTGAACAAAGACGACGGAGTTCGGGGTTGAGCAACTTGAAGAGTTTGTTACCTTTTTTTTTCATTGTATTTCAATGTATCTCGTTGTATTATATATATTTCATTGTATTCATTGTCTTTTTTTTTCATTATATTTCAATGTATCCCGCTGTATTCCTTGTATTTCATTGTATTCACTGTCTCGCTATATTCCATGAATGTATTCATATATTTTTTTAATTAATATAATTTATGTATTCATATGTATAAATGTATTCAAATACAAATTTTGTGTGTTATAATTGAGTTTGAGTTATATTAGGAGTCTATTATGTTAATATATTCACTTTCCGTTTAAAAACAGCTGAATAGACCATGAATTACGCTATTTACGTTTCTGTATTCACAAATACATATCGTGAATACAGTCGAATACAGTCGAATACAGTCGAATACAATAATCTGTCTAGCTGTAATCTCCTATTTCACGCCGTGAATACAGTCAAATACAGTCGAATACAATAATCTGTCTAGCTGTAATCCCCTGTTTCACGCCGAGAAATGCTACTGTATTCATGAATACAGTAGCTTAAATACATCGAATACCCTCTAAAAACCTGAAAATATAGCTATAGGAAGTAATATAGTAAATGGTAGCTACAACTACCTAATAACCACTAAACAATAGTGGTTTATGAAAATTTCTCAATATTTTTGGAATCTATCCAATGAAAAAGATCATGTGCAAATATTCAAATCTTATATCTTTTGCAAGATAGAAACTTTGTTTAATGAAAAAGCTAGTGCGATATTTTTAGAATTATTATTATAAAGTTTCTATATAGTTGTTATAGAGGAGTAATTTTACAAAGAGCGTTCTGCTATTAATATGATTTTTGTTGTTATAGGTAAAAAGCTGTTTTAGAGATGTAAAATATAACTTAAAAATCGGTTTTAAGAAAAATTTAATTTTTATAGTAAATGACTGTTATATAAGGATGCTGTTATAAAGAGGTCTAACTCTACTAAAGCTTCCTATTCATTAACAAAAGAAGCAATACTGATATTTCATTTGTTATTTTTCTCTATTGATATTGTATTAGAGATATAGGGTTGTCCATATCTAATATGAAGTTAGATTTATGGAATAGGGAAGGAAGAGAAGAGGGAGAGGGAAGCATCATGATTAATTCTCTTGGCCAAAATATGTATTATTCTTCTATTATTATTCTTCTATTATTGCGTTATGTAATTTAAAAAAGGTAGATAAGTTTGTTCACTTATAAATCAAATGAAGGAAGTAGTTCCTTACCTCTTTTTTTTTTTTTTTTCACTTGCATCATTTGATAAGCTTCTCACCTACTTGTAACATCTGATTACCATTAAAATTTTATTGATATTTGACCGTAAATCACGGGCATCAGTTTGCCTTAGCACCTGAAACGAGAAGTTGACTTGAAGAGGGTACTAAATGTCAAATACGGCGTCCTTTTTAGTACTAAATAAAAAGGTATTTAGACATCATACCCACGCCGTCGTTCACTTCTTGTACGTCTTTATCCGTACTGTCCTTCCCTATCCTCTCCACACTTATCCTTGCCTTTTAAAACTTTACATCGTAATTGTGTGTTTCGCTTTCCTTTATGTATGACTATAAACACATATTTAAAAAAATATAATGGGTCTATTCAAATTCTTCTGCTTGAATTTATATGTTATACTTTTTAATTCATTACATAACATACCTTTTTGGTTTCGGTAATTAAAATCTTTAATTTATCAATCAGCGACTATTACTTGGCAAGTAAGTATTTATAAATCTCAGCTTAGCTAATAGCTACTACCCAGCAAGTCGATCTCAGAAAGAAAAAACTAACTCTAGCACCGTGCAAAAACTGCTACCTAGACTTTTGGTATTAAGATGAAATGTCTTTTTTATATTTAATACTCCCTCTATTTCAGTTTATGTAAATCTAGTTTTTTAGTCCGTTCTAAAAAGAATGAATCATTTCCAAGTTTAGAAATAATTTAACTTAATTTTCCTATTATACCCTTAATGAGATGCTTTTAGAACCACAAAAATATTATGACACGTTTAAGAAGAAGAAGAAGAAGAACAACCCCATTATATTTTCACAGGTTGGTTGTGAGGAGGATAGTGTATACACAGACTTTACCTTTATCTAGTAAAGGTAGAGAGGATATTTCCCGAAGTCTGGGGCAAAACCTCCTCATGTGGCCAGGATCCCCGCACTCGTAACAACCCCACGGAGTGGTGGATTGTTGCCCTGAAGTCTGACCCTGATGGCTTGAATACCCACTGGAGGGACCCTGAATAACTTGTGAGCGGTAGGAACTCTCTGGCATGGCGCTGAAATAAGGTCACACTGGAGCACCCCGAGGAGGCGGCAGTGCGGGATATGTAGGCCTGCTAGGCAGACCTCTCCTAAACTAACCTCTGCCCCCAGACGGAGCACCACTTAACCCTCCAGAATAACAAAACCGTTTGTCCCGTGGCATCTGCTCTCGGTCCCGCTGACTGACACCCTCGATCCTCCGAGATATCTCCAAGACCAGCTCGTAAGATGTCACGACCCAAAATCCACTAGTCGTGATGGCACCTAACCCAACCCGCTAGGTAAGCCAACTAATAACTATCCAATTCCATTAAAGTCAACCAAACAATTAAATAGAGAAGTTAACTGAATTTTATACGTTCCCTAAGGACTGGTAGTACAAATCATGAGCTTCTAAGAATAGAGTTTACAAAGCAGATATGAAGAAAATACATCTTCTGTTTGAAAAGTACATAAACAGAATTTTATAATCTAAGGCTACCGTGAACAAGAGGCAGCTGCAGCAGGAATGCAAGTATGCCTTCAAATCCAGCAACCATCGAACACAGCAACATCGGCATTCAGGATCTGCACTCATTGTGCAGGAAGTGCAGTATGAGTACAACCGACCCAATGTAATCAAAAGTAACAAACCTAATCTCAGGTTGAAAGCAGTGACGAGCTGGAACATAGGTCGGGTCCAACAAAAATAACCAACAGTAGTTCATACAACGTAGAGCAAATAAACAAGGAGATACTCTCAGAGGTAAAAATGTTCAACTTTTACACAGTTTTCAAAAAGAAATAGTTTCGCTTTTCAAGAATATTAGTGAAAAACTCAAATCCTTTATCAAAATCATCGAAATATCATGAGATAGTTTGAAAACAATAATATTTTTCCTGAAAATCCTTTCCACAATAGGTAAACATGTTTCATTTCTTTTTTCAAATAACAAGTGTGAAATACCACTCTATGCCCGCATACTAATGTGTAAAAGTCATGAATGATGTGATACCGTATAGCATGAGGAAAAATGCGTCTCTATGTATGTATGTCATATATGCATGCCAATGCCATGTATCTCAAAGACGAACCATGTACTCACAATCTTAGAGTACTCAACCTCACTGTATCACACCTTCCACTCACCATAATCAACCACTCGGTACTGTATATGGCCCATACGGCCCAGGGAAGATCCATCCCGGAATATATACATCACTGACTATAAGTCATCCAGTACCGAGGAAACAGGCCAATCCAGCCTCATGGAGAAGATTCATCTCCAATACCAAGGGAAGATCCATCCCTGAATATAATCAACCGCGCTCACTGGGGGTGTGCAGACTTCGGAGGGGCTCCTTCAGCCCAAGCGCTATAACAAGCCAATCATGGCATAAATCAATCAGGCCCTCGGCCTTGCCCAATAATCAATAAAACATGCTGCGGCGTGCAGCCCGATCATATAACTATCACTCATAACCAGGCTCTCAGCCTCACTCAGTTATCAATCTCTCCAGTATCACCCACGGGCTCACAATGTCATGAAAACTGACCTGGAACAATGATATGATGTATCATTAAGTAACAACTGAGACTGAGATATGATATGAATGCATAAATGTGACTGGGTACGAAATATCAATGAATTTAATGAGATGACAGCAAGAAACGACCACTATGGGTCCCGACAATATCATCATAAAGCCTAACATGATATCTAGCATGACGTACAGCTTATTTATCTTATCACATAGTGAAAACACAGATATCAATAAAATAGGGCCACTATTCAGTGCCCTAGAAACAACAGAGTCACAACTCATAGGGTGCACGCCCACACGCCCGTCACCTAGCATGTGCGTCACCTCAACATCAATCACGTAACACATAATTCGGGGTTACATACCCTCAGCACTAAGTTTAGAAGATTTACTTATCTTAAACAAGCCAATTCCGACACCTAGCAAGCCAAGCGATGCTCCAAGAATGCCATCATGTGCGTTCCGACCTCAGAACGGCTCGAAACTAATCAAAAATAACTCAAATACATCAAACAATGCTAAAGGAACCAACCCAATCGGAAAAGGTCGAATCTTTAATCAAAAGCCCAAAATCAGCCAAAAATCCCAATCCGGGCCTGCACCTCGGATCCTGACAAAACTCACAAAATCCATCAACCCATTCAATTACGAGTTCAACCATACTATTTTCACTCAAATCCGACTCCGGATCGGTGTTCAAAACTCAAAAATTCATATTATAAAACTTTAGGCTAAAATCGAAGATAGATTCACGAAATATAACTAAAACCGAGTAGATAACACTTATCCCAATTCATATGCTGAGAATCGCCTCGAAAGTTGCCCAATTCCGAGCTCCCCAACTCAAAATATGTTAAATGCACAAAATCCTCGTTTTAACAATGTTCTGTCTCGTTTCTTGTGCCAAAAGATCTCGAAACTCACTATAGATACCTTTAATGGATTCCTTGTGAAATTCTAGTGAAGTTAGGATCTTGAATCACTCCATTTGACCTTATATTGAAGGAGATATGTTGGTTTTAATATTTGGAAATAATGCAGATTTTTAAATACGCAGTGAGTGGCAATTTCGTAATTAATCTGAAAAAATCTAACAACCCAATTCTTAGTAAAATGACAATAAAATCCTCATACGATGTCCAAGTTTGATGATTCTTTTTGCTATGACTCCGTAATTACAATACAGATTTAATATCTCAATCAAAACAGAAATCGGAGCTCATTTGTTCAATTTGGTACCATTTATTCTTGAAGAAACGACGTCGAAACATAAGAAAAACGAGCGCAACACAACCGAAACCTATCTGAAACTCACCCGAGCCCCTCGGGACCCCGTCGAAACATACCAACAAGTTCCATATCTTAATAGGGACCTACTCGAGGCCTCAAAACACACATAACAATATTGAAACGACGAAACACACCTCAAATCAAACTTAATGAACTTTTGAACTTTCGACTTCCAAAAACTCACGCCGAAACATATCAAATCAACTCGGAATGAACTCAAATTTTGCACACCAGTCCTAATACATCATACGGAGCTTCTCGTGCCCCCAAACTACCAAGGGAGTGTAAATGCTCAAAACGATCGGCCGGGTCGTTACATTTTCCCCCACTTAAACACACATTCGTCCTCGAACGTGCCTAGAGTTGTTCCAAAAGCCATCAAATCGCCGTGTAACCTCACTATGCACATATCAGGGGGTGATCCCACGTCACCCTATCCCATATAGATCTGATAACACAACACAACTGAAATTTCTTAATTCAACCTATCCCATAAGCCTTAGAATCCAATTTCCACATCTGAAATTTTCTATAAGATCAGAATCTCGCATCTACACACTGTATAAGTCTGAACAAGCTGTATTAAGCCATAGCCATAACTCAAGATGAAATCACATGATATACCATATAACTCAAACACTCATAGCGATAACTTCTAATCACAATAGTTGCTCAAAACAACCCAATGCCGGTAATAAACCTCTTATCAAATAGAGCCTCGTTCTAACACCTTCATATACTGCCAACGATGAAAGAAACACGCATAAAGTCATAGCCATTCGTCAGACCAACAAGTTGTGGAACTCCCTCTCCTTTAATTGGAACTATAGCGAATTTCTAAACCGATCAACATCAATATCCTTCCAAATATACCGCAATCTGATTTGATAGCACCCATTCTAGGTACGATGACCTCATCCCATCTAACATAATCACTCTAGTGACATGACACATTAATACAGCTTAAAGCCACAACCCGTGCACCAAATAGAAACATTCCAGATATACTCAATCTTGAAAATGCCTCAAACGAGAGGATTGTCCCGCTGGCTTAACAAGTACCATCTCAACACCGTGCTAAGAGCCTAGCACACATCGTAGAACCAAAATGCACGAATCCCACACAAAGGATCATATCTCAACATAACTTTGCTGCAATGCGTGACCCCATCCAAACGCAGGTCCAATTTATATTCCTCGAGCCGCCTTGCTCAAAATCAACAACCACACAAAATTTGACATCAAGCACCCAAAGTGCATTACCATAACCAAGGAGAAGCAAATGATACAACGCCACACAAAACCCGAAAGAGCATAACGAATACGCAATCAATCATACAATACCCAAATACTCATCTTGCTCAAGTTTCCGCTATAAGCCCAAATAGAACTGCACCACGTGTGCAAATAACCAACGATTCACAACTCCTCGTAACATAGGATGATAACTCACAGATTATTTCAGAACACGAGTAAGCTCAACAACAACTAAATGGCACATCCCACAATAATAGCAATTCGGAGTCAACAAATCCGACTCGATACAGAACATACATCCATATTGGGCCTACCAATGAACCCCAAATCAGCTCTGGTCCCCCACAATAGATAAATAACCCTCTGAAAGTCCACAATGACAGAATCACAATACATACTAACCTCTAACTAACCTTGGATACATTTTCACTGTCCACAACCACGAAACAATCTACTCATAAGAACTTCCAGTCTCCAAATCCATAGAACATACAAATCACCATATCTGATCTCAACTCCACCGCCTGAATGTCCACACTTCTCCAATTACACGGTCATCCCACGAGGAATACTTCTATAATTCTTCTATGCCATAAAGCAAAACTCAAACATCAGCAGTCGATCAAACAAGAGAATGCCGCAATACCAATAAAGTATTCATAAAACAAAACACATTGCCCCTTCTGAAATGTATACTCTCATCGCCATACCAAATAGTAATGCCATTTACCTAGTCATATGAAACTGTCCGTGCTGCCTAAGGACTTATGACCTTCCTTTCAAAACTGAACTGTGACATTGCACATGCAAATCTCAATCGTACACAACACATCGCACATACCATGCCATTATACGAAAAATACGAGAACCTCGTAATCCACTCCGAGTCACAAGTAATTGCATACTTAATTAGCCAAGAACTTTTCATTTGATCCCATCCAGGAGAAAATCATTATACATCACATGCTCCCCACGCCAGTAGGAAATATATATCTCTAACCGTGGTAGAAACCATCAAGAACTCTCTCAATCCCATTTGCACAAAACCAAACCGTCAGGACTGAATCCCTCTAACTCAACCAAGCTACGCATGTCACCAAAAACCCAAGAGCATTGACATGAAACACCTGTAGAAACCCACCACATCATAAGCACCCAAAGAACCAATCATATCCATTACCATGCCGATCCAACCTAGTACTAAACTGTCCTATTTTTTCGAGCCCCTTCTGAATTACCTTCAAATTGATACTTCTCCTCGCCGTAATACCACAATTCTCAACCAAGACTCACCACACGAGACCCTAGCATAAAACCACACCGCCCTAAGGCTCATAAGCCGTTGAATGCTCTCTTAAGCACCCCAAAATTACCACAACCGAGATACCCTCCCGAAAAGACCTTCTGTGAATTTAAAGTTGTTCATTTTACCTTCCTGATACTGAATGTAGAATCCAAAATGATATAAAAATATTACGAGTCTCGACACCATCCAATGTAACTCTCAGCTTCTAGCCATATACAAATCCGCAATATTCTCAATTGCCACGTATAAATCTTGAATAATTAGAACCATTCTCGAGAGTCATCCACTCTGCTCAAATCTCAATTAGACTGATCAAACGAACCGAACGGCCTCTGCCCCATTAGCACTCCAACACCCAAGGAAGTAACCCCCACCTTAATGCAAATAGATAAATTTCTGCTCCACGCACATTACATCCTACACAAATAACAACTCAAATCATTCCGTGATTCTCATACACTCATAAAGCCTAATACAACCTGTACCCAGAAATTTCTTTACTTAAATCATCATCGATCTCACCCTCCACAGAACATAACTCATTCACAAGTATACCTCAAGCCGAAACCAGTACAACATATAACCGTGTAATCAACTTATCAATAGTGGTCTCCCCCACTTGGCTCAAAACCATAGATCAAAACACACCATAACTCCCAATCCCCATACTTTATTACAGCCATAATACCGCAGTGAGATTCAACTAAATCCTCCATAAGCTCATGTAACACAAACCACCTAGCATCTCAAATCATCTGCAAATCTTGTATTCGCCCTTGTAACAGTCAAGCCAACTCTCATAAGCGATCCAAACTCAAGTTACAACACATATAATTCACTAGTAAAAGAGAACTCTCAAAAAACACTATAGGGATATAAACCTCAGGACACCACACATGAGATAACCCACCTGCTTTGCCTCAAGCTGACCTCTCTCTATACCCTTCCACAGTCATAACTATCACGCAACCACTTAATCTTCTTGAGTTTGAACTCATATCACGACATGAAATCTACTCCACTCCTCAACTGAACAACATGAAAAGATCCTTCAGCACACCCATAACTCGGGGCTATACATCAAATCAAGATGGAAATCAAGCACCAAATAATTCTTCCTACACCTCAAGCAGACCCTTCTCGTCACTTTCAAATCATATGAACACATCTCACAGTCACATCATACTCATCATGTAGTCATCCAGCCACAAATAGGGACACTACCGGACGTATAAATCCAAAAGCACGTACTCACGCAATCAACACCTCAGTGCATTCCCACTGTCTGAGGAAAACGTGAAGAATTGCCATTTTATGAGCTTGTAAGGCCCGTTGCGTTGAAGTCCCCGAGAATCCGCTGGAGTCAGATCAGTAGGGGAGTTGGTAGTTGGTCAGGTAAAGGCTGACCAAGCCAATGATGCTCAAGCTACAATTAAAAACCCGGCCTCAAGTCCTCCAGACTGGTCCATCATCAGCACACGAAAATCACATGTTGCACCTCATCCAGGGAATCACAAGTCGTCGATGCACAACTGATACCGAGCGCTCATGCACGCATACGAATGCATGGAAGGAATTCAAGGAGTTACACTTCAAGCCGAATCAATGCCGTACGATAAGGAAAGAAAGATGGGAAGTATATCCTAAATGTCCTGTAGCCTCTCGAAGATAGGTATGGACATCATCATACCAATCGGCAAGACTCTACTAGACACTTGCTCATGACTTATAGAACCTATGAACCTAGAGCTCTGATACCAATCTGTCACGACCCAAAATCCACTAGTCGTGATGGCACCTAACCCAACCCGCTAGGTAAGCCAACTAATAACTATCCAATTCCATTAAAGTCAACCAAATAATTAAAAAAGAAATTAACTGAATTTCATACATTCCCCAAGGACTGGTAGTACAAATCATGAGCTTCTAAGAATAGAGTTTACAAAGCAGATATGAAGAAAATACATCTTCTATTTGAAAAGTACATAAATAAAATTATATAATCTAAGGCTACCGTGAACAAGAGGCAGTTGCAGTAGGAATGCAGGTACGCGTTCGAATCCAGCAACCATCGAACACAACAATATCGGCATTCAGGATCTGCATCCACTGTATAGGAAGTGCAGTATGAGTACAACCGACCCCATGTACTCAAAAAGTAACAAACCTAACCTCAAGTTGAAAGTAGTGACGAACTGGAACATAGGTCGGGTCCAACACAAATAACCAACAGTAGTTCATACAACCTAGAGCAAATAAATAAGGAGATACTCTCAGAGGTAAAAATGTTCAACTTTTACATAGTTTTCAAAAAAAAATAGTTTCTCTTTTTAAGAATATCAGTGAAAACCCCAAGTCATTTATCAAAATCATCAAAATATAATGAGATAGTTTAAAAATAGTAATTTTTTTCCTGAAAATCCTTTCCACAATAGGTAAACATGTTTCATTTCCTTTTTCAAATAACAAGTGTGAAATACCACTCTATGCCCGCATATTAATGTGTAAAAGTCATGAATGATGTGATACCTTATAGCATGAGGAAAAATGCGTTTCTATGCATGTATGCCATATATGCATGCTAATGCCATGTATCTCAAATATGAATCATGTACTCACACTCTTAGAGTACTCAACCTAACTTTATCACACCTTCCACTCATCATAATCAACCACTCGGTACTGTATATGGCCCATACAGCCCAGGGAAGATCCATCCCAGAATATATACATCACTGACTATAAGTCACCCAGTACCGAGGAACAGGCCAATCCAGCCTCAAGGAGAAGATCCATCTCCAATACCAAGAGAAGATCCATCTCCAATACCAAGGGAAGATCCATCCCTGAATATAATCAACCGCGCTCACTGGGGTTGTGCAGAATCCGGAGGGGCTCTTTCAGCCCAAGCGCTATAACAAGCCAATCATGGCATAAATCAATCAGGCCCTCGGCCTTAGTCAATAATCAATAAAACATGCTGCGGCGTGTAGCCCAATACCATAGCTATCACTCATAACCAGGCTCTCAGCCTCACTCAGTCATCGATCTCTCCAGTATCACCCACGGGCTCACAATGTCATGAAAACTGACCCGGAACAGTGACATGATGTATCCGTAAGTAACAACTCAGACTGAGATATGATATGAATGCATAAATGTGACTGAGTACGAAATATCAATGAATTCAATGAGATGACAACAAGAAACGACCACTATGGGTCCCAACAATATCATCATGAAGCCTAACATGATATCTAGCATGATGTACAACTCATTTATCTTATCACATGGTGAAAACATAGATATCAATAAAATAGGGCCACTATTTAGTGCTCTAGAAACAACAGAGTCAAACCTCAGAGGGCGAACGCCCACACGCCCGTCACCTAGCATGTGCGTCACCTCAACATCAATCATGTAACACATAATTCGGGGTTTCATACCGTCAGCACCAATTTTAGAAGAGTTACTTATCATAAACTAGCCAATTCCGACACCGAGCAAGCCAAACGATGCTCCAAGAATGCCATTACTCGCGTTCCAACCTCCGAACGGCTCGAAACTAATAAAAAATAACTCAAATACATCAAACAATGCTAAAGGAACCAATCCCAATCGAAAAAGGTCGAATCTTTAATCAAAAGCCCAAAATCGGCCAAAACTCCCAATCCGGGCCTAGACCTCGGAACCCGACAAAACTCACAAAATCCGTCAACCCATTCAATTACGAGTTCAACATGCTAGTTTCACTCAAATCCGACTCTGAATCGGTGTTCAAAACTCATAAATTCATATTATGAAACTTTAGGCCAAAACCCTCAATTTCTTCTTTAAAATTCATCAACCAAAAGCTCAAATCGAAGATAGATTCACGAAATATAACCAAAACCGAGTAGAGAACACTTATCCCAATTCATATGCTGAAAATCGCCTAGAAAGT
The DNA here is from genome assembly GCF_001879085.1 of Nicotiana attenuata. Classification (NCBI taxonomy): domain Eukaryota; kingdom Viridiplantae; phylum Streptophyta; class Magnoliopsida; order Solanales; family Solanaceae; genus Nicotiana; species Nicotiana attenuata. Next base: position 55,742,792 of record NC_031994.1, read on the forward strand.
TGCCCAATTCCGAGCTCCCCAAATCAAAATATGTTAAATGCACAAAACCCTCGTTTTAACACCGTTCTGCCTCGTTTCTTGTGCCATAAGATCTCAAAACTCACTATAGATACCTCCAATGGATTCCTTGTGAAATTCTAGTCATGTTAGGATCTTCAATCACTCCATTTGACCTTATATTGAAGGATATATGTTGGTTTCAATATTTTGAAATAGTGCAGATTTTTAAATACGCAGTCAGTGCCAATTTTGTAATTAATCAGAAAAATCTAGCAACCCAATTCTTAGTAAAATGATCATAAAATCCTCATACGATGTCCAAATTTGACGATTCTTTTATCTATGGCTCCATAATTACGATACGGATCTAATGATTTAATAAAAACAGAAATCGGTGCTCATTTGTTCAATGTGGTACCATTTATTCTTGAAGAAACGACGTCGAAACATAAGAAAAATGAGCACAACACAACCCAAACCTATATGAAACTCACCTAAGCCCCTCGCGACCCCGTCGAAACATACCAACAAGTTGCATATCATAATACAGACCTACCCAAGACCTCAAAACACACATAACAGTATCAAAACAACGAAACGCACCTCAAATCAAACTTAATGAACTTTTGAACTTTCGACTTCCAAAAACTCATGCCGAAACATATCATATCAACTCGGAGTGAACTCAAATTTTGCTCACAAATCCTAATACATCATATGGAGCTACTCGTGCCCCAAACTATAGAGCAAAGTGCAAATGCTCAAAAAGACCGGTCGGGTCGTTACATAAGAAGTCCACATCTCAACCTCTCGGGCCATAGTGGTCTGGATACCGGAATGTAGACTCACAACAAACCTCCGCTCTCTCTCTGCATCGGTGGGTAGTATCACAAGTACATGGCGAGACAACTCAGAGAATCTCGCCTCATAATCGGTCACTGATATCTGACCCTGTTGGAGCTGCTCGAACTGAAACTGCAACTCATCCCTTTGAGAGCATGGAATATACCTATCCAGGAAGATGCGTGTGAACAGGTCCCAAGTCAAGGGAGGAGAACCTGCTGGTCTGCCAAGAAGGTAAGACTGCTACCATCTAAAGGCCCTGCCCTCCAATTGGAAAGTAGTAAAGTCTACCCCATGGGACTCCAATATCCTCATGTTGTGCAGTCTGTCCCTGCACCGATCAATGAAGTCCTGGGGATCCTCATGTCGCTCACCTCCAAAGATAGGAAGGTGTAGCCTGGTCCATCTATCTAATAGCTTCTGCGGTTCGTCGGCCGCATCTGGTCTGGGCTCAGGTATAGATGTCGCCACTAGCTGGGCTCCGCCCACGGGTAGTATTCCCGAGGTCTGATACATGCAGCTGCATGCCTGGAGCCTGAGCGGTAGGGTTCTGTGCTCCACCTCTTGCCTGAGATGCGGATGGGTCCGTTGGAAATAAACCATCCTGGGTCATAGTTATCACGACCCGGATTTCCCACCATCGGGATCGTGGTGGCGCCTACTCGTGGTAGCTAGGCAAGCCAACTTATTTACCTTTCATTAATAAATAAATCTGTTAACAATCTATAGCATCAATAAGAAATATGGAATTTAATAATAATAATAGCGGAAGTCTAATTTATAAGTCTGAATCAAAACGCGGAATAGTCAACAATAGCCTCTACCCAAGATTTGGTGTCACATTACTCACGAACCACTAAGAATAAACTAAATACAAAGGTCTGAAAGAATTATAACAGCTGTCTGTCTCGAAAACAATGAGGCAACAGTCAATAGAAAAACATAAAGAAGAGACGCCGGGCTTGCGGACGCCTGAAGGCTACCTCAGTCTCGTGAATAGGAAAGTCTGCTCCCAAACTACTGCTGCTGCTGCTCCTCAAAACCTGGACCTGTGCAAAAATGCACAGAAGTGTAGTATCAGCACAACCGACCCCATGTGCTGGTAAGTGTCTAGCCTAACCCCGGCGAAGTAGTGACGAGGCTAGACTGGACATCACATAAACCTGTGCAGTTATAAATATACAACGGAAACAAAATACCAAACAACTAGCAACATGGGAGGGGGAAAACATGCTGTGGGGAGATACAATATTAACAGCAATGCAGAGTAACAACTAAACAGCTTAGGTTCACAATGAACAAAGAATCAATACTCAATTACAAACACATAGCCTCAATAACTGTTGCGGCGTGCAACCCGCTCCATAATTACTATTGTTGCGGCGTGCAACCCGCTCCAGAAATACCACTGTTGCGGCGTGCAACCCGACCCATATCATTTATCATGTATAATTGTTGCGGCGCGCAACCCGATCCTCACCTTTTACTGTTGCGGCGTGCAACCCGATCCTCAATATCATTTAACTGTCCGACTCCCCAAACAACAGACACAATTAAGGGGCATAAAAATAAGTAAATATTTGACAAACATCCCGGCAAGGGAACAACCAACAACGCTTTCTCTTTCTTACTTTTCTTATCTTATGATTCGCTCTACTATTTTGAGCCAACGCTCCAAGGAATCAAGTCATTTCGTATAATTTCAATGTTCGTATCACAATTCGAGCCTATGCTCCCAGGAATCAAATGATCATATTACCGTTCACATGTTATTCACAACATATAGAAATCCTCCCATAAACACGGAGTTCACAACCAAGTCATGATAATCACGTTATAAGGACTCACGGTCATGCTAGACTCTAATGTATAGATACTCGTCACCATGCCTATACATCGTATTCGATCACATAGCAATTAGCAACAAGACTTAACTCCTATTCCCTCAAGCTAGGGTTAAACCAAACACTTACCTCAAAGCCTTGAAATCCACTTAATCCTCAACTATTGCTTTACCTCGCGGTTCCACCTCCAATTCGCTCGAATCTAATCACAAATTGCTCAATTACTTTAATAAACGTTATATGAATCAGTTTGAATGCATAAAAATGAGTTTCCCAAGTTTTTTTCCAAAAATTCCAAAATCGCCCCCGGGCTCACGTGGTCAAAACTCGAGGTTCGAACCAAAATCTGGCTACCCATTCCCCCACGAGTTCAAATATATAATTTGTTTTGAAATCGGACCTCAAATCGAGGTCCAACTCCCCAATTTATAGAAAACCTAGGTTCTACCCAAAAATCCCAATTTCACCTATAAAAATCTTTGATTTCAAGTGGAAAACATGTTTAATGATGTTAAAGATTGAAAGAATTGAGTAAAAATCAACTTACAAGTGATTTGGGATGAAGTTTGCTCTTGAAAATTCGCCTATGGTGTTTGGGTTTTGAAAGAATGGTGAAAAGTGGTGAAAATTCGACTAAGTATAAAATTTGCTGGGCCTCGGATATGGGAAATGCGAATAGAGGTTCGCATTTGCGAACAAAACAGGCGTGGGAATTGCGAACATTTTAGTTCGCATTTGCGAACTTGGGTCTGGAGGCCAGGTTTCGCATTTGCGAAAATTCGATCGCATTTGCGATCAGTGGCCTCTCGCATTTGCGAGCAAAATCCTCGCATTTGCGACCTGTGCGTAATTTCCCAGACCTCGCAATTGCGACTTGAAGCTCGCATTTGCGAGCTCGCAATTGCGAGTCTCCCTTTCGCATTTGCAAAAACCACAGAAGCCAACATACCAGATTTTCAAAAAATGAGAAATGCAATCCGATGCATATCCAAAACTCACCCGAGCCCTCGGGGCTCCAAACCAAACATGCACACAACCTCGAAAACATCCTACGGACTTGCTTGTGCGATCGAATCGCCAAAATAACATCATTTACATAGAATCAAGCCTCAAGGCACATGATTTTCCTTCTAAACTTCATAACCTTTCAAGCTTTGAACTCATAGTCCGAAACACGTCAAACGACGTCCGATTTCGGCCAAACTTTAAAGAAAGCGCTTAACACATATTTAAGACTTGTACCGGGCGTCGGAACCAAAATACGAGCCCGATACCATAGTCTTTTTTTTAATCAATTTTCATTTCCATTTTCCTTAATTATTTCAGAAAAACAATTTCACGAAAAAATTCATATCTCGGGCTCTAGACTTCGGAATTCGATTCCGGGACCGTCCAATCTCGGGTCCGGGTCCGTTTACCAAAAATGTTGACCAAAGTCAACTAAAATCATATTAATATCAAAATTCTTCAAATTTTTCACGGAATTCACATATTTCAACATAAAAGCTTTCCGGCTACGTGCCCGGACTGTGCACGCAAATCGAGGCAAGTAAAAAAATGAGGTTTTTAGGCCTCGAAAGCACGGAATGGATGAGGAAATAGGTGATGACCCTTTGGGTCGTCACATCCTCCACCTCTAAAACAACCGTTCGTCCTCGAACGGACAAAAGAAGGAAGTACCTGAGTCGGGGAACAGATGCGGATAACGGCTCCGCATATCGGACTCGGACTCCTAGGTCGAGGCCTCAGGGGGCTGACCTCTCCACTGAACACGAACAAAGGGAAAACTCCTAGATCTCAACTGACGGACCTGCCGGTCTAGTATAGCTACCGGCTCCTCCTCATAAGATAAATCTTTGTCCAACTGGACAGTGCTGAAGTCTAATACATGGGTAGGATCGCCGTGATACCTCCGAAGCATAGACACATGAAAAACTGGGTGCACGGCTGATAGGCTAGGTGGCAATGCAAGTCTATAAGCCACCTCTCCCACTCGATCAAGAATCTCAAACGGACCAATATACCTAGGGCTAAGCTTGCCCTTCTTTCCGAACCTCATCACGCCCTTCATAGGCGACACCCGGAGCAATACCCCTCACTAACCATGAAAGCTACATCTCGAACCTTACGATCTGCATAGCTCTTTTGCCTAGACTGAGCTGAACGAAGTCTGTCCTGAATGACCTTAACCTTCTCCAAGGCCTCCTGAACTAAATCTGTACCTATCAACCGAGCCTCTCCCGGCTCGAACCATCCAATCGGAGACCGACACCGCCTACCATATAAGGCCTCATAAGGAGCCATCTGGATGCTCGACTGGTAGCTTTTATTGTAGGCAAACTCTGCTAAAGGCAAGAACTGATCCCATGAACCTCCAAAGTCAATAACATAAGCCCGGAGCATATCCTCCAATATCTGAATAGTCCGCTCGGACTGACCGTCCGTCTGAGGATGGAACGTTGTGCTCAACTGAACCTGGGTACCTAACTCCTGCTGNATACCCCAGAATGATATCAAAAGTCCACCCATATCTAAGAGTAATAAGTCTACACGGGTCTCAAGACCCTCAATCACTACGACACACGAACGATGGACTCGGTCGACCACGATAGAGTCACCCACCGGTGTAGACACATATACAGGAATACCCAAAGCATCACTAGGCATAACCAAGCATGGTGCGAAATAAGAGGAAATATATGAATACGTAGAACCTAGATCAAATAGTACCGAAGCACCTCGATCACAAACTAGAACCGTACCTGTGATCACCGCATCTGAGGCCTTTGCCTCTGGTCTAGCCTGGAGAGCATAGCAACGGGGCTGGGCCCCACCACCCTAAGCTGTATCCCTAGGTCGATCTGCTGCTAGCTGACCTCAGCCCCTGGCGGTCTGAGCTCCACCTCTATGGCCTCTACCTCCACCTCTATGACCTCTGCCTCCACCCCTGGCTGGTTATGGGGCATCTGGTGCCTGAATCATAGGACGGGGACCCTGCTGCTGAGACTGAGTACCCCTCAATCTCGGGCAAGCTCTCCTGATTTGACCATACTCACCACACTCACAACATCCCTCCGAATGCTGTGGCTGGCCCTGGCGACCCGAATGACCTCCACAAAAACTCTGAAGTGGCGGTGCACTGATGGGAGCTGGCGGTGCACTGAGTGACTGCTGATCTGAATAATGCCCACGGGAATCACGATCACCTGGGGCACCCTGAGAAACCTGGAGGGCTGACTGGAAAGGCCTGGAAGGCTGACCCTTATCATAAGAATCCATGCCCCCAGATGAGGCACCACTAAACCGACCTGTGTGACGGGGTCTCTTCTCTATTCTATGACCACCCCCCTGTGGCAGAACCATCTCGATCCTCCGGGCCACATTGGTCGCCTCCTGAAAAGTAATATCACTCCCCGCCTCTCTGGCCATCTGAAGACGAATAGGCTGGATCAAACCATCAATAAATCTCCTCACCTTCTCCCTCTCAGTGGGGAGTATGACGAGGGCATGGCGAGCTAGATCGATAAACCGGGTCTCATACTGAGTGACCGTCATAGACCCCTGCTGGAGACGCTCAAACTATCTCCGGTAAGCTTCCCTCTGAGTAACGGGAAGAAACTTTTCTAGAAACAACTCTGAAAATTGATCCCAAGTCAAAGGCGGCAACCCTGCTGGTCTGGCTAAACAGTAATCCCTCCACCAAGTCTTGGCGGATCCAGATAGACGAAAAGCCGCAAAATCAACTCCATTGGACTCCATAATGCCCATGTTCAGAAGAACCTCGTGGCAGCTATATAAGAAATCCTGGGGGTCCTCAGAAGAAGCCCCGCTGAATGTAGCAGTAAAGAGCTTGGTGAACCTGTCCAGCCTCCACAAAGCATCTGCGGACATAGCTGCTCCATCACCGGACTGTGCAACTACCCTCCGCTGAACTGCCGTAGCTGGCTGAGCCGCTGGAATCTGACCCTGGGGAGCTACCTGCTCCGGAGTACGTGCAGCAGGAGTCTGGGCCCCTCCTCCAGCCTGAGAACTGGCTGGTGCTACTGGAAGCAATCCTGCTCGGGTGACACTCTCCATGAAGCCCACCAACCGGACCAAAGCATCCTGAAGAACTGGGGTAGCAATAAACCCCTCTGGGACCTGAGCGGGGCCCACCGAAACCGCTGCGGCTGGGGCCGGAACCTCCTCCTCAAGGTCAACCTGGGGCTCCGCCACTGGTGCTGCTTCTTGGGGTTCAGCCCTGCCCCTACCTCGGCCCCTAGCATGGCCACGTCCTCTGCCCCTAGCGGGAGCTGTCTGGGGCTCGGACTGTCGATCGGTAGATGAGGAAGCGCGTGTTCTTGCCATCTGCGAATGAACAGAGTAGAAATTCAATCAGCATTTAGAAACCAAACCGCACGACGAGAAAGAACAAATGAGAGATTTTTCCTAACACAATAGCCTCTGGGGAACAAGTACAGACGTCTCCGTACCGACCCCCAGACTCTACTGAGTTTGTCCGTGAGTTGTGAGACCTATGTAACCTAGTGCTCTGATACCAACTTGTCACGACCCGGATTTCCTACCATCGGGATCGTGATGGCGCCTACTCGTGGTAGCTAGGCAAGCCAACTTATTTACCTTTCATTAATAAATAAATCTGTTAAAAATCTATAGCATCAGTAAGAAATATGGAATTTAATAATAATAATAGCGGAAGTCTAATTTATAAGTCCGAATCAAAACGCGGAATAGTCAACAATAGCCTCTACCCAAGATTTGGTGTCACATTACTCACGAACCACAAAGAATAAACTAAATACAAAGGTATGAAAGAATTATAACAGCTGTCTGTCTCGAAAACAATGAGGCAACAGTCAAAAGGAAAACATAAAGAAGAGACGCCGGGCCTGCGGACGCCTGCAAGGCTACCTCAGTCTCGTGAATAGGAAAGTCTGCTCCCGAACTACTGCTGCTGCTGCTCCTCAAAACCTGGACCTGTGCAAAAATGCACAGAAGTGTAGCATCAGCACAACCGACCCCATGTGCTGGTAAGTGTCTAGCCTAACCCCGGCGAAGTAGTGACGAGGCTAGACTGGACATCACATAAACCTGTGCAGTTATAAATATACAACAGAAACAAAATATCAAACAACTAGCAACATGGGAGGGGGAAAACATGCTGTGGGGAGATACAATATTAACAACAATCCAGAGTAACAACTAAACAGCTTAGGTTCACAATGAACAAAGAATCAATACTCAATACAAACACATGGCATCAAATAACTATTGCGGCGTGCAACCCGCTCCATAATTACCATTGTTGCGGCGTGCAACCCGCTCCACAAATACCACTGTTGCGGCGTGCAACCCGACCCATATCATTTATCATGTATAATTGTTGCGGCGCGCAACCCGATCCTCACCTTTTACTGTTGCGGCGTGCAACCCGACCCTCACATATTATTATTGCGGCGTGCAACCCGATCCTCAATATCATTGTTGCGGCGTGCAACCCGCTCCACCAAGATCATATTTCCTCATCCAAACCACAGTCACAAATACGGGGCAAGAGAGTAAATAAACAATAATGAAAATCCCGGCAAGGGAATACACATGTCAAACAACTTAATAATCTGAGTATCCCGGCAAGGGAGAGAAAAAAAAAACCAACAACAGAATCAACAAAACGTCCGGCAAGGGAATAACCAGTAACTCTTTCCCTTTCTTTCTTTTCTTACTCCATGATATCACTGGAGCCCAAGCTCCAAGAAATTCTTATCTCATATTCCGTCACGAACAACAATATAACGACATTCCAGTGAGAGAACAAAACATCATCTCAAATATCCCGGCAAGGGAATTACTATACCCACATTAGTTCCAACATCTAACCACCACATTAGTTCCAACATCTAACCACCACAGCTATAACCAACCTATTACCACACTTGACCACCTCAGCTATATCTAACCGACTATCACACCCAACCACCCCANGCCCCTGCAATCTCAAAACTCCATCCGCATCTAAGGCAACCTGCTTGGCACCTCCTCGCTGCACCGTGTCCTTAAGGACACATAAATGGGGATCATCAAATTGCCGATCACGGATACGCTCCAATAATGAAGAACGAGCGACCGTGCAGGCTAACACTCGACTGGGCTCAGAAACATCCAGTCTCACGAACTGATTGGCTAAAGCCTGAACATCCAAGGCAAACAGCCTCTGACTGACCGGAATATAAGCAAGACTACCCATGCTTGTTGACTTCCTACTCAGAGCATCGGCCACTACATTGGCCTTTCCCGGATGATAAAGAATGGTGACATCATAATCCTTCAACAACTCCAACCATCTCCTCTGCCTCAAATTGAACTCCTGTTGCTTAATAGGTACTGAAGACTCTTGTGATCAGTGAACACCTCACACGCCACACCATACAAGTAGTGCCTCCAAATCTTCAAGGCGTGGACAATGGCTGCCAACTCCAGATCATGCACTGGATAGTTCTTCTCATGAATCTTCAACTGTCTCGAAGCATAGGCAATGACCTTGCCATCCTGCATCAACATTGTTCCAAGTCCCACACGGGAAGCATCACAATAGACTGTATAGGGCCCTGATCTTGTGGGCAAAGTCAACATCGGTGCCGTAGTCAAAGCTGTCTTGAGCTTCTGAAAGCTCGCCTCGCACTCATCTGACCATTTGAACTGGGCACCCTTCTGGGTCAATCTAGTCATCGGGGCTGCAATAGATGAAAATCCCTCCATGAACCGCCTGTAGTAGCCTGCTAACCCCAAGAAACTCCGAATCTCGGTCGCTGATGCTAGTCTAGGACAGTTCTTGACTGCCTCTATCTTCTTCGGGTCCACCTGAATACCCTCAGCTGATACAACGTGACCCAGAAATGCTACCAAACTCAGCCAGAACTCACACTTGGAGAACTTGGCATATAATTGACTATCCCTCAGAGTCTGAAGAACCACTCTAAGGTGCTGCTCGTGCTCCTCCTGGCTGCGGGAGTACACCAAAATATCATCAATAAAGACTATCACGAACATGTCCAAATATGGCCTGAACACTCGGTTCATAAATTCCATAAATGCTGCTGGGGCATTGGTAAACCCGAATGACATAACCAGGAACTCGTAATGCCCATACCGAGTGCGGAAGGCTATCTTAGGGACATCGGATGCCCTAATCCTCAAATGATGGTACCCGGATCGCAAGTCAATCTTGGAGAATACCCTGGCACCCTGAAGCTGGTCGAACAAATCATCAATCCTCGGTAGTGGGTACTTATTCTTGACCGTTACCTTGTTCAATTGCCGGTAATCAATACACATCCTCATTGACCCATCATTCTTCTTGACAAATAACACCGGCGCATCCCAAGGAGACACACTGGGTCTAATGAAACCCTTCTCCAGCAAATCCTGCAATTGTTCTTTTAACTCCTTCAACTCCGGCGGGGCCATTCTGTACGGCGGAATAGAAATAGGCTGAGTGCCCGGAACCAAGTCAATACAGAAATCTATATCCCTATCGGGTGGCATACCCGGCAAGTCTGAAGGAAAGACATCGGGAAACTCTCGGACAATAGGCACAGAGTCTATGGAAGGGACCTCAGCACTGGAATCACAAACATAGGCCAAATAGGCCAGGCACCCCTTCTCGACCATACGTCGAGCCTTCACGTACGATATGACACTACGGGTAGAATGACTTGGAGTCCCTCTCCACTCTAAGCGAGGCATACCCGGTAAAGCTAAAGTCACAGTCTTGGCATGGCAGTCCAAGATAGCGTGATAGGGTGATAGCTAATCCATACCCAGAATGATATCAAAGTCCACCATATCTAAGAGTAACAAGTCTACACGGGTCTCAAGACCCTCAATCACTACAACACACGAACGATGGACTCGGTCGACCACGATAGAGTCACCCACCGGTGTAGACACATATACAGGAATACCCAAAGCATCACTAGGCATAACCAAGCATGGTGCGAAATAAGAGGAAACATATGAATACATAGACCCTGGATCAAATAGTACCGAAGCACCTCGATCACAAACGAGAACCGTACCTGTGATCACTGCATCTGAGGCCTCTGCCTCTGGTCTAGCCTGGAGAGCATAGCAATGGGGCTGGGCCCCACCACCCTGAGCTGTATCCCTAGGTCGATCTGCTGCTAGCTGACCTCCGCCCCTGGCGGTCTGAGCTCCACCTCTATGGCGTCTACCTCCACCTCTATGACCTCTGCCTCCACCTCTGGCTGGCTGTGAGGCATCTGGTGCCTGAATCATAGGATGGGGACCCTGTTGCTGAGACTGAGTACCCTTCAATCTCGGGCAAGCTCTCCTGATGTGACCATACTCACCACACTCATAAAATCGCTCCAAACGCTGTGGCTGGCCCTGGTGACCCGAATGACCTCCACAAAAACTCTAAAGTGGCGGTGCACTGATGGGAGTTAGCGGTGCACTGAGTGACTGCTGATCTGAATAATGCCCACGGGAACCACGATCACCTGGGGCACCCTGAGAAACCTGGAGGGCTGACTGGAAAGGCCTGGAAGGCTGACCCCTATCATAAGAATCCCTGCCCCCAGATGAGGCACCACTGAACCGACCTGTGTGGCGGGGTCTCTTGTCTGTTCTATGACCACCCCCCTGTGGAAGAACCATCTCGATCCTCCGGGCCACATTGGCCGCCTCCTGAAAAGTAATATCACTCCCCGCCTCTCTGGCCATCTGAAGACGAATAGGCTGGATCAAACCATCAATAAATCTCCTCACCCTCTCCCTCTCAGTGGGGAATATGACAATAGCATGGCGAGCTAGATCGATAAACCTGGTCTCATACTGAGTGGCTGTCATAGACCCCTGCTGGAGGCGCTCAAACTGCCTCCGATAAGCATCCCTCTAAGTAACGGGGAGAAACTTCTCCAGAAACAACTCTGAAAACTGATCCCAAGTCAAAGACGGCGACCCTGCTGGTCTGGCTAAACAGAAATCCCTCCACCAAGTCTTGGCGGATCCAGATAGACGAAAGGCAGCAAAATCAACTCCATTGGACTCCACAATGCCCATGTTCCGAAGAACCTCGTGGCAGCTATATAAGAAATCCTGGGGGTCCTCAGAAGAAGCTCCGCTGAATGTAGCAGTGAAGAGCTTGGTAAACCTGTCCAGCCTCCATAAAGCATCTGCGGACATAGCCGCTCCATCGTCGGCCTGTGCAACTACCCTCGGCTGAATCGTCGTAGCTGGCACCGCTGGATTCTGACCCTGGGGATCTACCTGCTCCGGAGTACGTGCAGCAGGAGTCTGGGCCCCTTCTCCAGCCTGAGAAGTGGCTGGTGCTACAGGAAGCAATCCTTCTCGGGTGACACTCTCCATGAGGCCCACCAACTGGACCAAAGCGTCCTGAAGAACTGGGGTAGCAATAAACCCCACTGGGACCTGAGCTGGGCCCACCGGAACTGTTGCGGCTAGGGCCGGAACCTCCTCCTCAAGGTCAACCTGAGGCTCCGCCACTGGTGCTGCTGCTTGGGGCTGAGCCCTTTACCTACCTCGGCCCCTAGCATGGCCACGTCCTCTGCCCCTAGCGAGAGTTGTCTGGGGCTCGGGCTGCTGATCGATAGATGAGGAAGCGCGTGTTCTCGCCATCTGCGAAAGAACATAGTAGAAATTCAATCAGCATTGAGAAACCAAATCGCACGACAAGAAAGAACAAATGAGAGATTTCTCCGTACTGACCCCTCAGACTCTACTGATTTTGTCCGTGAGTTGTGAGACCTATGTAACCTAGTGCTCTGATACCAACTTGTCACGACCCGGATTTCCCGCACTCGGGGTCGTGATGGCGCCTACTCGTGGTAGCTAGGCAAGCCTACTCATTTACTCTACCATTGCCAACAAATCATTTAACAATTTATAACATCAATATAGAACATGAATTTAATAATAATAACGGAAGTCTGAATCATGATCTAAATCAAAACGCAGAACAGTCAACAATAGCCTCTACCCAAGACTGGTGTCACATTACTCACGAACCGCTAATAGTTTACTAAATACAAAGGTCTGAAAGAAACATATAAACTGTTTGTCTCGAAAACAAGGTGGCAACAACATAGAAGAGAAAATAAGGGAGAGACGCCGGGCCTGCGGACGCCTGCAAGGCTACCTCGGTCTCGTGATAATGAAAGCCTGCTCCCGTGCTAATGCTGCTGCTGCTCCTCAAAACCTGGACCTGTGCAAAAATGCACAGAGTGTAGCATCAGCACAACCTACCCCATGTGCTGGTAAGTGTCTAGCCTAACCCCGGCGAAGTAGTGACGAGGCTAGACTGGACACCACATAAACCTGTGCAATTATAAATATACAACGGAATCGAAATACCAAACAATTAACAATATGGGAGGGGAAACATGCTATGGGGAGATGGCAATATTAACAGTAATCCAGAGTAACACTAAATTTACGATGAACAAGGAACCAATACTGAATATAAACACATTTGCATTAATAACTGTTGCGGCGTGCAACCCGCTCCATAATTACTATTGTTGCGGCGTGCAACCCGCTCCACAAATACCACTGTTGCGGCGTGCAACCCGACCCATATTATTTATCATTTATCATTGTTGCGGCGCGCAACCTGATCCTCATATCTCATTTAACATTGTTGCGGCGCGCAACCCGATCCTCAAATCCTCAAATATCATTTATCATTGTTGCGGCGTGCAACCCGATCCATATCATTCGACAGTCTAGCTCCCCAAACAATAGTCACAAATAAGGGGCATAAAATAAACAAATATTGGAAGGAATCTCGGCAAGAGAAAAGAAACCAACAAGTTCAATACAACGTCCCAACAAGGGAAATACCAACAACGTTTTCTCTTTCTTTCATTTCTTACGATATAAACCACTTTACCATNGGGCTCACGTGGTCAAAACTCGAGGTTCGAACCAAAATCTGGCTACCCATTCCCCCACGAGTTCAAATATATAATTTGTTTTGAAATCGGACCTCAAATCGAGGTCCAACTCCCCAATTTATAGAAAACCTAGGTTCTACCCAAAAATCCCAATTTCACCCATGAAAATCTTTGATTTCAAGTGAAAAACATGTTTAATGATGTTAAAGATTGAAAGAATTGAGTAAAAATCAACTTACAAGTGATTTGGGATGAAGTTTGCTCTTGAAAATTCGCCTATGGTGTTTGGGTTTTGAAAGAATGGTGAAAAGTGGTGAAAATTCGACTAAGTATAAAATTTGCTTGGCCTCGGATATGGGAAATGCGAACAGAGGTTCGCATTTGCAAACAAAACAGGTGTGGGAATTGCGAACATTTTAGTTCGCATTTGCGAACTTGGGTCTGGAGGCCAGGTTTCGCATTTGCGAAAATTTGATNTAAGAAGAATTACTCAACTTCTCGACTCCAAGAACACCGCAACAAATGGAGTTGTGGAAAAGAAGAACAAGACTATTGAAGATTTTGTGCGATCAATATTAATTTATAGAGGGATTGCAAACATCTTAACCAAAGTTGCTGACACATTTGAGGATATATAGGTGCAATTATAATGTTCTCAACAATGGCAAGGATCAGCTTTGAAAATTTGATGCTAATAAAGATGAAGCAATCCTCCTGATTTACTTGTCTCAAGAGGGAACATAGATACTGATGAAGATGGAGAACCCTTTTTAATTCCAATGAGGAACCTGGTCCCACGACTATAACAACCGAAGCTAAAAATTGAGTTGATTTAAAAAATGTTTGATGTAGAAGCATCACAAGTCATAATCACTCCCATTCCAAACATGCACACAACTTTGAAAACATCCTACGGACTTGCTCGTGCGATCAAATCGCCAAAATAACATAATTTATATAGAATCAAGCCTCAAGGCACATGATTTTCCTTCTAAACTTCATAACCTTTCAAGCTTTGAACTCATAGTCCGAAACACGTCAAACGACGTTCAATTTCGGCCAAACTTTACAGAAAGCGCTTAACACATATTTAAGACTTGTACCGGGCGTCGGAACCAAAATACGAGCCCGATACCATAGTCTTTTAATTAATTTTCATTTCCATTTTCCTTAATAATTTCAGAAAAACAATTTCACGGAAAAATTCATATCTCGGGCTCTAGACTTCGGAATTCGATTCCGGGCACATGCCCGAGTCCCATATTTTTCTACGGACCTTCCGGGACCGTCCAATCTCGGGTCCGGGTCCGTTTACCAAAAATGTTAACCAAAGTCAACTAAAATCATATTAATATCAAAATTCTTCAAATTTTTCACGGAATTCACATATTTCAACATAAAAGCTTTCCGGCTACGCGCCCGGACTGCGCATGCAAATCGAGGCAAGTAAAAAAATGAGGTTTTAAGGTCTCGAAAGCACGGAATGGATGAGGAAATAGGTGATGACCCTTTGGGTCGTCACAATAGTATCCATAAACCGTAGCATACGACCCATGACCTCCTAGAATCCCAGTGCATACATGAATTCCACCGGGGCTGGCTCTGTTGCAGGCACGTCACCCTGCTCCTCAATGATAGGTTCCTCTACTGGATCCACTGGTGGCATAGCTTGGGCAACTCTAGGACGTCCTCGCCCTCTACCACGGGCTAGAGCCCTCCCTCGGCATCAGCCCCGGATCTAGCAACAGGGGGAGCAGCTCCTCCATGATCGGGTACGTTTTCCGCGCGCGTTCTCAACATCTATGAGAGAATAAGAGATAGATACTTAGTATAACATCAACTGCACGATAGGAGATGAAGAAAGAGTAGTTTCCTAACACCCTGTAGCCTCTGAAGATAAGTACATATGTCCTTGCACCAATCCGCTTGACTCTATTAGGCCTGCTCATAACTTGTGAGACCTACGTAAACCTAGTGCTCTGATTCCATGTTGTCACGATCCAATTTCTCATATAGGCCGTGATGGCGCCCAACGTTACCGCTAGGCAAGCCAACAGTGAACTAACCATATGATTGTTTCTTTTAAAAATTTAGAAATAGTTCATTTTTATTATTGAGTAAATTAGAAGTGAAAAATTTAATAAAATAAGAAATAAACATCTTTGAGAGCAAATGAGTTGAAGTAAATAATCAAAAATCATCAAATGTCTACTAGCATAATTTCCAAGACCTGGTGTCACAAGTGTATGAGCTACTAGAGAATATACAAATATACTACACTACTGTCTAAAATAAAATAGATGGAAATTAAATGCAAAAGAAAGACTTCGAGTGCTACAAAACGGGCTCGAAAGGTAGCTCACCGCAAAGTCTCTGAGTATGAAGAGTGCGCCAACCAAATGCACCTGGCTCAGGTCTTGCAGGGTTAGTGCAGAAGTGTAGCGTGAGTACATAAACAACATGTACCCAGTAAGTATCTAGTCTAACCTCGAAGAAGTAGTAACGAGGGGTCGACTTCGACACTTACTATGGGCTAACAATAAAGTACCGAAATTCTAAATAAGCATGGGCTATACAGATGATAATGCAAACTCAATAACAAGAAATAAATAACAATTATTTCACTGATAGTAAATCCCAAATCAATTTCCATCATTTGACAATTCACACTCTCAAGCCAATAAAATGATATCAAGTATAATTGGGCTCCAAGTATTATTACGCAGAACTATGCCGAGGTCGTACGGCCTGATCCAAATTACATATACATATACTATGTGCAGTATCGAGGGTCGAACGGCATGAACCATAGATGCATCAATTAACATGCCGAGGCGAACGGCTCGCTCCCATGACAGTAGTGGAATTTACCTCGCTCGCGGAAATGCTTGCGACGCGAGTGAACATAGATTTCTCAAAGTTATTATAAAATTCATCAATTCTTTCCAAAAATATGAAGTCTAAACTGGAAACTTTAAATCTTAGAATCCTCAATCTTAGTTCTATTCAAGACAATTAATATGCATAATCAAATAACAGTGTCAACAAAGCATGATGTAAGCCTAAGGCTACCCGGACATCACATGGAATATAGCTACGTACGGACTCTCGTCACCTAGCGCATATGTAGATCCCCACACACATAATTTAAAACAAAACACACCTAAGGGGATGAGTTCCCTCTTACAAGGTTAGGAAAGAGACTTACCTCATTTTCAAGTTCATTTCCAATCCACAAATATGCTTAAATCCTCAACTCGGTGCCAAACGACTCGAAACTAGTCAAATGTTATATAAATTAATCAAAACATGTTTAATAGTTCATAATTTAACTATTAGGGTAATTACCCCACCCAAATTGGAAGATTCCTAAATTTCACCCCCGGGCTACGTGCCCGGATTCCGAATATTTTCAAAGATAAATGTTACCCATAACCTCACAAACTCAAATATGTATTTTTCACTAAATTCCCTAACCATTTTCATGGCTAAATCCCATTTTTATGAAAATATAGGTTTTTCATCTAAACCCATAATTTTCACAAATTTACATGTTAAAATCTACCTATAATCTATGTATTAAACTCACATTGGCTAGGAATTACTTACCTTCAATATCTAGGTTGAATCCTCTTCTTTGAAGCTCCAAAATCTACCTCCTCTTTGGAATTACAACACTACCTAGCTGCCCCCTTATTCGTGAACGCGGAAAGGGCATCGTGTTTGCGAAGGCAAAGCTCCCCAGGCCCAAAAAATGCCCATCACGAACACGGCAAGGGCCTCGCAAACGCGGAGTCTTACTTGGCCTACCCTACGCGAACGCGAGAGCTCCTTCGCAAACGCGAAGGGTAATTGGTATTGACCCGCCCAGGCCCCTTTCTTCTACGTGAACACGTAGGCCTGGGATCTCAAAGCTCCGCGAACGCGACCTCCTGATCGTGAACGCGAAGAACAAATCATTCCATTGACAAATCCTTCATGGCGAACACGAGTGTCCTTCCACGTTCGCTAAGAAGGAAACAAGAACTAGAAAATCTGGTTTTTCCAACTTGGCTCCGGGTGGTCCGAAACACACCCGAGTCGCTCGGGACCCCGTCTAAATGCACCAACAAGTCTATAAACATAATATGGAGCTGCTCGAACTCTCATAACGCGTAATACAACAACGAAACTAAGAATCGCACTCTAAAACCAAATTGAATCAAAACATGAACTTCAAGTTTCCAATTCGCTCTGAACGTGCCGAATCATACTTAGACTAATCGGAACGCCATCAAATTTTGCGTGCAAGTATTAAATCACCATACGGAACTATCCCCAGGCTCGGAATCCCAAAAAGACCTCGATAACACCAAAACCTACTCCAATTAAATTTAAAGAACTTTATAACCTTCCATGAGCCAACTTTCACTATTAAGCGTCGAAAAGCTCCCGGGTCATCCAAAACCCGACCCGAACATACGCCCAAGTCCAAAATCGTACAAACCTATTGGAACCGTCAAATCCCGATTCCGAGTTCACGTTTACTTAAGTCAAACTTAGCTTTATTTAGCCAACATTAAGGAACTCAGTGTTCCGATTTCAACCCGAACCTTATCGAATCCCGAACTAACTATCCCCACAAGTCATAAAACAATTAAAGCATATACGGGGAGTCTTATTTAGGGGAATGATCTAAAAAGCAAAACGACCAGTCGGGTCGTTACAATTGCAGAAAATAAATGACACATGTTATTTATATTGGTTTGGATTCAGAATGAATCCTATGTCCAATTCCCTTGGGTTGGAAGGGTGATCTCTTTTAAGTATTTGAAGTTTCTTGGTACAGGTTGGTTGGTGTTGTTATACACCAACAACTTCGTCACTAGATTAGTTCTTTCCTATTTTCTTGAAACAATCCCTCACAAGTGAATTTCTCTCTTTCTTCTCTTCGTAGTTACATAGTAAATCTAAAGTAGACTACAATTCTTGTTTGGAGTATAACAAAAAGATTGATAGTGGTTCGATCAAAGTATATCCTTCCTTTGCATCTCTTGTTGCATATATATGAATTGGACTCCAGTCTTCTAGGCGTGACATATCCATAGATGGAGGGCAACCCAAGGGAGTTGATCATCAGAATCAATCAAGATTGATTTCTTCCAAGAGTAAGATGGAGCTTCCTTTACTGGTCAGTTGCTTCTGTGATTTTCTTTCCTCCGCAAGCCATTATGATTGAATATTCTTCGTGATGTGTGATTGAATATTCTTCGTAAATCTTCTACACTGATTGATTGATGAGCCTTCCGTAAATAGCTGGATCCAAATATTTGTTTTTCATGAAACTCGTAATCACAACATAATTGATTCCTTTACTGGAATCTATAATTGATTTTTTGATTCTTGCTTCTTGCTTCTTGATTTGTACAATTGATTCATTGATTCTTGCTTCCGGATCTTTATTAGACTCTTGACTTCTCCGTTATTGATGTTCTTCCATTTCTTCTTACTGCTTGCAAATATAATTAAGTTAATTTCTATCATTAATATATATATATATATATATATATATATATATATATATATATATATATATATATATATATATAGTTTTAGTTTAACCATTATTTTATTATTTTATTTTCAATAATAGTTTTAATTTACAAAAAAATATTTCCCAAAACAAACTCTTTCTTTTTCTTCATTCCATGTTCATCGCTCCTCTTTTTTCTTTTACAAAGATACTTTTAAACTTATAATCTTTTGTAGAACTTTTAAGGTTATATGAATTATTTTAATAAAAAACAGCTATTAGTAGTTTTTGTCAATCACATCAGTTACTTATTATCAATTTTAACATTTTTATCTTAATACATAAATGCTAATTTATATAATTAATTGTTTGCACTTGAAATACTTTTCTAATATTTTACACTTANTATATATATATATAAACAATCTTCCCCTTTTTGATGATGATAAAAAAAACATACTCCCTCCTTTTCAAATTTAGACGAGGTACTTTATTTTTTAGTCTGGTACAAAATAAATGATACATTTCTAAATTTGGAAATAATTCAACTTTAAACTCTTCATTTTACTCATTTAACATTTAATGAGAAGATCTATAACCATACAAATGTCATGGCCCCACAAAGCTTTACCCCTTAAGCTTTTAAGACCACAAGTTTTAAAAGTCTTTTTTTTCTTAAACTCTGTGTCGAGTCAAACTACCTCATCTAAATTGAAACGGAGGGAGTAATTCATTTTACTTTCCTATTTGTTGAGTCTTTAATCGGCTCCCTCTGAACTTGCTATCGGGTACTTTGAGTTGACTCTCCCTCATTCTTTTTCCTAGTAGTTGACTCTTGTTCAGTCATACTTTGAGTCGCCTCCCCCTCATTCTGTTGCGCAGTAGTTAACTCTTGTGACTCTTGTTCAGTCCAACACAGATCATCAACGAAGAAAGCAGGTAAGAGTATTGTAGCTTTTTTGAGGCGATCAAAGCTTGCGTACTTCCTTGAAAGCTTTCACTGCATTTTCTGCGGTTTTCAGAACTATTACTCCCAGCTTGGACACGTCAGATCCTGTTTCCTTGGCAACTTCGTAGATACCGCCAACTGAGGACTGAGTGGTCAGGGGCGGATATTTGATGGTATTTAGCTGCAACTATCTTTGCAAGCAATTCTGGATTGTTGACAGCAGCCTGAGAAGTATCAACCACTACCTTGGAACTGGAAGGAATCACTTTGGCTTCAATTTCCTGCTTCTTTATTCAAGTACCATCCACATCAACATAACCCATGCTAACAAACGCTCTATTGTTATAACACTTAAAAATAGAAACATAGGGATAGTTTGAGAGGGGGCTATTGAAGGCCTTGAGGAGGTGAGTGATGATTATTTCGTAAGGGAGGCTCGATGGATCTTCAGCACATTCAATCATAAAATTGATTACCCAGGGAGACAGTTCACCTTGTGCTTGGTGAGAAGACAGTTGACCAAAATGGTATCCCTTTGAGATAAAGTGGTGTAGGAACCCGTTTTTGGAGAATGGTGGTGGCAACAATATGTGCAAGAATACGGATTTCAAAATTGATGTCACTAGGTCCTTATTGATTTGGCAAAGGATCAGACAGGGAATCAGCAAGGCATTGTTTGGCTTGTTGACACTTCAAAATCATTAGGCTAGGAGTTTTTAAACAAATCAAAGTAGCCAGAGCTTTTACACTCACTACTAGAAATTTGAGAAAAATCGTCCAAAAAAAAAACCCAACCAAAGTAGGTCGGTAATGGCCAATAAACTTTCAAAATGCGACCATTAACGTGGAGTCAGTATATTCAAGGTCGGAAAGGCATACCGACCAAAGTTGGTTGGAAATTACCGACAAACTTTGGTGGGCCAATTAAATTCAAAACAAAATTACCGAAAAAACCGACCAAGACCAAAGTAGGTCGGTATTTTAATTATGTAATTAAAAAATGCACCATCTGGGGATCGAAAGGAGTCTGTACTATGGCAGGATACTATTCTACCACTAAACCATTGGTGCATTTTATTTAAGGACTATCTTTTATTTCATTTATACACTTTAATTATATTTTCGCACGAAAATAAACGACCACTGTTGATCGGTTTTATTAAAAGATAAAATTATTGTCCGAATTCGGTTTGTTTTTTAATGTTAATTTTAATTTATTTTAAATGAAAAACCGGCCAAAGTTGGTCGGTTTCTTGAAAACTAAATTTTGCGGGACTCAAAAATAGTTTCTCGCATTTTTGCGCCAAAGAAAACCAACCAAAGTTGGTCATTTTCGTAAAAGAAAATTAAAAAGTAAAATATTTTGAAAAACCGACTAACTTTCGTCGGTTTTTTGGTCGACCAAAATTGGTCGGTCGACCGTGGTCGATTTTTGCCGAATTTCTAGTGGTGACTTAAACAAATAATCAAAAGTAGAGCAGTCTAGAATGATACGCAGACCTAGCATGAGTGATTTGATTTTACCAGACTTTTGGGAACGAGAATGAGAAATTCATATTTCTGCAGCCTTTTGTAGGCCTGGGATAATACGCTACCACGGTTGGAATTAGTGGCCGTGATTGGCCTGGTACCTCAGGCCTTCGTTGGATGCCACTTTCTGGAATTTTCCGCGGTTCTCTATTATATCTGAATTTGTTGGTTATGATCGTTGGTTCGCATAACGATTTGGTGTTAGGTTCCATCAGGACCTTGGTGAAAATTTAGATCGTGATATTTTAATGCAGTGTATAGTACATTTATGTGAAAATTATTAAAATGGCTAAAAAAAACCTCCTTTCATTCCAATTTATATTTCCTTTTCAGTCCGTTTAAAAAAGAATGACACCTTCCTAAATTTAAAAAAATTTAACTTAAACTTACTATTTTACGTAAATGAGAAGCTTTTATGGTCATATAAATATCGATAACTTGTTTTTTACCACAAGTTTCAAAAGTCTTTTTATTATTCTTAAACTTTATGCCAATTCAAACTTCATCACATAAAGTGAAACATAGGGAGTAATAATTTTGAATACATAATTTCAAAAGTGTAGTGAGTTCACGATGAGAACCTAAAGGCTAAATCCGTCAAATATAAATTTTGAATCCATCTCTTCGTAATAAATGCACCCATTTGTTTAAAATCCTAGATACGGCTTTGTTTGAGATCATAATCTTTAACAACTAGAGTACTGTTATAAAACAATAAGAGAAGAAGAAGAGTATTGAAGAGAAAAGTAGGGAGAGAGAATTCTTATTGATTTGGAGTCAATTACAATGGAATATAACCCCTCTATTTAAAGGAAAAAGGTGACTTAGCCACCAAGTAACAAACCCTAAAATCTCTCTAAAATATAGACAGTCACCATAAATAAAAATACTATTTATAAAACTCCCCTTTGAATTCTATCCAACAGATAATGTGCATCGTTAAAACCTTAACTAAAATAAAACCCTAGTGGAAAAAAAAATCTAGAGAAGGAAAAAGAGTACACATGTTTAGAAATACATCTTTTGGTTGCCTCATTAAAAATCTTACAAGGAAAACCCAGTGGGATAAAATCTTGTTAGAAAAAAAGAGTACAACGCGTATTAACTCCCCTTGATGAAAGCATCAATTCACATCTTTGAGCCTTCGCATCCCAATCTTGTGCACTAGCTTCTTGAAGGTTGACGTCGGCAGAGACTTGGTGAATAAATCACCCATATTAACTCCAATGAATATGTTGCACCTTGAAATTCTCGCTATCACATTATCATGCTTATAATTATAGCAAGATACAAATGTGCACAAATTGTACTCAGGATGTAGTACATGCTTTAAGCGATTAAATCATTCAAGGATTGTCATATAAATTAAGTCATATGTGCCATATAAATAGACTTTAGGTGCATATCAGGTTTTCATATCATGCTAGACATATAAGATAGATAAAAGTAATTGCACACACAATTGACTTTATACTTTCAAGTGTTTGAACTACAGGTCCAAAACTACATGTCTTTCATATGAAACCAATTCTATTTGAATTGTGTCTCTTCTATTTGGCTAATATTTTTGTGTCTGTATTCGACATACTTAAGATCATGATCTATACTTAGCACTATCATAGATGTCATCGACACACGTCGTATATCGGTTCCAACATATTTTCAAAAAGACATGACATAGAGATCTCTTCATTCATATTTTCAGGTACCTGAATCTCTCCTGAGATTTTATGAAGTATTATGTCATGTGATCTTCTAGATCACTTGCCTCCTTTATTATGATCATTTTGATCATTTGCTCATCCTCTTTATCAAGAAGTTTATTTGAAACTGATTTGTCTATACGCTTTAAGCGTACCATAGACTTTGTCCTTCTAGGACTCAATAGGAGCATTTGCAATGGAAAAAATAGTTACTTTCTTTGTGTCAGAAAGTGCGTCTAGCATGCTTTGCAATATATTACAAATGAATTATCTTTTTATGAACTTCAAGTTCATATTATCTTATTCGAGGATCTAGATGTACAATGATAATTCATTCCATGTAACTTTTTCTCAACTGTTTATCATGCCTCCCCCTCATGTTAGAAAAACTAACTTGGTTCCTCAATTTTGGAAATTCACCTTTGTGTGTTATGGTGTTAATCAAAATATACATCGCACATCAATAATAATAAGATGAAATTATTTGGTTCCTGACCCTGAACTACTTGTGAGGGGAGAATGTAATATACTTTCGTATATAACCTATATCAAACTGATATAGATAACTTTGTTTTCATAAGCAATAATTTAGCTATTAAGTGGAGGCACTCAATAAATTATTTTGCTAAATCAACGGTGATGTAAACCAACTTATCAAGATGAACTGTCTTGAGTAAAAGATTAGGAAATTATGCTCTAAATCAAATTATTGAGCAAGTTACCTCGCAAATACCGGCCGGGTTGCGGGTTAATAATAAACGTACATGTAACCATCTCATAGATGCATCTGTGGTAGACATGACAGGTGAATGTGCCCATATTCACTTTTGATATTTCCAGCATTCATGGGATTCAATCCCAATTTTAATTGGTCTATTAATTCATGAGAACAAAATAAGAGAATTCGTACAGAATTTTCTAGTTCGTTAATATTTAACCATGTGAATTCTCTTTTATTTTTGCACATCATACTTAAATTAACATGGCTAAACCAATTATGCCAACTGAATAAATTATCAATATTGATAAAGTTCGGGTTTACACCATGACATGTGCAATTATCAATAAACTCCAAATTTATTATGATATGGGTTTTTATATCAATAAACATTCACTTTATTGTTGTATTCTTTTATTTATATCGTGCAAGCTGGAGAATAAAACGGGTAACTTTTCACATACATGTTACCTCGCTACAAGTTGTAGTAATAGAAGATATTAATTCTTTCCTTTATTTATAGTCTCAATATAACCAACCGCTTTGGCGAATACTTTAGAAACTCAATTAAGCTCCTTTGAGACTTACTACAACAGAATGCCTTATTGATAATCAATTTTACTCCTCTAAAATAGTAATAATTGACTCTTCCAGAGCTCTCAATTAATTTGGTACTACCACATATTAATCAACATCCATATGGTGAATATCTCTTTTAAAGAGAAAGTTATACCATTATGGTTATGGTCAGAATTCTATATAAGATCTGTTCCTTGCATTGCTTTTGCCCTTTAATAATCACATCGCCAAAATATTTTGGCGTACAATAGATATATGACTAATGATCATTCATGCCATAATAATGACATTATTTTCTTATTTCCCCTCAAACCTTATTCTAGAGGTGAGCGTGGTATATTCACCACCACTAGAACGTTCATATTCTTCCAAGAATGAATATGTATTCATAAATCACACGTTGTCACATTCAAATCATGAATGAACCATATTCATCTATATGTGCATTACAAAATTTCACGTCAAATCGATGACAAATATTATTTTCACAAAGTGAAGGATTATTTTGAGAATCCTTATTATTCTCATTACCAAAATGATGACGATTATAATTTCGTCTATTGCCACGTCCTCATCTATTGATACCTTCACGACAATAATTTTGTCTTTTTTCAGACTTAATACATATTGCTATCACATTCTCTTAAGGGAATGAGAATGAAGCAAATTCAATGGGACGAGTTTCTAATTCTTTGCCCACAATCATACATGAATTTGATCATGGCAAGGCATAGAAATTTTACCACTTTGGGCGGTTATAATTTCTTACAAACTCTATTAGAGTTAAGTTACAATCAAAGTTTATTGTCTTTGCTTGTATTAAAAATCGAATTATAGAATGTCAAGAATTTAAAAGAAAAAAATAAAGTAAAATACTTATCTTAAATCCAGAATTTAATCATGAAGGAAGTTATGCTCAATCCCAAAGCTTCTACTCAATTGGTTAGAGTCTCGTGCTGATAACGTGTTATAAAACAAAAAGAGGAGAAGAAGAGTATCGAAGAGAAAAGTAGGGAGAGAGAATTCTAATTGATTTGGAGTCAATTATAATGGAATAGATACCCTCTATTTATAGGAAAAAAGTGACTTAGCCACCAAGTAACAAACCCTAAAATCTCTCTAAAATATAGACATTCATCATAAATAAAATACTATTTATAACATATGATTTTCTTTTTTTGTTTTCCTTTAAGTATTTGGCATCAAAATTCACTAACTTAATTAATTCGGATTCTACTAGGAAGGTGTTACACCCCAGGTTTTCATGCGTGAACTTACGCCATAAATAAAGTAATGAAAGTCCAAAAATGAGATATTATATTTTGCATTTTCGTATGTTAAAGCGTCGTCATACGTTAAAGCCTCGTCGTAAGATTAATCGACGTAAATTTGGGAATGAGATTTATTTTGGGATTATAAGTATTACGTTATTTATATCAAGCGATAAATAAGTGTTATGAAGGATAAAGGGGTACACGAATTAAAGAAAACGAGTTTCGTTGAAAATGGACAAATTGAAATAAAATACGGGTCAAGCGATAATACTCGGTATTTATGGACTAGTACCATACAAGGTACCACATGACCAAAATAGTAAGGTGTATAAGGTATGTGAAAAGTGAGTAATATTTCAAGTAAGTGGGAATAATTCTCAATTATGCAGGTAATTGATTAATTACCGGGTAACAGAACATTACCCAGTCAACTAATAAGTGGATAAATTATTAAACTAACCCCCCACCCCACGTGTCAATAAGCCACAAGATTTGGAAAATGACTAAGTAGTCAATTTGCCAAGTGGCTAATGTGGTCATAACTTAATTCTGATAAGATTTTCAAATCTTATCCTTAGAAAGAATGCCTTGTAAAGGCTTTAAAGTCCCAAAAATTCAGCCTTCGGCTTAGAAGCCAAAAGACGTTAGGCAGAAACATTTTCCTTCATTAACAGTCAAATAACATTTGCATTCTTTGGTTTTAAAGAACCAAAAACGTGAAAGCAGAATCATTTTGGTTCATCAAATTCAATTTTTAGCCAACGTTTCAATTTCAAAGAGCTACCAATTTTGTTCTGAATCTCGATAATTTATATAAAGCAGACTTTAACGTTAAAGCCATTGATTCCAAGCCAAAAGTTAACAAAGATAAGACTTAAAAAGTCTTAGCTCTTTTCAACGCTAGGGACTTCTGCCTTGGTTTGAAACATTGGATATCCCTTTGTTCAAAAACGTTAGAAGGTAACTACACCAAGACGTGAAAAGCAGAATAATTTCATTCCAAGAAATTCGAAGGATTCAATCAAATCTCGTTCAACACATTTCACTGAAGCAGAAGCTTCATTTCATTCGAATAATTCCAAGAACAGGTATGTTAAGGCACTTCCTTCTTTCTTTTGGCATGATCTAATGTGAAATGAATACGCTATTTCATAATGAATCTACTCCTAGAAACTAAGGTTGTCCATGTTGTTCTTTCCTTACAAAGTTATTCTAAGAAAGTATGTATGATCCGTAAGTCCTAGTGAAGTTCATATTAAGGGTATGTATGTCCATAATGTTCTTATGTCACTCCGAAAGGTTTAGAACGTGATCCCATGAGTCGAGCATGCATTATATATATATATGTATCTATTTTACTCTACCGAGCTGCGCTATAGACGGCCGGGTATGGCACCTATTGTGCAACCACTGATCAGTTGGGTTTACCGAGCTCCACGTGGCCGGGTATGATTCTACCGAGCCTTATGATGGCCGGATACGTTTTTTACCGAGTCCTCTTTGAGGCCGGGTACGATATGATGATGATGATGCCCACAGAGGCGAATGTTTTTAAAAGTTTATGTATATATATGTATTATGCATTTCATGTCGGTAGTCCCCAGTGGCACTCAGATGTTACAGGTTGTAGCTCCTCTATCTCTCTTTACATTACTGTTCTTGTCAATGCTTTCCTACCTTACATACTCGGTACTTTATTTGTACTGACGTCCCTTTTGCCTGGGGACGCTGCGTTTCATGCCCGCAGGTCCCGATTGATAGGTTTACAGTCCTCCTATTAGGCTATCAGCTCAGCGAAGGTGTTGGTGCGCTCCATTTGCTTCGGAGTTGCTTGTTTGGTTAGTATGATTTAGACGTGTATTGTTTGGTATGGCGGGACTCTATCCCGACCTTTATGACATTTATGTATTCTTAGAGGCTTGTAGACATATGTCGTATACGTGAAAAATTGTACGGCCTTGTCGGCCTATGTTTGAGTTTATAAATGATTATGTTGGCCTACTAGACCTGTATGTCACGTGTATATAATGATGTAATAAGAAAGATACTACGTTGGTACTCGATTGAGTAAGGTACCGGGTGCCCGTCGCGGCCCATCGGTTTGGGTCGTGACAGAAGGTCTACTAAAAAAAGTAAAACACCTTATTCTAAGTATTGCTATTCTTAAAGATCAAACTCGAAATCTCCCGTTAAGCGAGCCCATTCCTACCATCCTATCAAATGTCACAATGATCATTGTATTATTTTGCATCATATAAAAATACATATATTATTATTTGCCACACAACAATCTATATAATTAATGAACCAAACACCCCCTAAATTAAAAAAAAAATGGTGAAAGAAGTGAAAGTTTTTTTTTTTCCTAATATTAAATTCTTTAATAATCCACAAATCAACATGTGCCGCACGTCTCCTTAACAAATTCAGTAACAATTGAGAATAGCACTTGTCTTTGTAACCTTGAAAGTTGAATGAAATGAGAACAATGCATTTTATTTTTGATTAATTAAATTAAAACAAAGAAGAAAAGTTTCCGATCACACAATCCCTTATACAAACAATTCATAAATTTTAACAACAAGTTAAAACTTTGTTTTTTTGTCAAAATTTAAAAACAATATCGGATAAGAGACGGTCTCAGAGTATATAATTGACTTTGATTTTTTCCCCTAAAAGAACTTGTGTAAAATATTCAAAGACATCCCTCTAAAGAAGGCATATATTATATTAAAGAAATCCCTTTTTTTCTCCGCGGGCGGCGCTTGGGCACCTCCCTTCCCTATAAGTGTTATTCTCTTTGCTTTCTGTCACCGCACACAACTAACAACCCAACTTGTCTCAATTCCCAATAAACAATAGGAGGAGTAGTTAACACATAAAAAGTCATTTGGAATTTCAATCATAAATGCAAATGTCTGAAGATGCTGTATGAGAGTCAAGAGATGCGAATGAGAATGGAAGTTGGAAAACAACAACCGTTTGAAAGGAAGAGTAGGAGAACAACAAGTAGAAGAAGTACGATAACTATCGTAGAAGAAGTAGATGAAGAAGAAGAAAGGCTTGAGATTGTGGATCTAAGTGGAATGTCTATGGAGTCTCTTCCCGTCAATCCATCTATCAATTTGGGAGCTATCTGCAAATTGGACCTCTCCAAAAATAATCTTCAGGTTAGTCCGAAAATATTATTTACATGTTGTTTGGTGCTATGAATGTTATTTTCCGAAAATATTCTCTCAGAAATATCTTTTTTTAATTTGGTGGAAAGTGAAAAATATTTGTTGGATTTTTCTAATTAAAGATTGATAATATGTTAGCAAATATACATTTTTTGAGTAAATATGATAATTCTAAGTTTCTGTAGTCATATGAAGTTAAGAGTTAGAGTTAATTGTAAAAGAAAAATTTCCACCCAACAAGTAAAGTCTATTTTTTTTTTCTGATAAACAAACACTAAAGGATGACTTATTTTCTGGAAAATATTTTTCCATACTAAACACACCCCTTGTATCTTCCATTTTCCAATTGCTTTTGGTTCCTTTTTTCTGCATGTCTGATTATGTTAAATTTCTTCTGTTTTTATGCGAAGAAAATAGTGACTTTACCTTTGTCCATTTTATATAAAGAAATTACAATGAATTTGAAAGTCAACAAATTATTTTCTTTTACTAATTTTGATTTAATTATAAGCAATTCCGATTAATCATACTTTTAATTTGTGTCTCTTTTTAAGTATGTAGTTAACTTTTGTATTGCGGAAAAAAATAAAACCTAAGGTATACTCGATGTTCAAATGTTTTCAACTTTGATACCGTAAAATAAAGAGATTTTTGAGCAAAAGACATTCAATGCTCACCTTGACCAATTTGTAGCGGAAGCTCTCATTCTCAATAACGTAATAATCACTCAACGGAGGTTTGTAACCGAAAATTAGATAATATTACCACGGTGTATTTGTTTTCTAAACTTTCAAATCAACTAAATATTATTGACTATGTTTCAATAGATGACACATTTTACTTATCGAGAGCCAATTTGTTTAAATTTTGAGGCTAAATTAAAATTAGTTCAACTCAATATTTTAAAATTAAAATTTAAATATTCAATAACTATACGAAAAGTACTATAAGTTGCATTTTTTTCTCTCAATCATATAAATATGAGGAAAAAATATATTTTAAAATGTTGGTCAAATTTCACACAGTTTGACTCTCGATAAGCGAAATGTATTATCTAAATTGAAACAGAGGGAGTAGTAACTTCTAGAAAATATAAAATTGTTAGTATAATTTTTTAATATAAATTTTCATTTTAATTTGAAAATTTCGGGCACGTTTTGTTTTAATTAAAATTGTTCAAAAACTTCTCCGATCTGAATTGATTAAATTAAATCTTGAAGTTTTAGTAATATTTATCTTTTAATAAAATGACGTTTTACCTATATAAAACCTGGATTACTTTTCCAATTTATCCGTATTAAGAATTCAATGATATTTGTTCAACTTTTGATTATTAATTCTAGGTTTATTTTATTATCTGATTGTGACTAATTAATACTCTTGTATTGATTAATTTTGGGTAGAGTATACCAGAATCTATAACAGCCAGACTGCTCAACTTGGTGGAGTTAGATATGCATTCAAATGAGCTCAAGTCCATTCCCAACTCTATAGGCTGTCTCTCAAAGCTCAAAGTTCTCAATGTTTCTGGAAACCTCCTTCTGTCGCTCCCTAAGACTATTGAGAATTGCAGGTTCGTTATATAACAACATTATTAAGTGTTCAGCTTCATTATCTTTTGAGTTGCTCCATTCGTACCAATTTATGTGATAAAGATTGATTGGGAACGAAGTTTAAAATAGAAAAAAGATTTTTGATATTTATGATCTAAAATAAGCTACAAAAATTTATGTGGCTATAAACATCAAGGATAAAATGGGAGGCTAAAAATTAAATTGCTACTATTAAATATAAAAGATGTCTTTTATTTTTTTGATTATCTAAAAATAAGAGTATCATATAAATTAGGAATGATGGAGTATCATCTTTGCGTGGTTTTGGATTCATCGTAGAATGTTTCATTGACTATGGTTCAAGTAACTAGGTGCTTAATGTGACAACTTTTATATGCGAGTCTAATGTGTTGTTTCTATTAGTGTGGTTTTTTTAATATTATCAATGTGCTTTATGTTTAAGTCTCTCCTCCTATCCTCTTTGAACCTTGTACTGCATATTTCATGAAGAGTCTTAACTTAATTTTATGAATTTATTCCAACAAATAATTTATCGCTGGTGCTATAAGCAAAATACTATATACTCGTGA
This sequence comes from Nicotiana attenuata, assembly GCF_001879085.1. NCBI lineage: Eukaryota > Viridiplantae > Streptophyta > Magnoliopsida > Solanales > Solanaceae > Nicotiana > Nicotiana attenuata. Next base: position 55,774,000 of record NC_031994.1, read on the forward strand.
CCTAATATTTTCTTCTTCTCTCTTACAGATCGTTGGAAGAGTTGATTGCCAACTTCAACATGCTTACTCATTTGCCAGACACCATTGGATTTGAGCTCATAAATCTCAAGAAGCTTTGTGTAAATTCAAATAAACTAGCATACCTTCCTTACTCTACCTCTCACTTAACCAACCTTCGTGTATTAGATGCCAGGCTAAACTGCTTGAGGTCTCTCCCCGATGATCTCGAAAACCTAATCAACCTCGAAATCCTCAACGTTAGCCAAAATTTCCAGTACCTCACAAATCTTCCCTATTCAGTAGGGTTTCTCATTTCCCTGCATGAATTAGATGTTAGCTACAACAAGATCTCAGAGTTACCGGATTCCATTGGATGTCTGAAGAAGCTCCAAAAGCTGAGTGTGGAAGGCAACCGTCTCGTTTCTCCTCCACCGGATGTGGTGGAGAAAGGAATAAATGCAGTGAAGCAATACTTGTGTGAAAAGATAAACGGATTGCATGACAAGTCTCCTAAGAAGCAATCTTGGTTTGGGAAGCTAGCTAGGTGCAGCACCTTCAATGGCCCCAACATACCGAGAGATCATGATGGGGACGGGTTTGATAGTCCGAACCGTCGATCTATTGATGCAATTGCCTCTCCGAGATTTCTGGTTATGCTTTCTCCTCGTCGGCTCCTCTCTCCCAAAACCTACTTCTCGAAATAATGAAGTTATTTTGATGCAAGAGTAAACTTGCATTTATTCTTAATTTGCCAAGACTTAGCAAGTTCCAAGGGTGTGATTACGTTGCTCTTGCTTTCTTTCGAGTTTGAAATCGTGTGAGCTTGATGAAGATGTATATTGTGTCATGTATACTTAGCTTTGAGATCTTGAGATTGTATATTACAGATTTTAGTAGAGTTTGCTTTTTTGATATTGGGGTTGGCCGTGGTTAAAAGCTCGAGGGTTCAGGGTCCATCGGATGAGTATGTCTACGAATAGAAACACATTTGATTCTGGAAAAGGATAGTTTTATTTAAGACATTTCGCCGTTATATCTAATAATAAGTGCTTCACTGTTTTGCTTTACATCATTACATGTTCTATGCTCTTTATACCTCTTAATCTAATAAGAATTGCTTGCACGGTTTTCACGATTACGTCCCAAGGTAGCTAACAGTATCTCTTTCTTTCTTTATGTTTGTGTTGTAAACCAAGCTGGATTAATCGCCATTTCAATCACTTAAGATACCACGAGAGTATATCGTAATTAGGTGAAAAATAGGACTTCAAAGTACAATGAGAAAGAAGATGCTGTGTGGGGAATTATGGAAAATATATAACAACGATGATATTTACTTTTTGAGTATTTGAACCGAAGAACCGTGCCGAAGAATGCATAGTAACTCACAACTCTACACATGTCACAGATCATCTTTCTCAACTGAATAAAAATCATACGTATGAAAAACAAGATTCAATGATTAGTCACAGAAAAAAAATTTCACAACTTCAAACTAAAATATAAACGTGCAACATGTTGAGGGGTATACCGACGAAACAAGTGTGATCTTCCCTCGCTTAACCTCAGATCGCCTCTAAATCCTGTACCTGGCACATGAAAGGAGTGGTGTGAATCATTGACTCAGAGAGAGATTGTCACGCCCCAATCTTGGGAAGCGGGACCGACGCTCAACTCAAGAGATATCTCAGTCAAGTAAGCCTACTTGATGTCTATTGCCCAACATTGCTCATGAGTGATTCATGAATAAAAGACAAGAGATAGGCAATGAGAGGATAAGAGGTACAACATCATATTTCATTGCTTACAGGAGCTTCATTAATAATTACCAAAAGATTACAAGTTCACATTTAGACGTGAAAACATCCGACAACTACAACAATATTTTTAATTTTTTTTTCCCCCTTTCAAAACACATCCTACAGCATGTCTACGAAACCTCTAAGTAAACAAGAGATTAATATGGAATTTTCTGGTAACAAGGCCACAACTATACCTCAAATTAAAATATATGTACAAGAATCAAAATGACACAAGGCCCCAATATGAAGTAGGCCCCAGTACTTGCCCTTTCGACGTTAAAAAGCGAGGAGCCGGCCAAAAAGGCCGAAGTTAAATACCAATTACGGCCGTACTGGAGGGATGGGAAGTCGATGAGGAAGATGATTATAGAATTCCTAGATCGTTCATAGCTCCTGATGATACCGACGCCACCAAATCTACGGCGAAGAAATGGAGCAAGTTATATTGACCGAACACCTGCCGGATCGAAAGGTATACCTGGGAATAGGGTTGACCCCTGGGCTTAGGAAAGAACTCATTAGTTTCCTTAAAATTAACATATCTTGTTTTTCCTCGTCCCATCTTGATATGACAGGGATATCGCCGGAGATAACACTCGCAAGCTGAGTTTGGATCCGAAGTTCCACCCGGTTAAACAGAAGAGGAGGCCTCAGTCCGTAGTCAAGCATGCCTTCATCAAAGACGAGGTATCTAAACTCCTTAAAATAGGTTCCATTCAGGAAGTTAAATACCCGGACTGGTTAGCTAACGTAGTGGTAGTGCCTAAAAAGGAAAATTTAAGAATGTGCATAGATTACAAAGACTTGAACAAGGCACGCCCTAAGGACTCTTTTCCTTTGCCTAACATCGATCGCCTGTTATTCCGGTTCAGCTTGAGGTCTAGCCTGGGGCATTAGAGGAGGAGCGGAAGAGGCTTGAGAGGTTCATGAGGTATAGTCCACCTACTTTCAGTGGTATAACTACCGAGGATGCACAGGGATTTCTAGAGAAGTGTCACCCTATTCTCCATACCATGGGTATTGTGGAGGTGAGCGAAGTTGCTTTTACTACATTTCAATTATCGGGAGCAACGTATCAGTGGTGGCAGGTTTACGAGGAAGGTAGACCAGCCAATGCATCACCACCCAGTTGGGCTCAGTTTTTAGATATGTTCTTGAGGGAGTTTGCTCCCCAGACCCTTCGGGATGCATGGTGCACATAGTTCGAGCAGCTGTGTCAGGGAACCATGACGGTGTCAGAGTATGCCATCAGGTTCAGTGAGTTATCCCGTCATGCACCTACTTTGGTTCCAACAGTCAAAGAGTGAGTTCGTAGATTCATTGAGGAGCTCAGTTATGATCTTAAATTCTACATGGCTCGGAAGTTGTAGACTGATACTTCATTTCAGCAGGTGATGGAGATTGCTAGGATGTTAGAGCATATTCGGGGTGAGGAGATAGAGGATAAGGAGACCAAGAGGTTTCGAGGTGCTGGAGGGTTTAGTTGATTCTACTCTTCAGAAATGACCATCATGGTGGAGGCTCGGGTAGTCGGCCACTCTAATTCACACTTCAAACTACTCGTGGTGCTCCAGTTAGTCAGGGTACTCATATGTGGTAGTCATCTTTTAGTGCACCACCGGCACGGGGTTCCTACAATGATTATTCAAGTTATCCGGCACAGACTTGGTACGTGCGGCCACGCCCGCATAGGGGTTGTTATACGTGTGGTGATACTAGGCACATCATGAGAGATTGTCCTAGACTCGGAAGGGGTGGATTTCATCAGGGCACTCAGGCTACGAGCTCCATTCCAGTTGCTACTCCACCTGCACAGCTAGTTAGGGATGGAGGACAAGCGGGTAGAGGGCGCCTTAGGGGCCCGACCCATTGATACACTTTTTCTATGGCAGGGCTAAGGCCGCTACACTAGATGGTATCATTGCAGGTATGGTTTCGATTTGTTATAGAGGAGCACTATCCTTATTTTGATTCTGTTCTGCTTATCGAGGTGAGTCCTCCTATCATGCCTCACATATGGGTGAGTTTTATGATTTTGTACTCTGCTTATGTGTTTACCCATGTTGGGAGATTCTATGGTGGTAGACCGTGTCTATCATTTTGTTTTGTTCACTATAGAGAGCTTTGAGGCTAGAAGGGACTTTCCGTTACTCATTTCGGTAGGGTTTGATATGATTTCTGGATGGTTTGGTTGCAATTTGTAATTTAGATGTTCTACTAGTATGGGAAGTCCGTTACGTGTTGTGATTTTGTTTTGCAGAATTGAATTAGTGTAAGGTTTCTGCTAGTATGATGTGAATTCTACTTGTGATTCAGAGTTGAGGGTGAGACCCTCGCATTTTCATGCGGTTTGATATGTTTGAACTGGGTTGCGTGCTGCGGTGGAGTTATATTAGGATGGGATCCTCGTGATTAGTTCATATGTTTTGATTCTCCCTTAAGGAATTGATTCGTAGTATGATACTGATAGGGAGTTATGCCTGTCGACAATTCTCTCACGTGTTTCTCTTTGCATATTTAGTCTTATTCGCGTTGTGCTTATTGGGTTTAGCTTGCGAGGTGTGTGCCCAGGCGGCGTTAGATGTGACTTGTTGATTTGAGTGAATGTTCATGGGATCTTTATGTTTCTTGAATTTTTGTTAGTGTTGTGAATGTTTGGAATGGGGTTCTAGCTATTTTGAGGTTAATTGCCAGTGTGGGATTTGATTATGGGCAGTTATGGTGGTCAGAGATGTTGTTATGGGCATATGTGGGATGTGTTACATCGTGTGGTTGTACCCTGTGGGTGCAGGTATGAGTTATTGCAGATGGATAGGCTGATACCGTGTGTTGATGATGGAATCGAATCTTTTGGAAATGACCGAGTGGTGTGAAATTTTGTTCTAAGGTTATCAGTGTGGGTGGACGGAGTAATTTTCAGTTGAGATGGTGTTGGCGAACTTATATTGATTGGGGTGACGTAGGATAACCTGTGAGTATATGCATGGTGAGTTCATTTAGTTATTTTCGTGGCTTCGAAACACTTCCTGGCAAGTTCAAGGACGAACATTTGTTTAAGAGAGGGAGGACGTAACGACCCAAATGGTCGTTTTGAGAACTAGCATCCTGTTCGGTGGCTTAAGGTCTCGAGCAGCTTCGTGTTATGTATTATGACTTGCGTGTGTGGTCGGGTTCGATTTTCGGATAATTCGGGATTGATTCAGAAGGATAATTCTTATTTTATAAGCTTAAGCGGAAAGAGTTGACCGGAGTTTGACTTTTATGTAGACAACTTTGAAATGGTTTTTGGTGATTCTAATAGTTTCATATGGTGATTTTGGACTTAGGCGTGTCCGAATTTGAATTTGGAGATCCGTAGGTTAAGTTGATGCAATTTGGCAAAAATTGGAAAAGTTGAAGGTTTGGAAGGTTGAGAGGTTTGACCGGGAGTTGACTTTGTTGATATCGGGTTCGGATTTTGATTTCGGCTGTTGGTGTAGCTCCGTTGTGTCATTTGGATCTTGCATGCAAAATTTGACGTCATTCCGGGTTGATTTGATATGATTCGGTGTGAATTGTAGAAGTTGAAAGTTCATTAAGTTCGATTTGAGGTGCGATTCATAGTTTTGATGTTGTTTGATATGATTTAAGGCCTCGAGCACGTCCGCGTTATATTATGGGACTTGTTGGTATGTTCGGACGGGGTCCCGGGGGTCCGGCTGTGTTACGGATGGGCTTCAGGCCATTTCGTCATGCTTTAGAGTTGTTGGTTTTCTGATGCTTTAGGTACTCTATGCGATCGCGTGTATGCTGTCGCGATAGCGATGTGTTGTGGGTGCTGAGGGGTGGTTCCTCTTTGCCTTCGCATAGCTGTTTTTCTAAGTCGCGTTCGCGTCATGAAGATCGCGATCGTGTAGTGCTGTGGAAGGAGGTAGGCTCGTTGGCTTACGCGATCGCGGAAGGTGTTGCGCGTTCTCGCTGCTTTGGTTCGTTGCCTTTTGCGATTGCACTGTTGTTTACGCGATCGTGTAGTGCATTTTATTGGACAGTTATTGTTCCTTCTTCACGATCGCATGTGTATTTCCGCGATCGCGATGTGCAAATGCCTGGGCAACATATATTAATTCCCAAATCGAGGGTTTTGTTCCATTTATCATCTTTTTGAGCTAAGGACCTCGGATTTGAGCGATTTTTGAGGGGTTTTTCACGTGTTGGTTGGGGGTAAGTGTTCTTTACCCGGGTTTGATTATATTTTGTGATTCTATCTTTGTTTTTAACATTAAATTAGTGAACTGAAAGAAAGAAAATGGGAATTTTTGTAAAATCTTTCAAAAATGTAAAATGAGGATTTGAAGGACAATTTGATATTGGAATTTGTTAATTTTGGTATGGTTGGACTCGTATTGGAGTGTGTGTTCATATTTTGTGAATTTTATAGGGTTCCGAGGTGCGTGCCCATTGACTTTATGGGTTGACTTTTCAGTTTGCATTAAAGATCGAAGCTTTATTATCCCAAATTGTTTCTTATGGTTTTTATTTATGATATTAAGTTATTTTGGCTAGATTTGAGCCGTCCGAAGGTTGTTTCACATGAAAATGTTATTTTAGAGTATCGGTTTAGCTTCTTTGATGTAAGTATCTTGCGTAACTTTGTGTGGGGGAACTACCCCTTAAGATTTGAGTCGTTTGTGCTATTTGTGTCATGTGAAAGCGGTGTATGCGAGGTGACGAGTACGTACTCGGGCTTATATGTGGAAATTTACCGGTCTAGACTCTTGGGCATCTTTTATGTACTTATTTGGAATTGTTAGCACATGTTATATCCTTTATTAGTCATGTCTACTATCATATGCTTTATTTGCAGTTGTCGTTACATGTCACATTCTTTACTTGTCGAGTTTGCTCTTATATACTTTATTTGGAGTTGTTACCACTTTAACCATTACATGATAACTTTTATTGTTGAGTTGCTCTCTGAGATTATTGTTACATGATAACCCTTGTTGCCGGTTTGTTCTCATGCCTTTAGACGTAGTACTAGCTCATGTCATCTCTTTCATTGTTAGCATAATTCATACACTAGAATTCGGAGTTGCTATTTCATGGAGACACTTTCACTATTGAGTTTATCCTTAAACAATTAATTGGGTAGTTATCGAGAGTCATTGATATATTAATTGAAGTTGTGTTTAAAGGAGGTGTTGTTCTTTGTTGAGTTACTTTTTCATTCATTTTGTTGTTATTGAGATTCTATATACGTTGTGTTGAGCCGTGGGCTATTGGTTGTGAAAATATTGATATCGTTGAATCGTTGGAAAGGTTGTGGCCTACGGGCATTTTTGATACGAGTGATATGTTGTGTTGTTGTGATTATAGCACGTGTGAATTTTTGTGTGGGTTGGTTGTTGATATGTGGAGTATAAGGGTGGTATTCACCATTGTTGTTGTGCGGAGATAAGGGTTGCTATTACATGAAGTGACAAGGGTGCCTATTACACGGAATGATACGAGTGGCTATTACACGGAATTATAAGGGTGACAATTACACGGAGTGATAAGGGTGCCTATTACATGGAGTGATATGGGTGGCTATTATACAGAGTGATACGGGTGGCTATTAGAGATATAAAGGTGGCTAACAATATTGTCAAGGCGGAGTGATACACGTGGCTATCAGAGAGATAAGGGTGGCAATGTCAGGGATGATGTGTGATGGTGTGTAGACATTGTGTTACTGGTTTTTGTGTGATGGTGTGCTTTTCCTTGTGTTTGTCATATACCTTACGTGACTTGCTTTGTTGTTTCGATGAGCTATTCGATGTCTTAGATATTACTTGTTAACTTGTTCTGCAGTAGTACACTCGCACAACTATACACCGTAGCATGCCACTTATACTAGCTCAGAAGTATGAAACATGACGTTTATCAATCATGCCCATGTGTTCTTGTATTATCCGTTTCCATGTTGATATTGAGCATGTGACCATGATAGGCGGATTGTTATTGTGAGCCTGTGACCATGGCAGGCGGATTGTGATTGTGTGCCTGTGATCATGCCGGGCGGATTGTGATTGTGAGCCTGTGATTATGCCTGGCGGATTGAGATGTTGACACGTGAGTTGTCTATGCGGTTGTGATTCGAGATGTGGGCACGAGATGCCGCGAGTACCTAATGAAGGGTTGAGACCCGTGACTTGTTACTATGAGATGAGGTATCACGGGGTGATTCTGTTGTGAATCGTGTGTTGGAACCACTTGATTAATTGATCATTCGTTGTGTTCCTTATTTGGGTTCAATGATAGTTCACGGTATTCTTGTTGCTTTACTATTTATATCATATGTTGATTTTATTGCCATTTACTGATTTTTGCCTTCCATTATTAGCTATATACCTTTGTACTGCACAGGTGATCTTTGTCTGGTGAGTGTGTTGACTTATACCTCGTCACTACTCCACCGAAGTTAGTCTTGATACTTAGTGAATACTCACCGTGGTGTACTCATACTACACTTCCGCACATTTTTGTGCAGATCCAGGTACTCGGAGTCTGTTGATTGTTAGATAGCGGACCAGATATTGCTGCGGAGACTTCAAGGTAAACCTGCTGCCGCGTTCGCAGGCCTCAGAGTCACCTTCAGAAGTTATTTTGTATAGTTTAATTCTATTCCGAAACAGTTGTACTTAGAGATTTTCTTTAGTGAACTTAGTAGAGCTTGTGACTTGTACCTATTTTGGGATTTGTTGGCTTTGTATAGAAATTTTTGTTTTACGTTTAATAGTTGTTGGTTGAATTTTTCCATTAATTCAGTAAGTGTTAGGCTTACCTAGTCTTAAAGACTAGGTGCCATCGCAACATCCTATGGAGGAAAGTTGGGGTTGTGACAGTGTTGGGGGAGAAAACAAACAAATGGTTCAGAAGATGCTTTGTGGTTAAGGCTTTTTCCCCTTCTAACTAAGGGGTAAGGCTTTGGATTTGTTGGAACGCTTGCCTAATCATTCTACCAATACTTGGGATGAATTGGCGACAAAGTTTGTTTCATATTCCCCCCCCCCCCC
>NC_031994.1:55782858-55900786 GCF_001879085.1 Nicotiana attenuata
GTTTCTATATTACCCCCCCCCTACCCCCCCCCCCCGGGGGCACATGGCTACTCTACGGGATGAAATATTGTCTTTCAAGAAAGAGCCCAATGAACCTTTACATGAAATTTGGGAGTGATATCGGACAATGATGAAGGAGTGCCCGAATAATGATATGACCGACAATATGATCCAACAAACTTTCTACCGTGGTATTAATACTACAAATCAATGTGTGGTCAATCAATTGGTTGGAGGAAATTTTATGACAACACCTTATGCGGAGGCATGTGAGATTCTTCATGAGATGGCGGAAACATCTTACGCTTAGCAATCCTGGGCTAATGTTTCCCAAGGTGATTCCAACATGATTCATCTACACAAAGAGTTGCAAGACCATGGGCAAGCTTTTGCCGAATTAACCATAACCATTAATCAACTTGCTAAGGCCCAACTTCATCAATCCCAAGCTCGTAAGCAAATTCATGCTATGGAGGGAGTGAATGTCTTGGTCAACAAGAAGAGGATTAAAGGCCCACAATTTCAATCCCGAGTGGAGAATTATGCACAAGATGATGGTAGCTATGATCAAGATGAATCTTATCAAGAGCAAGAAGAAAAGGTACAATTTATGAACAATTTCCAAGGGCAACAGAGCAATTTTCAAGGCTACAATAAAAATCAATGGTGTTCTCAAAGTAACCAAGGCAATTGGGGTTCTAACAATCAAGATAATTGTCATAACAATAACAATAACCAAGGGAATTGGGAAGGAAACAATCAAGGAAATTGGGGGAAACAATAACAATCATGCAAATAGAGGTTCGGATTTTCAAATGCTCCCAATGTACCAACAACCAAGCAACCCACCTCCTTATCCTTCCCATGGTTCAAGTTCTTCAAACAATGAAATGGGACGTATTGTGAACATGTTCAAAGAATGCAGATTCGGAAGCCCAACTTGCCTCACATACTATATCAATCCGTAATCCTGAAGTCCAAATGGGGAAAATCTCTCAAGCTCTTAATACTCGTCCTTATGGAGCATTACCAAGTGACACGGTGGTAAACCCAAAGGATGGTAACAATATGGGGCATGCTATGGTGCATACCACAAGAAGTGGAAGGGGCAGGAATGCACCCACCTCAAATGAAAGGCAACTTGTAGATGATGACCAAGTTATCCAAGAGGAGGAAATCCCAAGCAATGATGTTCAAGTGCATGATGCGGTTTAGATTGATATTGATGATAGCGTGGAAGAGACCCAAGAAGAGGTTAACCTGTCTAGGGAACACATTATCGACATACCCGAACCGGTAGTGAAAAAGGCTAAGGCACCCTTGCCAAAGCCTCAACCTCCTTATCCTCAAAGACTTGCTAAGAAAAATGGTGAGAATCAATTCAAGAAGTTTATTTAAATAATGAAAGGTCTCTCAATCAATGTGCCATTGGTGGAAGCCTTGGAACAAATACCCGGTTATGCCAAGTATATGAAAGATCCCGTGACCAAGAAGAGGTCGATGAATTTTGAAACTATTAAGGTTACTCATCAAGTGAGTGAAATTGTTCATTCCATGGCTCCTAAGTTGGAGGACCCCGTGCTTTCACGATCCCTTGTACAACTGAAAGTGACATTTTTGCTAAAGCTCTTGGTGATCTTGGGGCGAGTATCAATTTGATGCCCTAGTTGGTGTAAAAAACTTTGGGGATTGGGAAACCAAGATCCACATCCATGAGGTTGCAGATGGCCGATCGTACTATTAAGAGGCCATTTGGAGTGATTGGGGATATTTTGGTTCGAGTTGATAAATTAATCCTTCCGGTGGACTTTGTGATTCTAGATTGTGAGGTGGACTATGAAGTTCCTATCATTCTTGCGAGGCCTTTCCTTGCTATGGGTAAGGCCCTTTGTGATGTGGAAGCCAGAGAACTCATTTTTTGGGTTGGTGATGAACAAGTGGTATTCCATGTATGCAAGTCTATGCATCAACCAGATAGCAATGAAGTGTGTTCTTTTGTGGACTTTGTGACCAATGTCATTATTGATGACACAAGTGATACAATAAATGTTTGGTGATATGTTGAAGGCCATTTTGCTCAACTTTGATGATGATAAGATGGATGATTTCATGGAATGTGTAAACTCTATTCAAGGAATGGGGTCTTACAACTATGCTCCTTAAAAGTTGTCTTTGGATCTTGAGAATAGGAAGATTCCTCCTACAAAGCCCTTTATTGAAGAGCCACCAACATTGGAGTTAAAACCATTGCCACCTCACCTTTGGTATGAATTTCATGGACCTCGTTCTACTTTACTGGTTATTCTTTCCTCTTGTTTGACTAACGTGCAGGTTGATTCCGCATTGACGATGTTGGAAAAGAGAAAGAAAGCTGTTGGGTGGACTTTTGCGGACATTATGGGTATAATCCCCTCATTTTACATGCATAAAATCAAATGAAGATGGTGCCAAACCATCCGTTGAACATCAAAGAAAACTCAATGAAGCTATGCAAGAGGTGGTCAAAAAGGAGATTATCAAGTGGTTGGATAACGAGGTTGTCTACCCCATTTCTAATAGTTCTTGGACCTCTCCCGTCCAATATGTTCCAAAGAAGGGGGGCATGACAATTGTTACCAATGATAAGAAAGAGTTGATCCCTACAATAATGGTCACCAGTTGGATAGTTTGTAAGGATTATCATAAGTACAACAAAGTCACAAGGAAGGATCACTTTCCACTTTCTTTCATGGATCAAATGCTTGATAGGTTGGCCGGCCGTGGTTTCTATTATTTTCTTGATGGTTACTTGGGCTACAACCAAATTCTTATTGCTACAGAAGATTAAGAGAAAACCACTTTTATTTGTCTGTATGGTACTTTTGCTTTCATACAGATGCCTTTTGGGTTATTTAATGCACCCGTGACTTTTCAACGGTGTATGATGGCTATCTTCACGGACATGGTAGAAGACTACCTTGAGATCTTCATGGATGACTTTTCGGTGGTTGGAGATTCATTTGAAGATTGTCTTGCTAATTTGGACAAAGTGTTGGCTAGATATGAGGAAACAAATTTGGTACTCAATTGGGAGAAATGTCATTTAATGGTTAAAGAAGGCATTGTCGTTGTCCATAAGATTTCAAAGAATAGTATTGAAGTGGACAAGGCGAAGATTGAAGTCAATTCTAAGCTTCCACTCCCACCTTGGTGAAAGGTGTGCGGATTTTCTTGGGTCATGAGGGATTCTATCGGTGATTTATCAAAGATTTTTCTAAAGTGGTGAGCCCTTTGTGCAAACTGCTTGAGAAAGATGCCAAGTTTAATTTCAATGATGACGATATGAGACTTTTTGAACAACTAAAGCTCAAGTTGACAACTAATCCTATCATCACATCTCCAAATTGGAGTTTTTCGTTCGAGCTCCTATGTGATGCAAGTTATATATTGGTTGGGGCTGTTTTGGGGCGACATCTTAACAAAAATTTTCATCTAGTTTACTATGCTAGTAATACCATGAATAGTGTCCAAGTCAATTATACAGTTACGGAGAAAGAGCTCCTTGCTATTGTGTTTACTATTGATAAGTTCTGCCCGTATTTGATGGATGCCAAAGTTATTCTCCACACGGATCATGCGGCACATTGCTATTTTATGAGCAAAAAGGAATCTAAATCCCAGTTGATGAGATGGGTGCTTTTGTTGCAAGAGTTTGATATTGACATCCAAGACAAAAAGGGTAGTGAAAATCAAGTGGTGGACCACTTGTCTCGTTTGGAGGATGGGGGGGGGGCACGTGATGGCCTTTAAATCAATGAATCTTTCCCCGATGAGCAACTTTTGGCACTTTCAATGAAAGAGGTACCGTGGTTCGCGGATTTGGAAAATTTTCTTATGAGTGGTATCATTCCGGATGAGTTCTCTTCAAACCAAAGAAAGAAGCTCAAGAGGGAATGTCAATATTACTATTGGGAAGAATCGTACCTTTTCCGGATTTGCACAAATGGGGTGATTCCGAGGTGTGTGCCGGAGGAAGAGCAAGGGGATATTCTTGGGGCTTGTCATTTTTCGCCATATGGTGGACATCATGGTGGAGAGGGAATGGTGGCTAAAGTCCTAAGTTGTGGTTTCTATTGGCCCATTCACTACAAAGATGCAAATGAGCTGGTGAAAAGATGTAATGAATGTCAACGGGCCGGTGGAATTTCAAAGAAACATGAGATGCCCCTTACAGCCATGTTGGAGATTGATATTTTCGATGTTTGGGGTATTAAATTCATGTCCCCTTGAGTTATTGTGGAAACAACAACATTTTGGTCGCGGTGGATTATGTGTCTAATTGAGTTGAGGCCATTGCCTTACTCAATAATGAGGCAAGGAGTGTGGTAGATTTCTTGAAGAGGTATATTTTTAAAAGATTTGGTACTCCACGAGCAACCATAAGTGATAGAGGGTCACATTTTCAACAAGGCTTTCGACACTTTACTTGGCAAGTATGGTGTTACTCACAAAGTGACAATTCCCTATCACCCACAAGCTAGTGGTCAAGTGAAAGACTCTAACCGGGAGATAAAGAGTATTTTGTCAAAGACGATGAATGCAAATCGGACAGATTGGTCTAAGAAGCTTGATGATGCTTTATGGGCATATAGGATGGCTTATAAAACACCTAACGGAATGTCCCCATAACGGTTGGTGTTCGAAAAACTTGTTATCGGAACTAGAGCACAAGGCAATGTGAGCCTTGAATGAATTGAATCTTGATTGGGATGTAGCCGCTATCTTGAGAGTTGCTCACTTGAATGAATTGGATGAGTTCCGGTATCATGCATATAAAAGTGTGTCCTTGTACAAAGAAAATATGAAATATCTTCATGACAAGTATATTTGGAACAAGGATTTCAAGGCCGGTGATCTAGCATTGTTGTTCAACTTAAGGTTGAGAATGTTTCCCGGGAAGCTCAAGTCAAAGTGGAGTGGTCTATTTGAAATTGTTGGTGTGACACCTTATGGTGCCTTGGACTTGAAGAACAAGAACAATGAAACAATTCAAGCCAATAGTCACCCGGTGAAGCACTATTTGGGAAAAGTTGGTGAGAGCCACGTGGTGGTGGTTCTTTATTTTGACTTGAGGATGCTAGGATATTGCGTCGTGCCACGTCGTTAAATAAGGCACTTTTTGAGAGGCAATCCAAGTTCTTTTCCTTTTTTTTCTCTTTTAATTAGATGTTGTTTGATGTTTTAACTAGATTTGAAGTGTGCTGCAATCAGTGTTAGATGTGCAATGATAGCTGAAGTTGTGTCATACATTGCAAAAATGCAGGCCACACCTTTCTTAGTGCGGCCACAGAAGAAGGGCTGCAGATCGTAGAAGATTTTGTGCGGCGCATCTGCGGACCACAATAACAAATATTGTCTAAGTTGTTAAAGTGAATGTCCTCTGAACTTTTCTCCCAACAGCGCAGTGTAAAATTGAGGATGATCATGAATTATATGGTCGCAAAAGCACACTATCAAAGAAGTGGTTGAACTAAAGTGTCAGAAGTGCGGTCGCACTTGGAAAAGTACGGACGGCACAACTACGTGCTTCATTGTTGTCGAGGTAATAGAGTGCGGACCGTACTTGAAATTGTGTGGCCGCACTTGCCTCCTGAAACCCTCACTTTCACATGACTATAAATAGAACAGTACCTCATCCCTTTATACTTTTCACCATCTCTACTCTCATATTGTTACTCTAACAGGTATGCTACTTGCACTTTGTCATCACAAGCAGCACATTACACTTCCATCGATCTTAGCACACTCCAGTATGCATCACTTCAAATCTTGTTTTTTTCGTTTTGAATTTATTTTGTATTTTAACTTCGTTTTAGGTTATCTATTATTGCATCCGTTGAATCTGTCCATTTGGTGTAGTTTAGCATTGGGTATTTATCAAAGAATGCTTAGATAGGGTTGGTTGTTGATTATCATGCCTTTACTATGTTACCTAGTATGATCGAACACAAATTTACATAACCTAGTGTCACGACCCCAAATCACAAGTGCCGTGATGATGGCTATCATGATACTAGACAAGCCGACAGCTCACACATACCAACATCTTAAATTCAAAATATACTGAAATAGGTTTAAATAAGTAAAAATCTTAAAAAAATTGGATGAAAACGCCACAACTCAATACAGAATTTCCCAAAAAGATCCGGGTGTCACGGAGTACATCAGTATCTGTACAATAATACGACCTGACAAATGGAACACTATCTAGGAATGTAGAACAGTATAAAAAAATATAAAAGGTAAAGGAGGAGAGTCAAGGTTTGCGGACGCCAAGGCAGCTACCTCGATAATCTCCGACGGTTGAAGCTCCAGAAATTAGCAACCACCTGTCCGGAAATACCTAGATCTGCACACGAAATGCAGAATGTAGCGTGAGTACAACCAACTCAATAAGTAACAAGTCTAACCCTTGGGCTGAAAGCATTGACGAGCTCGAACAATATAGTCCAAATACAGAATTAGATAGTACGAAAGTTGACAGAAAATATGACAATAATATGTTAGAGAAACTCATAATCTGCGGGTAATGGTACAGGAATGTAGACATGCTTCTAGGTTTAACAGATAAGCTCAATACAGATAAAATATGCCAATTCTGAATGATATAAGGAGTATGACATCTTTATATCTACATGCCAATATGCATATCGTATGTGATGTAACACAATGAAAGCTTCGGGTACTCACACTCTCAGAGTACTCAACCTGACTGTCCCGATTCTCACTCATCAAACTCAATCACTCAGCATTGTATGGTACCCGCTCCGGCGTGCATCCTGATCCCATCACGAATCAATAGAACCTGCGCTCATTGTGGGTGTGTCAGACTCCGGAGGGACGGATCCTGCTCAAGCGCTAATAAAATTTGTTGCGGCACGCAGCCCTATCCCATCATGAATCAATATAATACTTGTCGCGGCGTATAGCCCGATCCCATCATGAGTCAATAGTACCCGCTGCGATGTGCAGCTCGATCCCATCAATATCACTCACAAATAGGCCCTCGGCGTCACTCAGTCATCTATCTCTCCAGTCTCTCGGGCTCACAACACTCATGCCAAGCAGCCCAAATCAATGATACATGATGTGACAATGTATGATAATAGATACTGAGATATGATATGCAATGATAAATGAAACTGAGTACATAACTGTAATTAAGCAAATAACTCAACAGGAAAGAACGAGCAATGTGGGTCCCTATAGCACCAACACATAGCCTAAACATGATTTCTAAAATAAATCACAGCTTAACTGCTTTAACACAGAGTATAGTAATAGTATTCAGATAAGATAACTACACAATTCCACAGAATCGACTGAATCACAATTGATAGGGTGCAAGCCCACATGCCAGTCACCTAGCATGCGCGTCACCTAAACACCAATCACATAACACGTAATTTCAGGGATTCATTCCCTCATAACCAAGTTTAGAAGCGTTACTTACCTCAAACCATGCGAATCTCTACTGCAATAAGCCCTTGCCTCGGGTATCGGCCTCCAAACGCCTTGAATCTAGCAACAAATAATTCAATACAATTAATACGAGCTATAAGAATCAACTCCATATGAAAATTCAAAGTTGTAAAACAAAAGTCAAAAAGTCAATGTCGGGCCCACGTCTCGGAATCCAATAAAAGTTACAAAATCGGAAAGCATATTCAACCAAGAGTCCAACCATGCCAAATTTACCAAATTTCGGTACCAAATTGTTACTCAAGTCCCCAAATTTAATTCTCCAATCGCTAGCCCAAAACTCCAAACATTTCACCTAAAAACACACAAACTAGGTGGGAAATTCATTGGGTAAACAATTTTATTGCATAAAAATGATCAAAAGTGGCTTACCTTAATAAATCACTCGAAACCCCTCTCAAAAATCACCTTGATCCGAGTTCGTATAGTCCAAAAATGATAAAAATCTCGGAACCCTTCGACCTATATTGTGCCTAGTGCTTTCGCACCTGCGACCCTTTTCATCTCTTCTGCGATACCGCTTCTGCTGTCGAATTTGCGCATCTATGGAACTCACTTAAAACTCTGCTCCATCGCTTCTGTGGCCCCAAATCCTGCATCTCCGGACTCGCTCCTGCGCAACATGCTTCGCTTCTACGAACTTCCATTTCCAGCTCACCTCCGCTTATGCAGAACCAAAAACGCATCTGCGGGCTCGCAGATGCGGCATTTTCCTCGAATGCAACCCATCACTATCCCAGCCAAACGCGCTTCTGCGATTCCATCCACGCACCTGCGGCCTCACAACTGCGACCAAGACCATCGCAGGTGCGATCACACCAGTCCAGCACTCTTCAGCTATTTCTTAAGTTCAAAATTCACTCTGTTAACCACCCGAAATCCACCCAAGGCCCCCAGGACCTCAACCAAATATACCAAGAAGTCCTAAAATACGATACGAACTTAGTCGAGGCCTCAAATCACATCAAATAATATTAAAAACACGAATCGCACCTCTATTCGAGCCTAACAAAAACTAAGAAATTCAACCTTCTACAATCGATGCCAAAACCTATCAAATCAACTCCGATTGACCTCAAGTTTGCACACAAATCACAAATGACACAACGGACCTGTTCCAACTCTCGGAACCAAAATCCGATCCTGGTAACCACAAAGTCAACTCTCAGTCAAATTTCTCAACTTTCTAAACTTCAAATTTTTCAACTTTCACCATTTCGAGCCAAAATCAACCATGGACCTCCAAATCACTATCCGGTCACACTTCTAAGTTCAAAATCACCCTAGAGAGCTTTTGGAACCGTCAAAACTCCATTCCGGAGTCGTTTGCACGTAAGTGAACATTCAGTCAACTCTTTCAACTTAAGCTTCCAACCTTGAAACTAAGTGTCCCAACTTATTACGAAATATTCGCGAAACTAAACCAACTACTCAGCAAGTCACATATCAACAATTGAGCATAAAATAAGCAGTAAATGGGGTACGGGCTACAACACTCAAAATGATTGGCCGGGTCATTACATCCTTACCCTTTTAAACAAACTTTCGTCTTCGAACGGGTCCAAATACATAACTGGAGTCTCAAATAGGTGTTGATATCTATTCCGTATCTCCCTCTCGGTCTCCCAAGCAGCCTCCTCGATTGGCTGCCCTCTCCATTGCACCTTCACTGAAGCTATGTTTTTTGACCTCAACTTTTGAACCTGCCAATCAAAAATGGCCACCGGCTCCACATCATATGTCAAATCACCATCCAACTGAACCATGCTAAAGTCTAAAACATGAGATGGATCGCCGACATACTTCTGGAGCATAGAAACATGAAACAATAGATAACACTTGATAGACTAGGTGGCAATACAAGCCTCTAAGCCACCTCTCCAACCCTCTCAAGCACCTCAAAAGGCCCAATATACCGAGGGCTCAACTTACCCTTATTCCCGAACCTCATAACACCATTCATAGGAAAAACTCGGAGTAGTTCCTTCTCTCCAACCATGTAAGCAATATCACGAACCTTCCGATCACTGTAAGTCTTCTACCTAATCTGCACCGTGCGAAGCCAATCCTGAATCAACTTAACCTTGCCCAAAGCATCCTGAACCAAGTCAATACTGTCACGACCCAAACCGATGGGCCGCGACAGGCACCCGGTGCCTTACCCAATCGAGTACCAACGTAATATATCTTTCTTGTCATACCATCATGGGTAAATGGTCCAAAAGGGCCATCATGAGATAACCGAAATAAAACATAAGAGAATATTAGACATAGGACGATCCAACATGATATAGAAACTTATACATGTGACATACGGGCCTATAAGGCCGACATGATCATTTGTAAACTTAAAACATAGGCCGACAAGGCCATACAACTATCCATATATATGACATATGTCTAGAAGCCTCTAAGAGTGCATAAAAATCATAAAGGCTAGGACAGGGCCCAGCCATACCAATCAATACAAGTCCAAATCATTCTGACCAAATTGGTAACTCCGAAGCAAGTGGAGTGCACCAACACCTTCCGCTGAGCTGATTGTCTATTAGGAGGACTGTCAACCTGTCTATCAGGACCAGCGGGTATGAAATGCAGCATCCCCAGGCAATAGGGACGTCAGTACAAATAAAGTACCAAGTATGTAAGGAATGAAAAGTAGTATATAAATGACATGAAAGAAACATGGAGTTAAGGACTCAACCTGTAAGTCTGAATAGTTCTGTGAATCATGAAACATTTATAATGTCTTGCATGTGTGTATAAATATCATATCATGCATATGTATAGTCGTACATAACATCATCAAGCCTCTAAGGTCATCCTATCATATCATCTCGGTGTCTGTGGGCGAAATCATCAACGTATACCAGCTGATCAGGTGCTGGTGTGTATATAACGCCATAACCTTTCCCCATATACCATATACATATAATATACATGTATATAGCGCCATATGGTCATGGGTCAATGTATATGTATAAATGAATGCAATGCATAAGAAGTAAGTCAGTAGATCTCTCGGGATGTCATAAGATCAATATGCCTTCGGTTAATATCATGAAATAAACTTTATCAACTTACGTATTTTTTAAGACCCATGAACAGACGATATAATAATAGGACACATAGGGAATCAAGAACATAGGCACCCCTAGTACTTCTAAGAAAAAAAGTCATTTGTGAAAGTTTCGCATTTTCTCGTTTCATGAGTATCATATGGATCATGCCAAAAGGAAAGAAGGGATAGCTTTAACATACCTGTATGATCTCATCCTTATTACTCAACCAAGCTCAACACAACTTCTTACATCTACAACAAGTGAAATGATATTTCTGTTAACATATAATGTCGTACCATCGTATTTGGCTAGTCGTATGGCTTAAGGAAAATCGGGCAACAACTCCCCTATTTTAATAAGTCCCAAAGACCACTAAGGGTCTTAACAATCATATTAAGCGGCAAACTCGTTTTTACTCATAACAAGATATAAATTGAATCCAAATCTTATTCCATAAATTAGTTTACAACCTTCAAAACATCATACTTATGTGTACTATATTATTTCTAGTTCAAAATATCCACAAAATGCCTTCCAAAACAGCCCCATACATCTAGCACCTTAATCTTTATCGCCAACCTCTTATTTTTCATGTTATCTTCTTCAATCCACTGGATTAGCACATAGATAAGCTAAAAACAGCAGAAACAACATAATCAAACTATTTATAACAATTTCCAGCCACAACAAACCATATATATAGCCTCAACACAGCCCACAAAAAAAGATAACAATTTCTTATGACATGTCAATTACTATCTTGTAGATTTTCACTCAAACAACTCAACCAACACAAGATTAACCTTAAGAACAACCAAGAACATGATTTAGTTACCGTAGGCAGTGGATAAAACTTGAAATCCCCAGCTGGTGTAGCTCACAACAACCCTCAATCACACCACAACGCTATAGGAGTTGTATTCTCTTCTTGAATCAAATTTTGTGTTCAAGTTGGTGTGTGAACACTTGTATTTCACCTTGAAACTCAAATAAATATGAAGGAGGGAATGATTAGTAGCTTAATAATAAATAACAACACGAAATATGAGGTTACTTACCTTCGAAGAACCCTCCAAAACAGCCACAACATGAAGAACTACGATCTAGCAAGCACCACGGAATTTGTAGCGTTTGATTCATGGTTTTATCTTAGGTTTTCATCCTAGAATCATGGAGGAACCATTGGAGAGCATTTAGGAGGGTTTAGGAACTATTTTGGACGAGAGAAATGAGTTAAAACGACATATAATGACTTAAATACAAGCTGAAGTTTTACACCGACTTAGTGGGTCCCGTGGGAGCTGCTTGCGCTGTCTGGCAAAAATGCGAATATCTCTCTACTCCGGTGTCTTATCGACAAACGGTTTAATGATTTAGAAACTACACTCGTAGATCTTCAATTTGATAGGTAGATCACCCCGTAATTCCAAGAATATTTGGAGAAAAGCTCAGCTACATTTGACCTAATTTTCAGCACATTTATGAATGTAACTTGTCATGACCTTTGCCAACTTTTGTGCCACAACTGGCTTGACTTCAAAGCGTAGCACATGAATATCATACGACCAAAAATAACTCATAACATAACCTCCTTATCATGTTAAGAACCCTAGTCTCATCCCAAAGTACATGTTACAACATTCCAAACTTGTCGACTTTCGACGAAACTTATTTTCTTCAATTGGTTTAGCTTTTAAACTTTCCAACACTCGTGGTACTTGTTATTCATGATCTTAAATATTTGTAACCTCCAAGGTAACATAATTAACTTACTTTATATGCTTCCAAATATAATCTCATTTCTGAGCTTATATCAATTGACTTACGACGTACTCTCACATACGAAAACATGGGTGTAACATCATTCCCCCCTTTGGAACATTCGTCCTCGAATGTTGGCTGATGCGCCTATCAGTCTCATAACCTACAGCTTTTATGAATACTTTAATACTGTCCTTGCCTCTAGGCAACTGTTCAGTGAATAAATTCAAAGCCAGTGCATTCCCCCTTTAGGTCTCTTTCTCACAACATGAATTGTGGTATAGAATTCTTCCAATCTTGTAACTGTTGCTACCTTCTATCATGAAGCTTGTACGACTTTGACCTTGTAAGTGCGCCTATGCGACTCTTCTCTCCTATTTTCCTCCAGCTATTAGCCAACCTCTAGGCATCGCTTTGTGAACATATACAGAACTATGACGTGTTGTCCCTTTGGGCATCTATAGGTGTACTAAAGTTCTTCGCTCGGTACTTTGTTGAACTTACGACTATTGATATATCTTGTTTTATAGCCTCAGTTATGTATGCTTATGGCTTTACTACAACTAGGTAGGTCATACTATATCAAACTCTTACTTCGGTTTATTATTACCGAGGCATGCTACCCAACTCCAAGTTACTCTTTCGCTGCTTATCCTATATGTATAAATCTAAGTCTTTTAATGCTTCCTTGTTACTGTTCATGTAAAGAATGGTATCCTAATCTCCTCGCATACTTTGGAACTTTTATCCATCTACTGTTGATTCACCTTAATGTTGACCTATAATTTACCACTGATAACTTGAAACCTCTTACGTAATACATTGTCACTAGGGCTCACGTCTCATCGAAAAAAAATCTGGAGTGATTTGCCTAATCCACCTAGGGACGATTTTACTTCAATTCTCGTATTTCATTGCATCCCAACATGGCCCATTTTATGGGGGGTATTCTAATCCTCTGCAATTCATGAAAACCCTTTGTTTTTGAATCTTTACCCAATCAAGGGCCTAAATGTGATCCTCTTATAGGCCATACTGAGCTTTCTATAACTTATGAAACCATCAACTCTCTTGTTTTGATGGGATTAATCCCGAGACCTTACCTATTATCATAACCTTATTACTCACATTTACCATACTTACCTTTAAATCTCACATCGTATCTTCTATCGCTTTCATAACCTCCCTTCCACATTGGTGGAACTCAGATCCACACCTTAAAGCTCTACTACAATACTTGTACGCCTGGTGCATACACAATCTAGTGGGAGCTTCATTGACGTCTTATGAGGCTGGTACTCTCCTAACAGGCTTTATCGTAGAGCTTTTATAGAATATGGCTGTTGTACTATCTCTCTTGTACTTCTGTTATTAAAAGTGATTCTGCAATGGTTTGAGTCATGATTTCTATAATCATCTGGGTCTAACAATCGGACTCCTTATGTAACTTTTAAGCTTCCTCTCCCCCCCCTGCCTTTAAGTAGGCTTAAGATGTTTTCCAATATTCGGCTTAGGGTATTAGATATTACATTAGCCTTTCATGGACTCTATGTAGCATCCATGATATAATCTTTTAATAATTCAACCCTTTGTCTGTGATGTAGACTTAATTCTTTGTTTGAACTTATACCAGAGTCTCCTATAGCTGTATGAATGTCAACATATATGCTGTATGGATATCACTCCGAAATATTAAGTGCGTTTATAATGTAACTAACTCTGAGTCATTGATCGAATAATTCCTTTCGTGCCTTCTCAGTTTTCTTTAAATGTAAGAAATTACTTTTCTTTGTCGTTCTGCCACTTGTTACATGATTACATGGCTTATCTTATTGCCCATGAATACTGGAATTTCCTGTAGCTCATATGATCTAAAATATCACCATTGATTTTTTTTTCTTCCCGTTCGTTAGCCACGATAGGTCCCACTTTTTTTATGGAGTGCATACAATGTTGTAGGGAGACTGTTGTTACAAGATCATTTCTTCTTTAGTTCACTATGCTTAGGTTGAAGCCTTCTTCCTTATTTCTTCAGCTAGTCTTTCGTTGTAGTACTTAGGGAGACCTTCTAAATCTTGTAAAGCTGCGAACTTATTACATTGTATACCCAACGAAATTTTTGATATTCTTACTCGCCTATAATTATCCCTAGTTAATTACTTCCGTGCCCTTGTACTTGTAGGGTTGCTTCTGAACTAAAATTTAAACTATCTCCCTAGTGGAACCCTATTTTATTTCCATAACACTTATACGGTGCCTTTAACTATCCCAACTCCTATATGATATTTCTCAAGGATCATGATGTCATATCTGCGAGGCTAAATTCACTATGTTGGGTTTCACTATGTTTATCTTGCAAGATCTGTTGATTTTTTTGTATCACTCTTGTCTAGCCATAACTAGGCCCTTCCTTAATCAACTACTAAATACTCGTTGGTCCGTTCTCATATCTATATTCCACGTAATATCTCTTGAGATATGTCCTTTGTCTTAAATTACCTCTCGCTTGATATATAAAGTGTCCAGTTGCACTTATTTATCAATAACATCCTGTGCGGGAACCCTTACTGCCTCTCCTCGGCATCATGCTTGCATAATGTTCTAGAGTCTTAACATATCTGTAGGATTTGAGTAAATGAAATATTTTCACGCCCCATACTCGGGAGCACAACATGTACTCAACCGAGTGAACCCGGTCAAGCAAGCCTGTTTGATACTCTCTACCCAACTCACCCATGATCAAGAGAAGACCTATTTTCATTAACTAGATGGTAGGGAGATCGTGTATATAGTACCAAATCGTTTCATTAGTTACTTCTTTTCAAAGTCGCAACATACACACATTCGTAGTCTAATGTGGAACAATGATTCAAAACATAACATGAATTGTTTGGCTTTTCCCCAACACCGACATACAACCCACACTATGTCTACGGAGCCTCTAATAATTGCAAGGAGTATAATAGTAGTGCCGGCAATGAGGCTTCGGCTATACCTCAAAATATTATTAGAAAAATAAACAAAAGATACATGTCCCCGGGATGAAGTGGGGCTCACCAAGTCTGCTGGAAAGAGATGCACTACAAACACCACCTGCTGTGGGACCACCTGCATCTATTTAAAGATGCAGCGCCCCCGACAATAGGGACATTAGTACTGTCGAATAACACTAGTATATATGAATGAACACCCTCTCAAAAGAATGAATAATAATGCAAGCAAGGACAATCATAATATCAGTTAAAGCATTGAACATTCACCAAACATCAAAAAAGGGAGAAGATAAGTTTTCAATTAAATTTCCATATTTTAAGTTGAGGAAGTCTTTAGTACCAATATGGCTCTATTCACCGTTTCAATTTCAATTCCCAATACAGTCACCACCATGTGTACGACATGGCGTCCGATCACGACCCGATCGGCTAGGCCATCTCATGCGAGACATCAACCACAATCACGATTTCAATTTCAATCTCCCAATAGAGTCACCACAATGTGTACGACATGTCGTCTGATCATGACCCGATCGTCTAGGACATCTCATGAGAGACATCAACCACAGTCGCAAGCTCAATTACAATTTCAAATAGAGTCACCACCATGTGTACGACATGACATCCGATCACGACCCGATCGGCTAGGTCATCTCATAAGAAACATCAACCACGATTATTTTATTACACTTGGCACGTTGAACGTGTTTCATATTTCGTTCTCACTTTATTCATTCTCAAACATTTTCATCATTGTCAACAACAAAGCCTTACAATTATGGAAATTAAGTACACATGTAAGCAATTAGGAGTCTTAGGCATATAGAGATTTTCACATAATTTGGCATAACAACCTTCATTCAAACTTAACTTGAAGTCGTAACATTTATAACACACAGTCCACACTTTGAACATATTCCCAAGTATAACGTAGCATGATAAAGCATTTTGAAACACATATAGAACACATATCTTTCGCTGCAAATTTATGCGGAATAGCCAATACTATAATGATCAATTTGGGACTTACACCAATAACATGAGCACCGTGTGAATCACTTCGAATAAGAGGGGGTATAGCCAACGTACCTCAATTGAGGTCCCTTATACTCTACAAAATTCTGGAATTTTTAGAAACTTCAATCTATTTTAGAAATATAACAAGTTGAACTAAAAATAAAAAAAGATGATCGTGGTTCTAGTTCATTTGGGCATTTTGTCAATCGCTAGGTGTGCATTACGGCTTCAAGTTCCTTGTTATGGAAGACTTCATCATCCAATAACCCATTCATCACCATTTTTAGCTCACAATATTCCTACACTCTTTGTTAACACACGAATGTGAAATAAAGAACTTTCATGCCCAAGAATTAACTTGCTAATCACCCATTTTTAGTTAAATTTCGGAATTGAGGGCTAGGGTATATATTCTTACCTTTAGGATAAAGACTTAGTGAATTCTTCCTTGTTAATCTTAATCATTTGAGTAAGAATTGATGGATAATTGGTTGAAGTTCACTTCCCCACTCTAAGAACTCTCTCTCACTCTAAAAGTATAAGACTTTTGCTCAAAATGAAGCTCCGGAACAGGATGTGTGGTCGCATATGCGACCGCATAATGCTTCTGCGGGCCGGATAATGGGCCGTATAATGGCCCTTAGGAACTGGCATTTTCTACTTCACTCCGCAACCAGCCTGTGGTCCGCGGACCTGTTCTACGGCCTCCCTATAAAAATTTTCAAGCTGGATATGCGATCAGAGTGCGGCCCGAGAAATGGTTTTGCGGTCGCATAATGGGCCGCGAAAATAACATAAAAAATGGCCCAAAAGACTGCCTCACTCTGCGGCCATTCTGTGTCCCATAGAGTGATTATGTGGCCGCATAATGAGCCGCAGAAACGCACAATTCTTCAAAACATTTTCGTTCAACTTCCCAGCGCACTGTACAATTTTTAGCACATAAGCCTATCTCGGCACCACAAAATTTAGGGTTTTTGGGTAAAATTTTATGGGGCCTTACTATAAAATAGTTACCTATAAATGTTTTACCTCTTCATCTTTGGCGTCTTTTCACATCTTCACAGACTCTTACTCGCCATACGGTAACCCTTCTGTACCAGGGGTAACTGAATTTCTTACGCACGAAAGTGGCACCTAGTGTAACTGGCACACTTAGTCCCTTAACCTTAATTCAACGTACAGTGCTTTCTTTAGGGAAGCGTCTTCCTGAATGACCTTTAAAGGTTATTCTTTTGTCGTCCATTCTATTAGTGCCAGAACGTTATCATTGAAATTCTCACGATGCCGACTATTATCAAATCTTCTGATCCATAATTCATGTTCAGTTTATCTTTTACACTAGCCCATACTGATTTCTATTACTCTGGGGGTCGAACTTACCCCTAATTCAAGTTCAGTTTATCTTGTTCACTAGCCAATGAAATTCCGGGTTTTTGGGTAAAATTTTACGGCGTCACATCCTCCCCCACTTAAGATCATTTTTTCTCGAATGAGTGTCAAATTTCACCATTAGCACCTGATGCAACTCAACTACCTTACTACACACCAGCAGTCCCAAATTTTGGCTAACTCCCTAAATTTCCAAAAATTTTCCAGAGTTTCCTTCGTAACTGGACCTATACACTTGCTAGAGAACCCCATAAACACATCTTAACAACATATACATAATCTAATGACGTAACACAACATAAAAGAAAACCAACCACAGCCTCATAAGAAACATATAACCAAAAAGGAACGCCTTTACATCAACTAAATAAGTGATACAAAATTCATAGGAAGTAACTTCATAGAAACTATTACATAGATATTCAAACAAATGAGGGTACTTCTTTTTTATTTCTTCCTCGGCCTCCCAAGTAACCTCTTCAACCTGTTGGTTCCTCCATAGCACCTTCACGGAGGCAATTTCTTCATTCCTCAACTTTTGGACTTGCCTATCAAGAATGGCAACTAGGATTTCTTCATATGACAGTTCTTCATTAACCTCTATAGTCTCAGCCAGCACAATAGCTGACGAATCTCCAACTACCTTCTTCAACATAGACACATGGAATACCAGGTGCACTAATGACTTGTAAGCTACCTGACCGATCCTCTAAATGATTTTGTACGGCTAGACATACCTCGAATTTAATTTACCTTTCTTTCCAAACCGCATTATGCCCTTCACGGGGGAGACCTTCAATAATAGTTAATCATCTTCTCTGAACTCCAAATCTCAACGACGAACATCTGAATAGAACTTCTGACAACTTTGAGCAGTTTTCAACCGCTCCTTATTGATCTTAACTATCTCCATAGCCTGATGCACGAGGTCCGGTCTTATCGATTGAGCTTCCCCAGTCTCGAACCACCGAATGGGAGATCTACATCTCCTACCATATAATGCCTCAAATGGTGCCATCTGAATACTAGCATGATAGTTGTTGTTGTAAGCAAATTCTATGAGTGGAAAATGTTCATCCCAGCTACCTATGAAGTCAAGAACGCAAGCACGCAACATATCCTCAAGTGTCTGAATAGTCCGCTCTGCCTACCTGTAGTCTATGGATGAAAGGCTGTACTAAGATTCACCTGAGTACCGAAACCTTTCTGAAATTTCTTCCAAAAATTGGCCGTGAACTGTGCGCCTCGATCAGAAATGATAGAAATTGAAGTTCCATGCAACCTAACTATTTCCTTGATATAGAACTGAGCATACTGTTCCACTGTGTCGGTAGATTTAACTGGCAAGAAGTGTGCTGATTTTGTGAGTCGGCCCACAATCACCCAAATCAAGTCAAACTTGGGCGGAGTGTGCGGTAGTCCTACCACAAGGTCTATATTAATCGTTTCCCACTTCCACATTGGAATTTCTATGTTCTGTGCCAACCCACAGGGCCTTTGATGCTCGGGCTTATCTTGCTGACATTTTGGACATTTTGCCACAAAGTCCGCTACATTCCTCTTCATGTTCCACCAATAGACTTCCTTGAAATCATGATACATCTTCGTAGAACCTGGGTGCATTGAATACCTAGAAATGTGAGCTTCAGCCATGATTCTTTCCCGAAGGCAATCTATATTTGGAACACATAATCGCCCTTGGTACCGTAGTATACCATCATCCATGCCAAGAGAAAAAGTTGTGGTCTTATGTTTATGAATCCCCTCCTTTAATTGCACTAACAATGGATCATCGTATTGCTTCTCATTGACCTCTGCAACAAGCAATGATTCAGCTCTATTTTGTACAATTACCCCTCCTTCACTAGATACTGCAAGACGAACTCCCAATCCAGCTAAATGGTGAATTTCCTTGGGTAACAACCTCTGATATGCCTCCAAGTACGCCAAACTACCCATAGATTTCCGGCTAAGAGCATTCGCCACAACATTGGCCTTTCCCGGGTGATATAGAATGTTGATGTCGTAGTCTTTGAGTAACTCCAGCCATCTTTTCTGCCTCAGATTCAGCTCCTTCTGTTTGAAAATATATTAAAGGCTCTTGTGGTCCGTGAATACATCCACATGGACCACATACAAATATTGATGCAAAATCTTCAATGCGAAAACCACCGCCGCAATCCGCACCCGTAGCGTATGGGTAAGTCCATGTAGCAGACCCCAAGTGCATCTTCCCACACCTGGGGCATGGGTACCTCCGCTGCTGCTGGAATCTCCCTCTTGACTGACCTTGCTGGTAGGGTCCACTGTTTCCCTGGCTTGGCCTGAAACGATTCCACTACTGCTGACTAGCCTCTAATGGTGGTGCACTGGCTGAAGATTGAGCAGAAGACTGGGATGGTCTTGATGACTCTCCCTTGAATGCTGACCTACCACCACCAAATGAATCTCCAAGGTTGCCGGTGGACCGGGCCTTACCGCAACCCTCTCACTCCATTATGTTCTTCAATTTACGGTTCTCTATAGCTTGGGAAAATTCTACCATCTTTCCATAGTTCATATCAGAATTCAAATAAGTTGTGGCAGCCTCATCAATAACCAAGGGACTAAGGCCTTGCACAAAATGGCGCACTCTAGCCTCCACAGTGGGCATCATGTGAATAACATACTTGGACTGGCGCGCAAACTCTATATGGTACTCCCATACACTCTTGCTTCCTTGTTTCAGCTTCTTAAACTCGGTGGCACAGGCTGCCTTAGTCTCGGAAGGCAAGAAATGATCCATGAAAGCATCTGCAAACTCACTCCACCTTGCCGGAGGGCTCCCTTCCTCACGGGAATCTTCCCACATCTCAAACCATGAATAGGCCACCCCTCTCAGGTGGTAAGAGGCCAACTCCACTCCCTCTGTCTCGGTATCACGCATTTGGAGAGTCTTGTGCATCTCATTAATGAAATCCTAGGGGTCCTTCTCGGGATTAGTACCCGTGAACACTGGATGATCTAACTGAAGGAACCTATTTACTCTAGAACTAGCAGAATCCCCTTGCTGGCTTAAAGAAGTAGGTGCAACATTTGATCTCTGGGCCTGGGAAGCCACTATCTGAGCCAACATCTATATGGCTCCCCTAAGATCCCCATCAGAAACACCGGGGCCAGAGTTGGGGCTGAAAGTGGAACCAGAATATCAGTTGGAGGGATTGTTGTATCCTCAGCAGATGTAGGAACTGGTGCAGTATGGTCAGGTGTAGTGGAATCAGGCAGTGTAGTAGTTCGGGGGAATATCCTCACCCCTCGGGTACTCACCCGCATCACAAGTAAAGGATCAACTGTCACTCCTGGGCGGCATTAGCTCCATGGCCAGTTCTTGCTTTCTTCTTAGGTGCCATATACTAAAAATTAGAGTAATGCATGAGTTAGCGGAGAACAATGTCACATACTACTCAATCCCACGATATAAGAAATCAAAGAAGGGTATTATTCCGAAATGTCCAAGTAGCCCCCTAATTATTGATGTGGTTGACAATACACCGATAAGAAGGGCTCTACTAGACATGTCTCCGAGACATCCAATGATACTTTAAAACCTTAGGCTCTGATACCAAGTTTGTCATGCCCCAATCTCGAGGAGCGCGACCGGCGCTCAACCGAGTGAACCCGGTCAAGCAAGCCTGTTTGATACTTTCTACCCAACTCACCCATGATCAAGAGAATACCTATTTTTATTAATTAGATAGTAGGGAGATAGTGCATATAATACCAAATCTTTTCATTAGTTACTTCATTTCAAAGTCTCAAAATACACCCATATCGCAGTCTAAAGTGGAACAGTGATTCAAAACATAACATGAATTGTTTGGCTATTCCCCAATACCGACATACAACCCACACTATGTCTACGGAGCCTCTAATAATTACAAGGAGTACAATAGTAGTGTCGGCAACAAGGCTCCGGCTATACCTCAAAACATGATAAGAAAATGAACAAAAGATACATGATCCCGGGATGAAGTGGGGCTCACAAAATCAGCTGGAAAGAGGATGCGCGACTATTGCTGATCAACACCACCTGCTATGGGACCACCTGCATCTATTTAAAGATGCAGCGCCCGTGGCAAAATGGACGTTAGTACTGTTGAATAGTACTAGTATATATGACTAAACACCCTCTCAAAAGAACGAACGATAATGCAAATAAGGACAATCATAATATCAGTTAAAGGATTGAACATTCACCAAACATCAAATAAGGGAGAAGATAAGTTTCAATTAAATTTCCATATTTTAAGTGGGGGAAGTCATTAGTACCAATATGCCACTATTCACCGTTTCAATTTCAGTTCCCAATATAGTCACCACCATGTGTACTACATGGCGTCCGATCACGGCCCGATTGGTTAGGCCATCTCATGTAAGACATCAACCACAATCACGATTTCAATTTGAATCACCCAATAGAGTCACCGCCATGTGTAAGGCATGGCATCCAATCACGACCCGATCGGCTAGGCCATCTCATGAGAGACATCAACCACAGTCGCAAGCTCAATTTCAATTTCCAATAGAGTCACCACCATGTGTACGGCATGGCATCTGATCATGACCCGATTGACTAGGCCATCTCATAAGAGACATCAACCACGATTATATTATTTCACTTGGCACGTTGGCCGTGTTTCATATTTCATTCTCTCTTTATTCATTCTCAAACATTTTCATCATTGTCAACAACAAAGACTTTCAATTGAAGACATTAAGTACACATGTAAGCAAATAGGAGTCTTAGGCATATATAGATTTTCACATAATTTGGCATAACAACCTTCATTTAAACTTGACTTGAAGTCGTAACATTTATAACACACAGTCCACACTTTGAACATATTCCCAAGTAATAACATAGCATGATAAAAGCAATTTGAAACACATATAGAACACATATCTCTCACTGCAAGTTTATGCGGAATAGCCAATACTATATAATGATCAATTTGGGACTTACACCAATTACATGAGCACCGTGGGAATCAATTCTAAGAAGAGGGGGTTTAGCAGACAACCTTAATTGAGCTCCCTTAAACTCTACAATATTCCAGAATTGTTAGCAAGTTCAATCTATTTTAGAAATATAACAAGTTGAACCAAAAATTAGAAAGATGATCATGGTTCTAGTTCATTTGGGAGTTTTATCAACCACTAAGTATGCATTAAGGTTTCAAGGTCCTTTTTATGGACGAATTAATCATCCCACAGCCCATTCATCACTATTTTTAGGTAACAATCTTCCTACACCCTTTGTTAACACATGCATGTAATATAAATAAACTTCCATGCCCAAGATTAACTTGCTAATTACCCATTTTAGTTAAATTTTGGAATTGAGAGCTAGAGTATAAATTCTTACCTTGAGGAAGAAGACTTAGTGAATTATTACTTGTTAATCGTCAATGATTTGAGCAAGAATTGATGGATAATTGGTTAAAGATCACTTCCGCATAATGCTTCTGCGGGCCGGATAACGGACCGCATAATGGCCCTTAGGAACTGGCATTTTCTACTTCACTCCGCGACCAGCCTGTGGTCCGCGGACCTGTTGTACGGCCTCCCTAAAAAAATTTCCAAGCTGGATATGCGATCAAAGTGCGGCCTGAGTAATGGTTTTGCCATCGCATAATGGGCCGCGAAAATAACCTAAAAAATGGCCCAAAAGACTGCCTCACTCTGCGGCCATTCTGTGTCCCATAGAGTGATTATGTGGCCGCATAATGAGCCGCAGAAACGCACAATTCTTCCAAACATTTTCGTTCAACTTCCCAGCGCACTGTACAATTTTTAGCACATAAGCCTATCTCGGCACCACAAAATTCTTGGTTTTTGGGTAAAATTTTATGGGGCCTTACTATACAATAGTTACCTATAAATGTTTTACCTCTTCATCTTTGGCGTCTTTTCACATCTTCACAGACTCTTACTCGCCATACGGTAACCCTTCTGTACCAGGGGTAACTGAATTTCTTATGCACGAAAGTGGCACCTAGTGTAACTGTCACACTTAGTCCCTTAACCTTAATTCAACGTACAGTGCTTTCTTTAGGGAAGCGTCTTCCTGAATGACCGTTAAAGGTTATTCTTTCGTCGTCCATTCTATTAGTTCCAGAACGTTATCACTGAAATTCTCACGATGCCGACTATTATCAAATCTTCTGATCCGTAATTCATGTTCTGTTTATCTTGTTCACTAGCCCATATTGATTTCTATTACTCCAGGGTTCTAACTTAGCCTAATTCATGTTCAGTTTATCTTGTTTACTAGCCCATGAAATTTTGGGTTTTTGGGTAAAATTTTACAGTGCCTTACATCCTCCCCACTTAAGATCATTCGTCCTCGAATGAGGGTTAAAGTTCACCATTAGCACCCGATGTAACTCAACTACCATACTACACACTAGCAGTCCCAAATTTTGACTAACTCCCTAAATTTCCAAGAATTTCGCCAGAGTTTCCTTTGTAACTGGGCCTATCCACCTGCCAGAGAACCCCAGAAACACATCCTAACAACATATACATAATCCAATGACGTAACACAACACAAAATAACACCAACCACGGCCTCATATGCAACATATAACAAAAATGGAATGCCTTTACAACAACTGAATAAGTGCTACAAAATTCCTAGGAAGTAACTTCATAGAATCTATTACATAGCTATTCAAAAAAATGAGGGTACTTCTTTTTCATTTTTTCCTCGGCCTCCCAAGTAGCCTCTTCAACCTGCTGGTTCCTCCATAACAACTTTATGGAGGCAATTTCTTCATTCCTCAACTTTCGGACTTGCCTATCAAGAATGGCAACTAAGATTTCTTCATTAACCTCTATAGTCTCAGCTGGCACAATAGCCGACGAATCTCCAACTACCTTCTTCAACATAGACATATGGAATACCGGGTGCACTAATGACATCTCAGGTGGTAGATCAAGCTTGTACGCCACCTGACTGATCCTCCGAATGATCGTGTATGACCCGATATACCTCAGACTCAATTTTCCTTTCTTTACAAACCGCATTATGCCCTTCATAGGGAAGACCTTCAATAATACCCAATCATCTTCTTTGAACATCAAATCTCCGTGACAAACATCCGAATAGGACTTCTGACGACTCTGAGCAGTTTTCAACCGCTCCTTAATGATCTTAACTACATGGCCCGCACCACGGTATTGGGAAATCGGGAAAACGTAAAACATGAAAGTTGTATCCCCTTTAATAGCTTTCCAACAGTATATTGTGGAGCCCAAATGGAGTTCTGAGCTAAAAGTTATGTGCATTTCACTAGACAGTGCATCGTATGCCTGCTCGATTCTTCGTTTCGTATTTAGCTATCATCCATTGATCCCCGAACACAATCCCGACTTAATTCCTTGGGCTTTTACTCAGACTTCAAAGCTCCAAATCACTTGAATTCTTTCCATAATATTTACATAGCTTAGAATTCCTCCTACAAGGCCTAAAACACTCAATTAGTGCAAAACACTAGCGATTAAAGCTCAAACTCAATTAATGTGGAATAAATTATAGTGCGATAAGCGACTCAAATTGGATATTATAGCCTAGCATCAACACCCCACACTTAAACTATTGCTCGTCCTCAAGAAATCAAACTACAATTTATATAGACAAAACCTTATTAAACATCTCTCCTAACTCATTACACCAAGAATATCTAAAATAGACTAAGCACAATAGTGTAACATCCTCACCTCAAGATTTGGCTCAAAAGTACCACACATTATTCACAACTCACTCACTTACCCTAACATAGAGGTCAACGACATTACCTATCCTTCATGAATCAAGTGCCCTCAGATAACAAAAGAAAGTAGTTCCATACGCAATAAAAATTAAGAACAATCAGGAACTCAAGATAGAAAGAATTCACTTACTCTCAGAAATAACATTCATATGCCACAAAAGATTAACCATAGGCTTGCTTGTAGTGTACTACTTTTCGCTCCCCCTTTTTCTCGCGAAATCGGGTTTCGACATTTCTGGGACAACTTCTTTATTTAGGGTAGGGAGTTGGAAGAGTCGCCACCTAACGTATTAAGGTGTGTTAGGGCACCTAGAGAAAATAATCATATAACCAGTTTACATCACCAGAGATCGGGTATGGGCTTGAAATTACCTTGATGGGAAGGTGTTAGGCACCCCACGAGGTCCACACCGGTAGGTCCCGGCCGAACTGAAGTTAAGCGAATTAGTCTAAAAAAGGAAGAAAACAATTTGGACAAATACAATATTCAATTTATTTTAAACGTGAGTGTAATTAGTGGTCCTAAGTTTTTTAGCCTATAGGATCATTCCATGCAATACTTTGTAACTCCCTCAAGTCAGGGTGTTACTCATAGCATTAGCGCACGGGCTATCATCTCCTTACTACTCAATTACTATCTTTAAGTTGTTACTTAAGCGCACTAGTTCATTCTAAACCGTACCCTATGCGTGCACTACCCAACCCTTACCTATGGCCCTGGAGGTATTAGGACCTCTATTTGGGATGGTTCTAGACCAACCCATGTTACTTAAAAAATGTGAAATCTAGGCGACAGACAAAACAAATAGGACTTGCAGATAAAGGACAAGTATGGGGTCACATTGACCTCCACACATTAGCGATAAAAGAACGCAATTGAATCAACAAACTTTGTTAATTTGGGATCCTATAGGCAGGATATCTATGTGAGAAAACAGAGTGCAGAGACAACTTTGTTAAGGCGAGCATTAAGACCTATTCTTTTGCCTACTGATTTTTTTCAGCATGAATCTGGGCACTTCAGGCAGTAATGTGTCACAATTATAAGCCCAGAATCATCATTAAGTCCTACAAATATGTTGCCTAAGTGATTGACAATAATGGTTGACTTCAGAATCGATCAACAGGATCTTATAGACATGATTTCTACAAGCTTATTGATTACAGACCTATAGACATGGTTTCTAAGCATAGCACTAATTTTAACTCGTAAAGATAGGTTTTTATTTCCTATAGGCATGCTTTCTAATGACTGAACTGACTTAAACCTAATAGGCATGATATCTACTGATGGATCGATTTAAACCCCATAGGCATGATTTCTAGGTTTGAGTGGATTTAAATCCTATAGGCATGATGTCTATTAACTGTGTACGGGCAGAAATTAAACAGATCAGAGAGGACAATTAAAGAAAATCCTATAGGCATGATTGCTAATGCACATTCGTTGAAACATGTACAGATCCTATAAACAGGATTCCGATTGCACGGAATTGAAGGAAAATCCTACAAGCAGGATCTCTAGTATGCGAATGTAAAATGCAGAATCAACATGATCATGAAAGTCCTATAGGCAGGATTTCTAAGCATAGTATAATGCTCACTTAATTCAGCCAGCACAATTAAATCCTATAGGCAGCATTTCTACCAAGTTTTAACAAAGATATAAGAAGAACCCCCCAGCTTCACTAAATATCCCCAAATTTGTTATTACATAGTTATTATAGATGACTGGTAGCCAAATGAATTACATAATGGTATCATTTACACTATAGGGAGCCTTTATAGGCCCAAATAAACCTGGGAACTAGGCCTTCCACATAACAGCTTTGAAGCATAGCAATGATTCATCCACAACACATTAGAACCAGGCTTCCAGTGTGTCAAAGTTTCCAATGGCCACAAGGTCCCGGGCAAATGTTCACACCAGAACCACACATTAAGAAAAGAGTTCATGAGAGATTGGAAAACCAGCCCCCCAGTGTGTCGGAGTTCAAAGAAGTCAAGGACCCTAGGCGGTGCTCACACTGGGTGGTTGAGAATCTAAGGGACTAAGAGTGTGTAAAAGAGGGAGGGCCAGGTTTTTTTTATAAGATAGTTGGATTTCTGAAAAACGGGATTAAGAACATAGAGTTGCAGGTAGAACTACACCAAGGAAACAAACATATTTCATGCTTAAACTCATAGTTCAAATAAGTTGAAGTTTAGTTAAGCTAAATACTCATGCTAGTAATCAAGACAATCATGGCTTAATCACATAAACAATCAGGCAGAAACATTTGAATTCAAACAAACATGACATATGCGTTAAGAACCAAGCTAACTGATTACATGCTTGTAATGTAAAACAGGTGTAGAATTAACAACAATGCATGAAACAGGTTGAACTTTAGGCTAAACTATGAAAGGAATTCATATTACTCAGAACAAATAAGTCCTAAGTTAATAGTGCTGCTAGATGATATCACATAAAGGACAAATTCATGCTAGGAATTAA
The DNA here is from genome assembly GCF_001879085.1 of Nicotiana attenuata. Classification (NCBI taxonomy): domain Eukaryota; kingdom Viridiplantae; phylum Streptophyta; class Magnoliopsida; order Solanales; family Solanaceae; genus Nicotiana; species Nicotiana attenuata. Next base: position 55,810,916 of record NC_031994.1, read on the forward strand.
GCAGACTAGTCAAGCAAAGCATAGAGAATGGAATTGCAAAGGTTAGGGCATACCAGTTAAGCGAGAAAGCAAGTAAGTATACCATATCAATGGGGTTCCAGAATAATTTTTGCCTTGGCTTTCAGCCGGCCAAAATCAAGAGACACTTAGCATAGAAATCAGAACAAGAGAGTAAGAGAGCTTAAGTTTTCAGTAGTGAGAATAGAAGAGTTCAAGCCTTCTCTTTAAGGGGAAAAGGGAAGGGGTTTAAATAGTACTCAACTAGACAGACAAATAAGGTAATAATTCAAACACACACAAGTAAGGAATGAAAAATAGAAGTAGAATTAATTTAAGTCGGATTCAATCAATTAACAGAACATAATAGCATAAAATCAGGCAAGTATTACTTAAATTAGGGAAAATATTATACAGAATCAATCAATGTTCAAGTACTAGATCAAATAAGGTAAGAAAATAATGAGAACAGGTAAATCAAACAAGATAAGGAAATATCAGTGCCATACACGAAAGGAAAGACTGGAATCTCAGTAATAATTTCAAAAGCCCTAATTTTTGGGGTAAATAAAATTAGTCAGCAATTAACGCCAGAGTTAAGGACAGAAACATTAAGAGAAGTAATTAAATAATTGAAACCCTAGAAAAATAGGCAGAAATACAAAGACATATAGACGAAAATAATTTGGGTCAGAAGTAATAAATTAACTATAATAGATAAATAGAGATGAAACAACAGATTTCATTCGTTTTTGAAAATCAAAACCATAATTTTAGGGTAAATAAAATCGGTTAGAAATAGTAGAGAAACTATAAAACACAGAGTTAGAGATATTGAAACATTATAGGAAAAAAAAACTAAAAATGAAAATCGTTTCAGATCTAGAAAGTTCTAAACCCTAGTTTTAGGGTAAGTAAAATATTCAACCAAAAATAGACAGATTCGACGAGTAACAAGGTAAATAATAACATTAGAGCGAACCAAAAATGAACCAAATTCTGGTTTGAACCAGAGGTCTAAAACCCTAATTGAAAGATACGAAAAATATTCGTACACACAGAGGTTAGGATGAATATAGATGGAAATAACCAAAATATAAGAGATTTTGAACCAAATCTGGTTTGAATCTCTCGAGATCAACTTGCCATTTGAGGCAAACCAGTCATGTAACATAAAAAACGAGTAGCTAGTAAAGAGGTACAACCAGATATGTTAAGGAATCAAGAAATGATTCCATTTCTGGGTAGGAATCACAGGGAAATGGTGACGGCGGATTAGGGTTTGAGAGAGAAAAAGAAGAGACGAGAGGATTCAATGACGGCGGGTGGGGGAAATGAGCTAGGGTTAGGGTTTTAGTATAGTTAAAAGGGTGTGGATGATTGGGAGCCATTGATCTTCTAAGATCAACGGCTAGAATTAGAGATCATGGCTCGGCGGGTTAATTCGGACGGGTTTGGGTTTGGGTTGGACGGGTATGGGTCTGGGGTAATTGGGTTAGTGTAATTGGTTTAAAGTAATTGGGCTGGTTAATGTATTGGGCTGGGTAGGTCCGAAATTAATTAGAAAAAGGGCTAGATTTAAATAACCAATTAAATCAGTAAAATAATTTATAAAAATAATTAATAAATGGTAAAAATGTCATTTGTGCATGAAAATGATTTGAAATAATTATTTAACATTATAAAAATATAAAAAGTTATTTTCTGTGTAGATAATGTAATTATGCATATATATGGGCTATTATTGCAAAATATGCAATTCTAGCCTTAAAAATGCAAATGCAACTATGAAAAAACGCAATTGAAATATTTTAAATACTATATGGTCATAAATGATGAATTTAGATGATTAAATCATCATAAAAATGACATGAGGGGTAATTATTGGATATTCGTATAAAAAAAGTGCAGAAATAAATTGGTTTAAAGCCTTTAAAAAATTATAGAAATATAATAATACTTGTGCATATTTGTAAATCTAATAATAATGCATGTGCACTGTTTGAAAATATATATGCATATTTAAAATATATGAGGGAAAAATTGGGTATTAACAGCTGCCGCTCTTTACCCGGGAAGGATGAAAGAGTTGTCGGGTAATGAAATGATGACCGATTTTGACCGAAGGGTACTTTTGAAAAATATAGGCCGAACCTTGGTCTCTGAGCTGCCTACATATCCCTGGTTTTACAGGAACTAGGCCGTGTGTAGTTCGGGACCCAACAGTGAATGAAGCCGATGGAATTGTTATAGGAACAACCGTGTTTTTCATAAAGGGTTCCTTTGGGAAGGATAATATCGGATGAGTTTATGCGGAGTTGGGAATGTGAATCTGAAACGTAACGGATGTATCATAGGGCATATATCTGAACGGTCGTAGAGTAAAGGCGAGTAATTAATGGGAATCGGTTACGTTTAAAATAATGGCAGGGTGTAAATGGTATGAGCGGAAACCGGAGCGAAGGTTGCTCCCATTTGAAGAACGGCTACTTCCTAGATCACCTGCAAAACTTAAAACACGATGCATGCAAGTATATAGATTATTGCGAGAATTTAAACATGAAGAAAATTCCCTTTGGACCATGAAGGTTGTCTTTGGACAGCGAGGATGATGTCCTTAGACCATGACATCCCGGGCCATGAATCATGAGATAAGAGATTCTTAGGCCATGAAACGATGTTCTCGGGCCATGAGAATGGTGCCTCTGAACCATGACGCCTTTGAATAATGATGTGCAGTATTGAGAGATCCTCAGGCCATGACATGGTGTCTTCAGGCTATGAGGATGATGCCTTCGGACTATGACGCCTTTGGACAAGTTGGCTATACATCAGCCCATGAAGTGCAGAGACATGATACCAAAGGTGATAACAAGACAAGGCTTAGTCTTGTTTGGGGCAGAGCTTAGCCCCGAGAGAAAAAAGATAATGCAAGGTGTAGAATAGAGCAACATTTATGCAAAGGGAGACAATGCTTAGTCTCATGAGAAGGCGGTGCTTAGCCATATGCAAATGGGGAGGCAGGGCTTAGCGTCATGCAAGAATCGAGACAGAGCTTAGTCTTATGCAAAGAGAAGGCAATGCTTAGCCTTTTGCAAGGGAGGCAGGGCTTAGCCTCATGCAAGAATTGGGACAGACCTTAGTCTCATGCAAAGAGAAGGCAATGCTTAGCCTTATGCAAATATGGAGGCAGGGCTTAGCCTCATGCAAAGAGAAGAATAATGAGTAGGAGCAGAATATTTCTTAGCTGGGGATATATTGCGTTTGGCGGCCTTGCCTTTATGAAGATGGTGATTTTGGTACGTGTATGCTTGTGAATGCTCCGGTCATGTTCATTGTGCCCGCATCCAAAGAAAAATTGTGAGTTTTGTAGGGCAGGTTGGTTCGTGCCTTTGTTTGCTTGCTTTGTTTTGCTCTGGAGATCCTGTTTGAGTTGCCCTGGGCAAGACCTGGCTACCATAGAAATAAAATTTTTGGAAAATATGCACTTATTTGATGAAATAGAGTCGTTTTAGGAAACATAGTGGTATACAATATCAAGTAAATTGGATGAACTAACGACTGCAACACTTATAGAGACATTGCGACTTCCTTTGCATTAGAATTTTATGGGTCCTCCTCAAAATTCTGCCCCGGTTTGGTAAGTGATCCTTCGGCCGTTCTGCGTATGATGAAGTTTGTCGGACCTGCTCCGGGATTTTGAGAATCCTTCTCAAAATTCTTCCCCGGTTACTTAACCGATTTTCTGACTGTATTACATATGATGACGTTGGCTAGACTTACTCCAGAATCTTGAGGGTCCTCCTCAAAATTCTGCCCGAGTTTCTGGTTTTGGGGGAAATGAAGATTTTATTAAGGTGTGACCGAACCCATAGGGCTGCCTATATATCCCCTCTTAAATGGGAATCGGGTCAAGCGTAGTTCAGTTACATCAGATGAAGAAATGTTAAACAATCTAAACATAGTATCTCTTGACTACGTCTGAATTGATAGGTTTTGGCCAGACTTCTCCGTCCATCTCTGCAAGTATGAGTGCTCCTCCTGTTAGTACCCTATGAACCATGTAAGGACCTTGCCAGTTAGGTGAAAATTTCCCTTTAGCTTCATCTTGATGTGGGAAGATTCGCTTCAGCACCAGCTGCCCCGATGTGAATTGTCTTGGTCTGACCCTTTTGTTGAAGGCTCTGGAAATTCTGTTCTGATAAAGCTGACCATGACACACTGCGTTCATTATTTTCCCATCTATGAGGGCTAGTTTCTCATAGCAACTCCTTATCCATTCTGTGTCACTGAGTTCGGCTTCTTTTATGATCCTTAAAGAAGGAATTTCCACCTCGGAGGAAATGACAGCTTTGGTACCATAAACCAACAAATAGGGGTTGCCCCGGTTGATGTGCGGACTGTGGTACGGTATCCCAATAAGGCGAATGGTAACTTCTCATGCCATTTCTTGTGATTTTCTACCATTTTCCTTAGTATCTTCTTGATGTTCTTGTTGGCAGCTTCCACGGCTCCGTTCATTTGAGGCTTGTATGTTTTGGAATTTCTGTGCTTGATCTTAAAAGATTCACACATGGCTTTCATCAGATCGCTGTTGAGATTTGCAGAATTAGCAGTGATGATGGATTCGGGGACCCTGAACCGACAAACAATATGATCCCTGACAAAATCTATGACGACTTTCTTGGTTACAGCTTTGTAAGATGTAGCCTCTATCCATTTTGTGAAGTAGTCGATGGCCACCAAAATGAACTTGTGCCCGTTTGAAGTAGTGGGCTCGATTGGACCGATGACATCCATTCCCCAAGCGGCAAAAGGCCAAGGTGTACTTGTTACATTGAGCTCATTTGGTGGTGGTAACTCTTAGATAGCTTTAACTTTTGACGGGTCCAACTCGATTCCTCGGCGGCTGACGATGAATCCCAACAGTTTTCCAGCAGGAACCCCTAATGCACATTTTGCATGGTTCGGTTTTAAATTGTACCTCTGTAGCCTGTCAAAGAACTCCCTCAAGTCTGCTATGTGATCTGTGGCTTTTCTGGATTTGATGATGACGTCGTCAACATATACCTCTATTTCCTTATGTGTCATATCATGGAAGATGGTTGTCATGGCTCTCATATAGGTGGCCCCAGCATTCATCAAACCGAACGACATCATTTTATAGCAGTATATCCCCCATGGTGTAATGAAAGTTGTTTTCTCTGCATCTTCTTCATCCATCCAAATCTGATGATAACCCGCGAAGCAATCTACAAAGGATTGGAGTTCATGCTTGGCGCAGTTGTCGATCAAAATGTGTATATTTGGCAGTGGGAAATCGCCCTTGCGACTTGCTTTGTTTAAATCCCGATAGTCAACACACACCCTAACTTTCCCATCTTTCTTCGGAACCGGTATGATGTTGGCTAACCAGGTTGGGTACTAACTACCCTGAGGACTTTGTCTTTGATCTGCTTAGTGACTTCTTCCTTGATTTTTAGGCTTATGTCTGCTTTGAATTTTCCGAGTTTCTGCTTCACCGGCGGACACATTGGATTGGTAAGCAACTTATGAGCCACTATGGATGTTCTCAGGCCGTCATGTCATCATATGACCATGCAAAAATATCCTCATATTCTTTCAGGAAACGAGTGTATTCTTTCTTTTCTGACGGTGATAGGTGAATGCTTATGCGAGTTTCTTTGATGGTTTCCGAATCTCCCAAATTGATGGCCTCAGTTTCGTCTAGGTTGGACTTAGGTTTTTTCTCAAAATTCTCGACCTCTCTGTAATTTCCTCAGGTATTTCATCCTCTTTTTCCAAGTCACTATCCTTAGGTCCCGTTGTCTCATTACATGTCACAGTCGTTGGTTCATCAAGGTAAGAAATAGTAATGCTCTAGAAGAAAGATATGAAATATAACAATAATAAAACATCAAATTATTCGATAAATGCTGAAATGTTTTCCAAAACAAAATACTGAAAGGAAGATATCTTAAAAACTAAATTCTCAAAAAGGACTTATTTTTTTTCAAATAACATTAGTAACCATGCTACCCCGGGACTCGTTCGGCCCTTGATAGCGTGGCGGTCCAGTTCCTAAGAAATGCTCCCCTCTCTACTATCTTAATGGTAAGGCCTTCTTCCTCTTCCTCCTCCTCAACTAGCACATTGCAATCCATATCCTCATCTTCTAGAAATAGGTTCCTCAGCCCAGCCAAAGCTTCCTCCTCTGCAGATCCCCATATTGTGTCGGCCTGGTGAAAGGTCCGACTCAGATGTGGCACTGGTTGCTCGAGAGGGTAATAGGGACCACGCCATAATGGCGACCAATCATCATACCCTGCCAGGTATACTGATACCCAAGTCCAAAGGTAGTGTCGTGACGTTTTGGTTGTATTGGCTTAGGGATGCCCTGGAGATTCTTCCTAAGCCCTTTGCCGGGTTCATACCCTGACCATGCCAGTATGCTTTCTATTTTGCTACTCCACCATTTCTCAATCGCATTGACACGCTCGATGCAGTGATAAGTTTCTCCACCCAGTTTTCTTCTATTCTCGACAATCGAAACAGTTTGACTGGTGTAAATGGGATTACTTCCATCTCTGTAAATGACTACTCATGATTGTTCCATTCGAACTTCACGTCCTGGTGTAGCGTGGAAGCCACAGCTTCAGAGGCATGTATCCAAGGTCGTCCTAGTAAAAGGTTGTACATAGCAGATATGCCTAATACTTGGAACAACATCGAACCAAGTCGGGCCCATCTGCAAACAAAGGTTAATTTCCCCAATTGTGGCCCTTTGAGACCCATCGAATGCCTTCACATTCATACTCCCTGCTCGTATCTCATGGAAATCTTTACACAGCCTTTTCAGAGTAGTCAATGGACAAATGTTGAAGCTTGAACCCCATCTATTAAGACTCTGGCGATGAATTTGTCCTCAAACTGTACTGTAATGTGCAGTGCCCTATTGTGACTTAATCCTTCAGGTGGTAGTTCATCTTCGTGAAAGGTGATCTTGTGGCTCACCAGTACTTGCCCTACCATGTTGGCCATCTCTCCACTGGTGATGTTGTTATGCACATAAGCTTCATTCAACACCTTCATCAGAGCATTCCTATTCGTCTCAGAATTTTATAGCAGAGACAGGATGGATATCTGGGCCAGAGTTTTGTTCAGATGATCAACAACAGAGTATTCTCTTGCTTGTACTTTCCTCCAGAGATCATCTAGACCAGTTTCAATAACGGGTTGTTTGGTAGCAGCCTCCTTGCTTGTTCCTCCCAAATTCTTGGGGTGTATAGATCCTTCCAGTTCTAGTCATCCCCTGTGCAGCACCAGACTCTTCCATTTTTGCTTTTCCATTTCTCCTAGCATCGACAACATAATCCCAGGGTATGGCATTGGACTTGAAAGGCAGTGTGGGTGCCACCGTCACAGTGAAGGGTGTGGCAACCTGTACTTCAAATGGAGTAGGTGTAGTTGCAGGTGCGGTTACTTCAATTTCAAATGGGACTGATGCGGCTACTTTAACTTTGACCGGTGGCTGTATCTATATCACAATAGGTGTGAGCATGACTGCAGGTTTAGGGTCACCTTCCCGAATAAGCCCAATTGACCCTTCAGGGTCCCATTCTTCATCGGTTTCTATTACATTTACTCCTTCACCTCTATGATCTAGGAGGGGATTATTGCGGACATTTGGTGCTTTCTTTTATTGTATAATTTTGGTATTAATCAGGGTTTGAATCTTGTCTTTCAGAGTCAATAGTATGCCCTTTCATGCCTGAGTGATATGCACATGTTTTGTTTGGGTTGACCCACTGAGAGGAGTTTTCCATGGCAACAACAGGAATATGGGTAACATATCCGGCAGCCTTCAATCTTTCATATAGTTGGTCAATGGGTTCAGCAATATGGGTGTATTGTCTGGGTGGCTTGCGATCAAAATTGGGTTTGGGTTTTGATAGTTTTGACAAGCTGGAGGTGAATGATAATAGGCTGGCTGGGTGTTATAAGTGTGATAGGCGGTAGCGCGTTGAGAATATCTGGGAGGTGAAGGTTGGTATGCAGGTGGGTTTTGATAGTTTTGACGAGCTGGAGGTGAATAATAATAGGCTGGCTGGGTGTTATAAGTGTGATAGGCAGTAGCGGGTTAAGAATATCTGGGAGGTAAAGGTTGGTATGTGAGTGGAGATTTTGAATCTTAGGCCACCATCACTGCCCCTACTTCTTTCTTCTTTGATATACCCCCTGACTATAATGCTTTGTTCATAGCCCGCAATGCCTCAAAATTTTTTACCATCCCACTCTTGATCCCTTCTTCAATTCGTTCTCCGAGTTTGATGATGTCGGATAATTTGTGATTTTCGATAACCATTAGCCTTTCATAGTATTGTGGATCCTAGGCCGTGACGAAGAATTTGTTCATCTGCTCTTCCTCTAGTGCCGACCTAACCTTTGCAGCTTCTGACCTCCATCGAGTACCATACTCGCGGAATGTCTCCGTTGGTTTCTTCTTGAGATTCTGTATGTAGAAGACATCCGGTGCATTCTCTGTGTTAAACCTGAATCGGTCCGTGAAGTCCGACGCCATGCTTACCCAATTGACACATTTCTTGGGATTTTGACTTATGTACCAAGGTAGGGCATCTCTAGTGAGACTCCTCATGAACAGCTTCATGCGAATCATTTCATCTTTCCCAACTACAAAAAGCTTATCACAGTATGTTCTCAAATGTACTTTAGGGTCATCCGTTCCGTCAAACATCTCGAACATAGGAGGTTTGTAACCTTCCGGCAGTTCCACGTCTGGCTGAATGCATAGATCCTTATAATTTAGACCTTCAATTCCTTTGCCTCCTTCAACACCCTAGACTCGGCTTGTGAGCTTCTTGAGTTCCTCTGCCATGTTCTTAATGAGAAGGTCCTTCTCGGCAGATTCTGGAGTGTATGAGATTGGATGGGTAGAGTGAGGTAAGGTTTCCACGTATATAGGATTGTTTTGGTGGGTGCCGGGGGTTGGAGAGTAGCGGTGATCATTAGTTGAATTTTGCGGATCAGGGATAGGTTGTGGGGTATTCTATGGAGTATGGTAAGTGGTTTGTGGGTATTGAGTAGGAAGATGTTGATAACGAGGAGGAGTGGGTATTGGTAGAGGATTAGGATTTTGGGGAGGTGTTGCGTATTGATGGGGTGTGGGAGGATTTTGTGGACGTTGGTTTGGTGTGTTTTGAGGAGGTGGTGCATTTTGAGCATTTTGTTGGTTAACGTCTGGGACATTTAGGGTGAGGGAGAGGTTTGCCAAGTTGGGGACCTGCTCAAGTTCCCCTTGCAATTCTAGTATTTTCTGTTCCAACCGTACGACCATATCATTCTGGGCTGGAGTACTTCGACCGTTTGAAGTTTCAATATTCTCAGCATTTTCCTTCCGGATACCACTCATATCATCCATCTTAGCTTTTCCCTTGCCTTTCGGATTACTTGGAGGAGGAGGAGGTGGAGGGCCTCTGGATCTGGTGTGATATGCTGACGATGCCAGTATGTGCGAACCGACCTTGGGGAATGGGAATAATCAAAATAAAAAAAATTCAAAAAGGTAAACAAGTAAGTAGGGATTCTGAAAAGCATTTGCAATATTTAAACATGTATTGCAGGAATGTAAATTCGCATCCTAACTTGGGGAACCTCGTTGTGCCTGAGGTAGGCCTAGCGACAAATAGATTTGGAGAGATTTGATGCCGATAAATGCCTCATTTCATTAATGTAATAAATAAGACGAACCTAAAAACAACAATAAATAAATGAGTTACTAATGGCATTTGCCTTATTACATTCCAAAACGTTTCAGAAAAACAGCTAAATCTAATTTACTTGGTCCCGAGGGACCTTCCCCATATTTGACTTTCTTGGCTCCATCAATCAAATTCCCCAGGTCGTGCAAGTCCAGCAGCAGGTATGCCCTTGCAAGGTGTCCTCCCTCATTGCCTTCTGCATTCTGACAGTCTGCAACCCTTTTCCTCATTTCCCTTCCAGTTCCATTAGACCTTGCTCCAAATACTCCAGCCTTTCTGTCGATCTTGTAGCCATTTCCTTCCACTCGTTAATTGACTCTATGTCAAACTTGTGTTGCTCCAAATTTCTGGCTTCGTATTCAAGGACTCTCTTGCGTAGCCTCTCATACTTCACTTGTGCTTCAACAACTTCATCTATGACCCTGTTTCCTTGACCAACCCCTTGCTTGACTATTCCTGCCATGTTATCATCGAACCATGAAGGCTAGAAATACACATGGCCTATGTGATCGATCTGGCTCGATGGTATCCTTTTCCACGATAATTTTCAAGTGCCATATGTGTTGGACCTCATATTTGTATGGAATGGCGTCACCCTTAAAATCGGCTCTGTAATGACTCATTTTGGAGACTCGTGGTATGACTTGTTTTCTACCAGCTTGTCTCATGACCCTGATAGAAACATAGGGATGTATTCCCCTTAACCCATTCAACACCAAATGCGGAACATCCCTGGATTGATGATGAATTCATCGGTAGAGAACCACTCGAACATCCAGTGAACCTGGTCCTCGGTCAAATTGCTAAAAAATTGTGCCAATTCTGTAGCATTCTCCGACAGTGCAAATCTTTCTGGATAAAGGTCATTCTTTTAGGATGGTGGAAAGCTGTGTGATCGTTCCATGGTCTCCGTGGAAACTCTTGGTGGTATTGACCCCTCTGAAGATGTTCTAACAACCAAATCTGTAGTAGCAAGTTACAACCCTCAAAATGTTTGAACCTTTTCTTGCAACGATTCAGAGCTCGGTATATGTTTGCTACAATCATCGGAACAATAGTATAGGTTTGTCCCTCAATTCCCTCCATTAAAACTTTGGTTACCATGGCCAACCTGGTGTGAATTTTGTTCCCTTGGCTCGGAAACACTATCATACCCAGAAAGCAGACGACGAATACAAAAACCCTACGATGAGTCCAACCCAGGGAAGTGATGGAGAATTCATCATGAAAGATACGGTAAGATTTGCTGTGTCCATATCGTTCATAGAGGAAGTCGAAGGGTATGTAGGACTTCTTCAGGCACTCCAAGTCATCATTCTTTTTCAGACCCATCATCTTTAGAAACCCCCTAGTAGTGCGATTTTCCGGTACTAGTAGACCGGGACTATCCCATGGTAATCTAGCGAATCCTCATATTTCCTTCAAATAGGGGAGTCATTTCTATATTGCCAAAATGGAATACGGCTCTTTCTCCATCCCAGAACATAGTAGCAGCCTCGATCAACATGTTGATTGGTTGGATGTCCAATAAGGAAGGTAGATTTCCAAGAACCCCTTTTACATGATTTTTGTCGCTCGGCGAAAGGTTTTCCCACCAATCTAACAACAACGGTGGTATACTTCGGACCATGCCGAACCTGGGGACTTCGTGCCTCATCTTTTGCAAAATAAACAGGGTTAGACCCTTGCCCCCTCCGGATTCGACTACTTATACATTAACGATTAGCATGTCGGCATTTATCTCTCCAAATAATGCAGATATCGTGATTGCGTTTGTTGGGATTATGGAAATCCCGGTGGGCTTTGGACTAGGCTTTCTTAGAGGGTTATTATGCGGACAGCATATTAACCCCGGCTAGGTTTGACCATGATGCATGTACAATTATTATCAAAGTAGACAGTTATTATAGAAGTCTAGACTGGTACCCTCAAACAGACAACTTGAGAGGGAAAGGCATGGAACCATCGACTGCACCACTGATCGACTAGTTTTACCGCAAATAAGCCTTTCCAAAATTAAAGGGTGATTTTAGGAAGAGCGTGGACACTCATCAAGCACCGCTATGGTATTAGTACGCATGTGTGGAATATGATGTTGAGCATAGAGTTATGCAAAAGAAAACAACATGTTGCCAAGTATTTGCATGATGAATAATGATGAAATGAGATATTTAATAATTGTAAATACATTTAAGAAAGAAAAACAAAGAGACAAAGTCAGTTTCCATAGAAAAAAGTGATACAACAGGGAAGAGAAATCATAAATGAAGATAGGCAAATAAATTCACATACAGTAGAAGGGGTGTGCAAGTATTAACGGAATAATAAAGACATGCTAAAAGACTAATTCACAAATAAGTTCTTTATGGTAAGAGCCTAAAGTCATCCTCAACAAAGTCGCCATGCTGCCGCGCCCCCTTTTTCTCGCGAAATCGGGTTTTGACATTTCTGGGACAACTTCTTTTTTTAGGGTAAGGAATTGGAAGAGTCGCCACCTAATGGATTAAGGTGCGTTAGGGCACCTAGAGCAAATAACTCATATAACCAGTTTACATCACCAGAGATCGGGTAAGGGCTCCAAATTACCTTGAGGGGAAGGTGTTAGGCACCCCTCGAGGTCCACAACGGTGGGTCCCGGCCGAACTTAAGTTAAGCGAATTAGTCTAAAAAAGGAAGAAAACAATTTGGACAAATACAATATTCAATTTATTTTAAACGGGAGTGTAAGGGGTGGTCCTAAGTTTTTTAGCCTATAGGATCATTCCATGCAATACTTTGTAACTCCCTCAAGTCGGGGTATTACTCATAGCATTAGCGCACGGGCTATCATCTCCTTGCTACCCAATTACTATCTTTAAGTTGTTACATAAGCGCACTAGTTGATTCTAAATCGTACCCTATGCGTACACTACCCGCCCCTTACCTATGGGCCTGGAGGTATTAGGACCTCTATTTGGGATGGTTCTAGACCAACCTATGTTACTTAAAAAACGTGAAATCTAGGCGACAAACAAAATAAATAGGACTTGCAGATAAAGGACAAGTATGGGCTCACATTGACCTCCACAGATTGGCGACAAAAGCACGCAATTGAATCAGAAAACTTCGTTAATTTGGGATCCTATAGGCAGGATATCTATGTGAGAAATAGAGTGCAGAGACAGCTTTGTTAAGGCGAGCGTTAAGACCTATTTTTTTGCTATTGATTTTATTCAGCATGAATCTGGGCACTTCAGGTAGTAATGTGTCACAATTATAAGCCCAGAATCATCATTAAGTCCTACAGATACGTTGCCTAAGTGATTAACAATAATGGTTGAATTCAAATTCGATCAACAGGATCCTATAGGCGTGATTTCTACGAGCTTATTAATTACAGACCTATAGACATGGTTTCTAAGCGTAGAACTGATTTTAAGTCGTAAAGATAGGGTTTTGTTTCCTATAGGCATGCTTTCTAATGACTGAACTGACTTAAACCTTATAGGCATGATATCTACTGATGGGTCGATTTAAACCCCATAGGCATGATTTCTAGGTTTGAGTGGATTTAAATCCTATAGGCGTGATGTCTATTAACTGTGTACGGGCAGAAATTAAATAGATCAGGAAGGACAATTAACAAAATCCTATAGGCATTTTTGCTAGTGCACATTCATTGAAACATGTACAGATCCTATGAACAGGATTTCCAATGCACAGAATTGAAGGAAAATCCTATAAGCAGGATCTCTAGTATGCGAATGTAAAATGCAGAATCAACATGATCATGAAAGTCCTATAGGCAGGATGTCTAAACACAATATAATGTTCACATAATTAAACTACCATAATTAAATCCTATAGGTAGGATTTCTACCCAGTTTTAACAAAGATATAAGAAGAACCCCCAGCTTTACTAAATATCCCAAAATCTGTTATTACATAGTTATTACAGACCAGAATAGCCAAATGAATTACATAATGGTATCATTTACACTATACAGAGCCTTCATAGGCCCAAATAAACTTGGGAACCAGGCCTTCCACATAACGGCTTTGAAGCATAGAAATGATTCATCCACAACACATTAGAACCAGGCTTCCAGTGTGTCAAAGTTCCCAAGGGCCGCAGGGACCCCCGGCAATGCTCACACCACAACCACACATTCAGAAAAGAGTTCATGAGAGATTGAACCCCTCCCCCACCCCCCCGTCGTGTCAGAGTTCAAGGAGTCTCAAGGATCCTAGGCGGTGCTCACACTGGGGTGGTTGAGAACCTAAAGGACTAAGAGCGTGTAAAAGAGGGAGGGCTAGGTTTTTTTCAAAAGATAGTTGGATTTCTGAAAAACAGGATTAAGAACATAGAGTTGCAGGCAGAACTACACCAAGTAAACATACAGAATTCATGCTTAAACACATATTTCAAATAAGTTAAAGTTTAGTTAAGCTGAATACTCATGCTAGTAATCAAGACAATCATGGTTTAATCATAGAAACAATCAGGCAAAAACATTTGAATTCAAACAAACATGACATATGAGTTAAGCAACAAGCTAACTGATTACATGCTTGTAATGTAAAACATGTGTAGAATTAACAACAATGCATGAAACAGGTTGAACTTTAGGCTAAGCTATGAAAGGGATTCATATTATTTAGAACAAATTAGTCCTAAGTTAACAGTGCTACTAGATGAGATCACATAATCACATAAAGGACAGAGTCATGCTAGGAATTAAACAGACTAGTCAAGCAAAGCATAGATAATGGAATTGCAAAGGTTAGGGCATACCAGTTAAGCGAGAAAGCAAGTAAGTATACCACAGCAATGGGGTTCCCGAATAATTTTGGCCTTGGCTTTCGGCCGGCCAAAATCAAGAGACACTTACCATAGAAATCATAACAAGAGAGCAAGAGAGCTTATGTTTTCAGTAGTGAGAATACGAGAGTTTGAGTCTTCTCTTTAAGGGGAAAAGGGAAGGGATTAAATAGTACTCAACTAGACAGACAAATAAGGTAATAATTCAAACACACAAAAGTAAGGAATGAAAAATAGAAGTAGAATCAATTTAAGTCGGATTCAATCAATTAACAGAACATAATAGCATAAAATCAGGCAAGTATTTCTTAAATTAGGGAAAATATTGTGCAGAATCAATAAGTGTTCAAGTACCAGATAAAATAAGGTAAGGAAATAACGAGAACAGGTAAATCGGACCAGATAAGGAAATATCATTGCCATACAAGAAAGAAAAGACTGGAATCTCAGTAAAGATTTCAAAAGCCCTAATTTTTGGGGTAAATAAAATTAGTTAGCAATTAATGACAAAGTTAAGGACAGAAACATTAAGAGAAGTAATTAAATAATTAAAACCTTAGAAAAATAGGCACAAATACAAAGACATATAGACGGAAATAATTAGGGTAAGAAGTAATAAAGGAACTATAATTGATACACAGAGATGAAAGAACAGATTTGGTTCGTCTTTGAAAATCAAGATCATAATTTTAGGATAAATAAAATCGGTCAGAAATAGTAGAGAAACTATAAAACACAGAGTTAGAGATATCGAAACAATAAAGGAAAAGATACTAAAAATGAAAATCGTTTTAGATCTGGAAAGATCTAAACCCTAGTTTTTGGGTAAGTAAAAGATTCAACCAAAAATAGACAGATTCGATGAGTAACAAGGTAAATAATAACATTAGAGCGAACCAAAAATGAACCAAAATCTAGTTTGAACAAGAGGTCTAAAACCCTAACTGAAAGATACGAAAAATATTCGTACTCACAGAGGTTAGGATGAATATAGCTTTCTCTATAGAGCTTTTGGGGAAAAGGTAGAGCAAGCATGTGCTTGCTCACATCATCAGATTCCTCCCTTCTTGAAGTTTCCTCTTTCTTCTTTTTCTCTACCCCCTTCTTGCCTTTCTTTTTTTATCATATTCAATTTTCAGCTGCTCCCCACTTTCTTTTTCAGGTGTCACCTCCTTTTGGAATGGAGTGGGTTCATTCAACACTTGCCTGCTTCTCAAGGTCACAACATTTACCGATTCCTTGGGATTTTTATCAGTACCATCTGGTAGAGTACCTGGGATTCTCTCAGATAATATAGTTGCAATTTGTCCCACTTGTCTCTCCAAGCTACGCAAACCTGTCCCAAGTTCCTTGATAGCTACACCATGAGCATCTAGCCTCTCATCTGTCTTGACAATAAATGATTTCATAATATCTTCTAACCCAGACTGAATTGGCTGTTGTGGCTGAAACTGCGGCCTCTGTTGATTTTGGAAGCCATGAGCTCCTTGTCCCTGAAATCTGGGGTTGTTTTGTTACCATTAATATGCAGTACCCCCAGGTCAACTCCATGAAAAACCGGGGTGCTTCTGACCCATTGCATTGAAGTTATAATTTCCCACAGCATTAACTTTATCAGTTGGAGCTTAACACTTATGAGTAGGGCGTCCTATTCGACATATGTCATATGATGCATGAGGCTCATTATCTATCGAAGCTAAGGTCATCTTCCTTATTTTTCTTTGCCATGGCATCAAGCTATACCCGGACAGATGTGTTAGCATCAACCTGATGAAAACCAGTTGATCTTCTTCTTTTAGAAATCTCAGAGGGCCACTGATTTGTATCATTTGATAACTCATCTAGAATTGTGACTATCTCATTTGGAGTCTTCTTCATTAATGGGCCTCCAGCTGCATTGCTCACTGTTCTGCGTGGGGTCGGTGTCAAACCATCACAAAAGTCCTGGAGTTGCATCCAGAGTTCAATTCCACTATGTTGACACTTTCGCGCTATCTCCTTAAATCTCTCCCAGGATTCAAACACCGTTTCAGTCTCATTCTGGCAGAAGTTATGGATCTCTCTTCTAAACTAGCCCGTTTTAGCTAAGGAGAAATATTTAGCAAGAAATTTCCTGGTCCTCTCCTCCCATGTTCTAATCGATCCCTGGGGCAAGCTTCGAAGCTAGTGTTTTGCATCATCTTTGAGAGTGAAAGGGAATGCCCTTAGATAAACTGCATCTTGTGACACACCATTATATTGAAAGGTGTTCATTATATCCTCGAAGTCCATAAGATGATTGTTTGGATCTTCGTTCATCGTTCCTCTGAAGACACAACTGTTTTGGAGGGTTTGAAGCAACTCTTGCTTTAACTTAACATGGTTGTCTGCAATCGGAGGTGGTATCACACTTGATAAACCTTGATTGTAGACCGGTCTAGCATAATCTCCAAGTGGTCTCCCTGGGCCTGGAGCTGCGTTCCCGACTGGTCTGCACCCAAGGGCTGATTCTGAGCCATACTTAGAGCCCTCTCCTTTTCATAAGCAATTTGTGCATCTCTAAGTGTTGCTTCTTCAGCATCTCTTGTAGCTTTCTCTCTGAGTTGGGCTGCCTCTCTCGTAGCCAAATCAATATTGTCATCATCTCCTACCATCTTTTCTTTGGTTGAGGATTTCCCAACCGTCTCTACATTCTCGAGGAGATTTCTTTCCTTCATCAACTGTCGCAGATGTTTCTCGATTTCTGGTTTGTATGGTAGCGATTCCTTCCCAGAAGATCAGGTCATGCACCAATCTAACTTGTAGCCTGCGCACAGTCCATGAACACCCAAACGTAAAAAGAGAAAAATAAAATAAAAATAAAAGACAAATCCCTTAATTAGCACTACAAACTATTTCAAACACCATTGATTACCAATCACCGGCAACGATGCCAAAATTTGACGAGCGCAAAACACACACTTAAATATGCTCGCTAGTCGAATATAGTATATTATAATATCATATCCACAGGGATTGGATTTAAATAGTATTTTTATAGTTTATACCTTAATTGCAATCCAAGATGATCAACAATGGAGATTATGTGATTTAAACTAAAATTAACTAAAATTCTAAGCTATTGACTTATGACAAACAACGCAATTAGAAGGCAAGGGAAGATATCAATTTGGGGAAAATAGGGTTGATAGGATAGGTGGAAGACAAATGTTTGGGATTTAACTACTAGATAATTCACTTCTAATGTTCATGTGAGTCTCTCAAATTCACTTTGTTATTAGTTCAATTGATTAGCAGAAACTCCTCTCTCGATTAAGTCTCAACCTCACAAGATGAACCAATTTTAATCACGTGAAGATATGCAAGAATTCATAGTGGATTGCTCTTTAGGAGAACCTCTCTCGATTATTCCCCTAACTAAGTTTAATCAACAATTCAACTAGCCTCTTCCGATTACTAAGAAGAATTAATGACTTCAACCAACAAAATATAAAGCAACAATATCACAAGTTATGTCTCTCTCGATTACATGAACTAGTGAATGTAGAAGCAATGATTAAAACATCCAAAACGATATCAATACATAAAACTAGAGTTAATTATCCACAAACAAGTATCAATACACCAAATTCATCAAAACCTAAAGAAAACTACTACATGGATATGGAGTAATTCATCATAACAATGTTTAAGTTAAAGCAAAACATAAAACAATCCAAACCCTAGTCTCGAGTGAGGATCGAATGATGAAATCTTGTGCTTTTGCTTCTCCGCCTCCTCCTTAGCTTCCGTCGGTCTATAATGTGTCAAAAGTACCTAAAATCACATTTTTCCATGTATATATACCTTCTCTCGCGCGAAATAGGACAATCACTCTGCAAAATTTGCACTACGGCGCCGCATGGGGCGCCGCACCATGCGTGGCGGTAGTGGGGAAGTTCAGAGAGCTGATTCTAACACGCTGCTGAAAATTTCCATAGGCGTGGCGCGCCCCGCGCAGCGGTATTGGGAATTCAGGAAAACACAAAACATGAATGTTGTAGCCCTTTTAAATATCTTTCCAACAATATATTATGGATCCCAAACGGAGTTATGTGCATTTTACTAGACAATGCGCTGTATGCCTGCTCGATTCTTCATTTCGTTCTTAACTATCTTTCGGTGATCCCCGAACACGATCCCGGCTTAATTCCTTATGCTTTTACTCAGACTTCAAAGCTCCAAATCACTTGAATTCATTCCATAATATCTACATAGCTCGCTCCTACAAGGCATAAAACACACAATTAGTGTAAAACACTAGTGATTAAAGCTCAAACTCAATTAAAGTGCAGTAAATTAGAGTGCAATAAGCGACTCAAATACGAGATTATAGCCTACCATAAGACGCAAATGCAGATGCGGCCCATAAAAAATGAAGTACGACCATAGATTTAAACCTTGAAGCTTCAGAGGATCTTAGCAGCAGCTTGGTCCGCACACCAAAATGTGCGGTCCCATTTGAAGCTCGCGCTGACAAGATTGAGAGATCAAAGAAGATGCAAAAGAACAAGTTTGAAGCCTCTTTAAAGCGTAGTCCACAACCAAATTGTGCGGCCGCAGAATGCCTCAAGCTGACAAGCATTGCAACAGCAACAAACTGAAGCACGGACCGCATATGAGATTATGCGGCCGTAGAACCTCTTAAAGGGTATTTTTGTCAATGAATTTCAGAGCACTATAAATAGATGAGAAACACTTCTTTCAGACAAGTTTTGTACTATAGCTGCTAGAGGTTAAACATAGCTTTTTTGAGCAATTTGTCACTACAATTAGAAAAGACCCATTATTTTACTCTTTAGTTTTAGTTTTATGTCTTCAATTACTTCTTCTTTTTAATTTTCTATGTCAATGATTATGAGTAGCTAGATTTTTGATAATAGGCTAAATCTAGGTAATTTAGCTATTGTTTATGCTTCCGCTTGATTACATTCCAATGTCATAATATGGTTAATTAATGAAAAATAGGCTCTAATTGTGAATTGTATACATTGTAGGGTGAGGAGCTTATGTGATGCTTCCAAGAGGCTATTGGAACTATTTACGAGCAAGAACGACCCCTCGGAGCTGAGTGCGCGCGAGGACGAGACAAAGAATGGAAGAAATGATGGCCCAGGTGCACGAGCTCATGCGCGAAGTCGCGCGAGTTAAGGAGCTGGAGGCAGAATGTCAGAAGACATGCGCGAAGTCACGCGCGAAGGAAGCGCGAGCTCGCGCTAGTCCCAGTTCGGAAGAGACATATTCAGGGGCAGAATTGGAAATCTGGAGGGAAACTCACTTAACCTCTATAAAGTCAAGCTCGCCCAAGGTTAATTTATGATGTTTTTCATAGTCTAGTACAAGGAAAACGGAGGCAAGAGGCAAGGAGGAGATTTGATCATCAAGTTCTTCTTTTCTTCCCTTTGTTTTTGCTATTTGTGATGAAATTGAACCCTGTTGTGTTGAACACTAGTATGAGTGGCTAAAACCCATCGTTCTAGGGTCATGGGTAAAACATGAATGTTGTTGTTTGAGGTCTAATTTGAAAAAGTTGGTTTATCATATTGGGTTGTTTATTTAATTCTGCTTTTAATTATTTTGCTGAGTAGCTAACAGTGAAATACTATCTACGAATCTAGAGTTGAACTCGAAAGTGGGAACTTTAGATTGCATATAGAATTAGATAGAGCAAGTTCTTGAACCCGGGCCTCGGGGAACGGATTCGCAATTGGGATAGACATATACCCAATTGCCTTGCTTGTTGAAATACAGGAATTGTATGTGCATTCTTGTTAATCTTAATTCCATAGACATATTGGCATTGAGTTGACTTGAATAGGCGAGTAAGAACTCGATAGATTCTTATGAGTAATATTAACCTTGTCAACCAATATCCCAGATAAATCAATTAGTCGTTTTAAGCCAAGAACGCAACACGATTGTTAACTAGCCTGTGACCCTGGAATATCCTCTCCTACTGTTTGTTACTCGAAATCATCATTTGTTCGGTTAATTGCTCTAGTTACATTATTGCTTGTTAGTTTAGGTAGAAAAACAGTTACATCTCTATTTTGTCAAGAACCTCTTGGATAGATAAATTAATTGAGTTTGAATCAGTCAACGGTTAATCACAAGTCTTCGTGGGAACGATACTCTACTCACTACTCTATTACTTGACGATCACGTACACTTGCGTGAGTGTTTTTGGTCGCAACAAGTTTTTGGGCCGTTGCCGGGGACTTAGAAATTAGCTACTTGACTGAATTGAGCTTTTATTATTTATTTATTCGAGTTTTAACTTTAAGTTCACTTTGTTTGTGCTAATACAGGATTTTCTATTGAATGCGAAGAAGTAGAAGCGCAAATAATCTCCTTCCTCTCGATCCCAAAATTGAACGAACACTTCACAGATTGAGGAGGGAGGTGGACGCTAGAACCAGAATTGAAAGAGAGTTGGACATCGTAGTTTAACCACAGCCAATTGAGATGGCAGGTAATGAGGAGCGCGCGATGATTGAAGCCGCAAGGCCCAGTCTGGCTAATATGACTCAGGCTATTGTGAAGCCTGATATCACTGGGCACTTTGAGCTGAAACAATACATGGTGCAGCTGATCTAGTCCACAGGGCTATTTGTGGGTTTACCTTATGAAGACCCGCAGAGGCATATTCAGAATTTCTTTGAAATTACGGATACTTACAATTATCCGAACGTTTCCAAGGACTATGTCAGGCAGACACTTTTCCCCTTTTCACTGATCGGGGAAGCTAAGGAGTGGTTGAATAAGGAGCCAGCTAATTCAATCTGCACTTGGGATGATTTGGCAAGGAAATTCTTAATCAAGTCTTTCCCCACCAAGAAAACAAAGGTGTTGAGGAGTCAAATTCTTGGGTTCGAACAACGATCTAGCGAGACACTTCGTCAAGCATGGGAAAGGTACAAGAAGATGCTCAAAGACTGTCCTCACCATTCCCAGATGGACGAGGTATTGGGTCACACTTTTGTAGATGGGCTAGATGATGCTTCAAAGATGAATCTCGATTCAGCTTGTAGGGGTAGTTGCATGGCCAAACCGTACAGTGAAATCCAAATCTTGCTGAATAACTACACTGCTAATGATAATAACTGACAAGGTGAGGGTGACTCACGAAAGGCAGTTAAGCAAAAATCAGCTGGGTTACTTGAGCTCGACGAGGTGTCAGCAATGAGAGCCGATATTGCAAAGCTAGCCAATCAGATGACTAGGATGACTTGCAGCAGCCACAGCCAATGCAACAGGTACAACAGATGACTATTTGCTGCGAACTGTGTGGCGACAGTCATATGAGTGATATGTGCCCCACGAATCCAAAATCCATCTATTATGTGGGGCAACAGAACAGAGGTCCACCGAATCAGCAAGCTCAATACGGGAACTCTTACAATCCAAATTGGAGGAATCATCCCAACATCTCATGGGGTAGAAATCAGCAGAATCAGAATCAGTATAGACCCCAAGGGGGTTTCAATCAGCCTCAGAGACCACCCCAACAAATGGAAGAGAGCACCAACGATTCGCTAAAGAAGTTGTTGATTGACAATCAGCAGCTCAGGACCGACTTCAGAAATCTTGAGAGGCAGATGGGGCAGTTAGCATCGAATCAAACCACTAGACCTGCAAGCGCTCTCCCCAGTGATACAAAAAAGAATCCGCAAGTGAATGCAGTTACACTGAGAAACGGGAGGGAGCTTGAGGAAGTGCGAAAGAAAAGGAAAGATAAACCCGTACCTGAGGGGGAGTTGATCCCTAAAGTGACAAACAAGCCAAAGAAAACTACTGAAATTCCAGAGCCAGAGGAGGCCCCAAGGCCACCACCACCTTTCCCCCCAGAGATTGCAGAAAAAGAAAGATGATCGCATGTTCATCAAATTTCTCTCCATGTTGAGCCAGGTTCAATTGAATATCCCACTTGTTGATGTGCTTCGTGAAATTCCAAAGTATGCTAAGTACATATAAGATATAGTGGCTCACAAGAGAAGATTAACTGAATTTGAGACAGTTGCACTTACTGAGGAGTGCACTTCTAGGTTCCAAAATAAGCTCCCGCAAAAGCTTAAGGATCCTGGCAGCTTTACGATTCCTGTGCGCATTGGTAATATTGATGTGGGTCGTGCTCTTTGTGATTTGGGGGCAAGCATAAATCTGATGCCCCTATCGTTGTTCAGGAAATTGGGTCTGGGAGCTCCAAGGCCAACGACTGTGATGTTGCAGCTGGCTGATAGGTCGATAGCGCACCCCGAGGGGGTGATTAAAGATGTGTTGCTGCAGATTGGGAAATTCATCTTTCTTGCTGATTTCATTATCCTCGATTATGAGGCTGATGAACTGGTCCCAATCATCTTGGGGCGACCTCTCTTGGCTACTGGTGATGCAATTATCAAAGTGAGAGAGGGAAAGACGATCTTGAGGGTAGATGATGAGGAAGCAGTTTTCAATGTCTACAAAGCAATCCAACTTCCCCACCACTATGAGGATCTCTCAATGATATCTGTCGTTGAGGTTGATGAGTAGATTCAGGATGCGAGTGTTTATCTAGACGATTCTTTAGAGAAAGCACTTATGTTGTTTGATATCCTGGGGAATGATGAGGAGGTCAAGGAGATGATGCACATCCTTGATACATCTTGTGCATGCATGCAAGGGATACACCCCTTTGAACCTTTGAACAGGCCAGAGGGACCTCCTCCAAAGCCGTCAATTGAGGAAGCACCAAAATTGTAGCTTAAACCTCTCCCATCTCACCTGCAATATGCTTATTTGGGTGACTCTGACACCCTACCTATTATTGTTTCTTCTGACTTGTCTAAATTACAGGAAGAAAAGCTGTTGAGAGTGCTACGTGAGCACAAGCGAGCACTTGGGTGGACGATGTCAGACATTAAGGGCATTAGTCCAGCCTTTTGCATGCACAAAATCCTCATGGAGGACGGACACAAGCCCAGTGTATAGCAACAACGCCGACTCAATCCAATCATGAAAGAGGTGGTAAGAAAAGAAATGATTAAGTGGCTTGATGCAGGTATTGTATTTCCTATATCAGACACCAAATGGGTAAGCCTCGTCCAATGTGTACCCAAGAAAGGGGGGATGACTGTAGTAGTAAATGAGAATAATGATTTAATCCCTACAAGAACTATCACCGGGTGGAGAATTTGCATTGACAATAGAAAATTGAACAATGCCACCCGGAAGGACCACTTTTCCCTCCCCTTTATTGACCAAATGCTCGATAGATTAGCTGGCCAGGAATACTACTGCTTCTTAGATGGTTACTCGGGGTATAATCAGATTGCTATAGCCCCAGAGGACCAAGAGAAGACCACTTTTACGTGTCCTTATGACACGTATGCGTTCAAGAGAATGCCCTTTGGTCATTGCAATGCACCTGCGACTTTTCAAAGGTGTATGATGGCCATTTTTACTGACATGGTTGAGAGGTTTGTGGAAGTGTTCATGGATGATTTTTCTGTGTTTGGATGTTCTTTTGATAACTGCTTGATGAACCTTGACAAAGTACTTGCTAGTTGTGAAGAAACTAACTTGGTGCTAAACTGGGAAAAGTGCCATTTCATGGTACGTGAAGGTATAGTTTTGGGGCACAAGGTGTCCAAAGATGGTTTGCAGGTGGACAAGGCAAAGGTGGAAGCAATTGAAAAATTGCCTCCACCGATATCTGTAAAAGGCATCGGCAGTTTCTTGGGCCATGCAGGTTTTTATCGTCGTTTCATTAAAGATTTTTTGAAAATTTCCTCTCCCTTATGCAGGTTGCTCGAGAAAGATGTTCCCTTCAAGTTCGATGATGCCTGTCTGAAAGCATTTGAGGAGCTATAGGGAAAGCTAGTGACTGCACCAATTATCATTGCCCCGGATTGGGGGCAACCCTTTGAGTTGATGTGTGATGCGAGTGACATAGCTGTGGGAGCTGTGTTAGGACAAAGGAGAAACAAAATCTTTCACTCCATCTACTATGCGAGCAAAACTCTGAATCCAGCCCAGATGAATTACACAGTTACTGAAAAAGAGTTGCTTGCAGTGGTGTAGGCGTTTGACAAGTTCAGGTCATATGTAGTGGGGACCAAAGTTGTCGTCTACACAGATCATTCAGCTATCAAGTATCTGTTTGAGAAGAAAGACGCCAAGCCGAGACTGATTCGGTGGGTCCTCCTCTTGCAAGAGTTCGACTTAGAGATCCGAGATCGCAAAGGAACAGAGAATCAAGTGGCTGATCACTTGTCCATATTAGAAAATCGGAACCATTCCCTGATGAGCAGTTATTGGCAATCACCTCAAGCACAGCCCCGTGGTATGCAGATTATGTGAACTTTATTGCAAGAGAGGTGACACCACCAGACCTAACACCTGATAATAGAAGAAGTTTCTTGCATGATGTGAGGCTCTACATGTGGGATGAGCCATTCTTGTACAGGCTCTATGCAGATCAGTTAGTGCGGAGATGTGTTCGTGAGGAGGAGATGACTGCCATACTTCATGACTGTCACGTCTCACCATACGGAGGTCATCATGGTGGTGATAGGACCGCCCAGAAAGTTCTACAATCAGGTTTCTATTGGCCAAAATTGTTTAAGGATGCACATGCTTTTGTTAAAATGTGTGGCAGGTGCCAAAGAACCGGAACGATCACAATGAAGCACGAGATGCCACTGCAAAACATTATGGTAGTGGAGCTTTTTGATGTTTGGGGAATTGACTTCATGGGACCATTTCCATATTCTAACAGTCATAGGTACATCTTGGTGGCAGTCGACTATGTATCTAAGTGGGTGGAGGCCATTGCTCTTCCCACTAACGATGCAAAGGTTGTGGTCAGCATTGTCAAGAAGCACATCTTCACACGCTTTGGAACTCCAAAGGTGTTGATCAGTGATGGAGGAACGCACTTCTGCAACAAATTGCTAAATAATGTCCTTGCAAAGTATGGAGTCAAGCACAAGGTGTCTACCGCCTACCACCCCCAAACGCGTGGTAAAGTGGAAGTATCGAACAGAGAGGTAAAGCAGATTCTTGAGAAAACAGTCAGTGCAAATAGAAAAGATTGGGGCGGGAAGTTAGACGACGCATTGTGGGCATACCGAACTGCATACAAAACTCCCAGAGGTGCTTCTCCGTATAAATTGGTTTATGGGAAGGCCTGTCACTTGCCCGTCGAACTTGAACACAAGGCCTATTGGGCAATAAAAAAGCTGAATATGGATGGGGACTTAGCTGGAGAGAAGAGGTTGCTGCAACTCAACGAGTTGGAAGAGTTCCGATTGCACGCATATGAGAATGCCAAATTGTATAAAGAGAAGACTAAGAGGTGGCATGACAAGCAGTTCTTTTGTTCAATTCGAGGTTGAAGCTTTTCCCCGGAAAGCTTAAATCTCGTTGGTCAGGCCCTTTTGTTGTGGTAAGTGTGAAGCCTCATGGAGCTGTGGAATTGCGGGATATGAGTTCAACTGGTACTTTTTTGGTGAATGGTAAAAGGATAAAACATTACTGGGGTGGTGACTTTGCACGTCACAAGACCTCGGTGGACTTGACGGATGCTTGAGAACGTTTTGAGTTGTGCCGCGATGTTAAATCAGGCGCTGGATGGGAGGCAACCCATTGAAGTGTTGTAACCGTCGTGCCACGATGTTATATAAGGCGCTTGTTGGGAGGCAACCCAACGATAGTAGTAGTGTTTGATTTTGTGTTTTAGCACACTAACCAATGCAGGTGACGAAGGGCGGGTGAAAAGACCATCGACCAAAGGCAATACAGGTGAATAAAGTACAAAAAACGAATGCCCAGTAGCGCGACTTCGTGCAAAAGTTCGCGCTAACTGGGAAAACATTCTTCCTGAGAAGCACAAAGGCGTGCGAAGGAAGCGCGAGCTCGCGCGTTTGTTCGCGCATCTCACTGCCTGGCCTGTGCGAAGTAAACGCGAGCTCGCGCGTTTGTTCGCGCATCTCACTGCCTGGCCTGCGCGAAGTAAGCGCGAGTTAGCGCTAGTCTTCGCGCTAGCCCGTTAAAATTCCGGCATTTTTGTATTTTTTTAGTTTTTCTTTTTATTTTATTTTTTTTATTTGTTCAATCATTAGACTAAATCCCCCTCTAATAGCACCCCCCGTGCTTCAACCCTCCCAAATTCCAAACACTCCCTTCGTCTTACCACATTCTCCCTAATCCCAGCACCCCCGTTCCCTACCCTTCTCTCGCGAACCCCCCCCCCTCGAGTTCACTAGCATCTTCCCCATTCTCCTTCACCACAGGTATGAGCCCTAGTTTCTTTCTTCTCTTTTTCTCTCTTTATTTTTCAGATTTGTTTGTTGTATTCTTATGCTTATGTTGTAGTAGTTGTACTTAGATGTTGTGTAGAAATTGGTGCAATGTGTTTTGGTGTTGGTGGATGATAAGTGTGGGGTGGAATACCACTTGATTTGTGATGTTGATGACTACATGTGGGTGGTTTTTGTTCTAAACATCTTCAAAGGTGTTGTGAAGGCCTAATGCCCACAAGGTGTTTGAGGAAAGGTCCCAATGAGCATGATTATGTAGTTGTGACAACTTTTGCGTGTGAAGTCTGAGTAACCGCATTAAGTCACAATATTTTTGTTGGGCTGGGCTGATGTGTTCCCGTTTTGCAGGTATCATGGCACCATCGCGAAAGCGCCAAGCCACTGGTCCATCATCAAGCCGCCAAGCTGGCACATCTAGGACACAAGGGGCAGCCCTTGTACGCCCCTATGACAGCAGCAAATTTGTTTCAACTGAGGCTCAGACCCGCTTTACGGAGAAAGTCGCTAAAAAGCCAATTCCAGAGAGGGGCATTGACATCCGTGCGGTCAAGGAGCGCTGCCCCCACATGTATTCGGAGTTGATGGCGCAGGGTTTGCAGACCTTCATTGATGAGCTAGGGGAGGCTAATGTAATGGTTGTGAGAGAATTCTATGCTAATCTGCCAGAGCATATATACAATGTGGTCACGGTGCGCCGCAAGGCGGTAGATGCCTCCATTGAGGCGATACGCACAAAATATCAGTTGCCCGATCCTCTATCCGAGAATACGGACTTTTATGAGTATGGCAAAAATCCAACAGACGCCAAGTGGGAGCGTTTCTTTGATGATATTTGCGCACCCGGAAAAATGGTGGAGTTGAAGGAACACGGTGAGAAGTTCCACTTCTCCTCTTTAACCCCAGAGGGGAAGAGCTGGTTATATGTGATTAACAGTTTCCTTATTCCCTTCAAAAATACTACGGAGGTGAATGGACCCCGAGCTGCATTGATTTGGTGTTTCGTCAAGGGTCTTCCCTTCGATATGGACAAGGTGATCCACGACGAAATGTTTATCCGGAGCTCCCAACTCAGGTATGGGTTCTTTTTTCCCTCTTTGGTGACTAAGCTTTGCAGGCAAGTGCAGGTGCCCGAAAATCTTCGTGTGGATGGGCTGGTAAAAAACAGCCACAAGATCCGACCGGAAAAGAGCACCACGGAGCCAGCCCCAGCAGCAGCAGCAGGTGGAGCGGCTGAGAGTGGTTCTGATGCATCGAAGGACGGGGAGGCTGAACAAATGAACGTGGAGAGCGAAACACAGGCCCATGCGCCCAGCATAACAGCTGCAGCACCTTCAGGAGCAGCGTCCTCTTCAGGAACTGCCAGGGTGTCCCGGTTCACAGCATTGGAGCAGGAGGTAGCTGGGCTACGCTCCTCAGTCATTGATTTGGGCATCCGTGTGGACGGGGCATCCGTGTGGACGCAATGGCTTACCGACAAGCCAATTCGGAGAAGAAGGTCATGGGTTGGCTGCGAGCTCTGGGGCGTGCGTGCAACGTCAGCCCAGACACTGTCTCCGACCAGGAGTGAGACTTCAGGGAAGTTCCCCTACTTCACTGTTCGTTCAATTCTAAGCCATGAGGACATGTCTTTATCTTTAATTGTGGGGTGGGGGTACTTCATTGTATGTATGTAGTTGTATCAATTGATTGCTGGTTTTGTTTTGTTTTGGTTGTTTGACTTTGATACTGTTGGTGTTAAATAGGAATCATTAGTTTAAAATAGATTGGTGGCTCGTCCCGACGATGGATCCCTTTCGACGGGGTTCTTGAGGGACTGAGTCGAGAAAAACAAACTGAAAAATTGTAGGCTGTTCCTAATGACGGATCTTGTAGACGATTTTCTTGAGGGAAGTTAGTCTAGAGAAAACAACAAAAAGATTTTTATTTTTATTTTTTATTTTAGGTAGTGTAGCAACTCCCCCTTGGTTTTTCTTTAGGCCACGGTTCTTTTCCAAGGGTTTACCTTGAACCGGGTATAGGTAGTTTTTTTATTTTATTTTGTTTTTTTTATTTGTAGATTAGGTTAATGGGCTACGAGCTAGAAAAAGAGAACCCATAGCGTTGACACACCTGAACACAATAGACCCCTATAGTGTAACGCCTAGTCTTGTTTGTTGAATCTCACTAAAATGCCTTAATCTGTATGTTTGTTACTGAATTGAATGCTCGTAATGGAGTGACTTGATGAGCTGATCTGGAATGAGTCATATGCCATGTGTGATGAGGTTTTTGTGTAGTCCGTGTATTGTACTTGTGTCCACAACTTGCCCGGTATGTGAGTTGAAGCGAAATTTTAGGTGATGCTTGGTTTGAAAAATGATTTTAGGCTTTCTTTGATCCTTTTGAGCTTAATTGCTTTTCACAAATAAAATCTATCCCTAGTTAACCCTTTTGAGCCTATAGACTTTTGTTTGGCACGCACATTACAAGCCTATACCCTTTTGTTCGTAATTTATCTTGTTTTGATCCTTTTACCTCTTAAAGCACTTTAATGATGAGATGAGCGCTAAAAGAAGTAAGAAGGAACTAAGTGAGGGATGACTTCTGAGTGAAAACAATAAAAGGAAGAGAGGTGCATTTGTCTTGTAAAATAATACACCACTAGCTGAAAGTGAAAAGAAAGAGAAGAATAAACTGAAAAACAAAAAAAAAATAGAGATGAGTACATTGTTGACTTGTTCCTGCTAGTGGGCATGAATTAATATAGTTCTTAAAGAAGAAGGGAGCATTTTTGGGAGATACGGTTTGTGAAAGTGAAGTGGGTTGAAGAATTTGCGCTTAAAGTGATTGCGTGATGTGTTAAAGTGCTTAGGAGGGTTAGTCACTATTCTTAAATATATCCTACCCGTCCCTTAGCCCACATTACAACCATGAAATAGTCCTAATTGATTTTAGATCGAGCGAGCCTGCATTAGTAGAGATTTACATTAAGGGCAAGCTTATTGTACCAATTGCATGCATGTGACTTCTTTTGTGAGGGTGAGTGATTTCTTTGATCTATGTGAGTATATGACTCGAATGTGTGGATTGATATCAACTTGCGTTGATGTTATTGTGAGGGCATATGAATCGTGACGGAAAAGCAAGTCTTGACTTCTGTGTAGAGTATGCTGAGGAAGTATGAATATTGCATGGCACTTGAGAGTCGACCTTTGAGGCTAGGATTGTTCACTGCTAGGCATAATGTATATAAATTGTTCAGGGTGTAATGCATTAGGGGAAATGATTGAGTGAAGGAACCTCTAGACAGTATTGTTTGATTGCTCGAGGACTAGCAATGAATTAAGTGTGGGGTGTTGATAATAGGCTAAATCTAGGTAATTTAGCAATTGTTTATGCTTCCGCTTGATTATATTCCAATGTCATAATATGGTTAATCGATGAAAAATAGGCTCTAATTATGAATTGTATACATTGCAGGGTGAGGAGCTTATGTGATGCTTTCAAGAGGCTATTGGAACTATTTACGAGCAAGAACGACCCCTCGGAGCTGAGTGCGCACGAGGACGAGACAAAGAATGGAAGAAATGATGGCCCAGGTGTGCGATCTCATACGCGAGCTCATGGGCGAAGTCGCGTGAGTTAAGGAGCTGGAGGCAGAATGTCAGAAGACATGCGCGAAGTCACGCGCGAGCTCGCGCTAGTCCCAGTTCGGAAGAGACTTATTCAGGGGCAGAATTGAAAATCTGGAGGGAAACCCACTTAACCTATATAAAGTCAAGCTCGCCCAAGGTTAATTTATGAAGTTTTTCATAGTCTAGTACAAGGAAAACGGAGGCACGAGGCAAGGAGGAGATTTCATCATCAAGTTCTTTTCTTCCCTTTGTTTTTGCTATTTGTGATGAAATTGAACCCTGTTTTGTTGAACACTAGTATGAGTGGCTAAAACCCATTGTTCTAGGGTCATGGGTAAAACATGAATGTTTTTGTTTGAGGTCTAATTTGACAAAGTTGGTTTATCATATTGGGTTGTTTATTTAATTCTGCTTTTAATTATTTTGCTGAGTAGCTAACAGTGAAATACTATCTACGAATCTAGAGTTGAACTCGAAAGTGGGAACTTTAGATTGCATATAGAATTAGATAGAGCAAGTTCTTGAACCCGGGCCTCGGGGAACAGATTTGCAATTGGGATAGACATATACCCAATTGCCTTGCTTGGTTGAAATACAAGAATTGTAAATGCATTCTTGTTAATCTTAATTCCATAGACATATAGGCATTGAGTTGACTTTAATAGGCGAGTAAGAACTCGACAGATTCTTATGAGTAATATTAACCTTGTCAACCAATAACCCAGATAAATCAATTAGTCGTTTTATGCCAAGAACGCAACACGATTATTAACTAGCCTGTGACCCTGGAATATCCTCTCCTACTGTTTGTTACTCGAAATCATCATTTGTTCGGTTAATTGCTCTAGTTAGATTATTGCTTGATAGTTTAGGTAGAAAAACAGTTACATCTCTGTTTTGTGAAGAACCTCTTGGATAGATAAATTAATTGAGTTTGAATCAGTCAACGGTGAATCACAAGTCTTCGTGGGAACGATACTCTACTCACTACTCTATTACTTGACGATCACGTGCACTTGCGTGAATGTTTTTGGTCGCAATAACAGACCCAACCAGAACAAACCTATTGACCAAATTTTAAACTAGAACAGAACGTACCTCAGAAGGGGGACTTTGAGCCTTCTTAGAATCAGAAGACCCAGTTCATTCCGCCTCACTCGCAGATTTGAAGGAGTCATATGAGTTTTAAGAATCTTGGGCTTGGCTAGCCTTTAATTTTGCGTTTAGTTTCTTTGAAAGCGCACCTGTAGCCACAGTTTTGCGAGCATGCATCTTCACTCGCCTTCTCCTAGGTTGGGGGGTTGTGATTGGTTGAAGAGGTATGGATGAACCAGAGGGGGTAGGTTGTGGAGGAGTGCCTTGGTTATCTTGGGGGTTAGACATCTTTTCTATGTCTGGAAGAAGATTATTGAATTGGGTTTTTGGAATAGAGAAAAGTAGTGAACGAAAGAGAATTGATGGTTTTAGAACTTTATGAGAGTGGAAGTGCTGGTGATGATGGTATTTAAAGAGAGGGTTAATTAATGACTGGCGACAGCTTTGGGAGCATAGCCTATGCTCATGTGCCACAGCATGCGAGAGCAAAGCTTGACGATCGAAGCATCAATCATGTTTTTATTGGCTATGATACGATTTCAAAAGGCTACAAGTTATACAACACAAGCAGCAGCAAGGTAGTGGTGATTCGTGATGTTGAATTTGATGAAGAATTGGCCTGGAATTTGGAAGCTCATGAAGAAAATTTATATGATTTTCTTCCATAATTTGATGATGAAGAAGAACCAGAGATCGTGGAACCTATGCAAGATGCAATGCCACCTCCTTCTCCAACCAATGTCATATCTCCTTCTTCTCAACAAAGTTCAAATGAACAACCGCAAAGGACGAGGAGCATTGAAGAGCTATATGATGGCACATAAGTAGTTAGTAATTTTGATTTTTTATATCGTCTCTTTGCTGATAGTGAACCAATAAACTTTGATGAAGTTGTTATAGACAAAAGGTAGAGACAAGCCATGGGGAGGAGATCGAGTCAATAGAGAAAAACAACACTTGGGAGTTAACAACTCTTCCCGAGGATCATCGAGAAATTGAAGTGAACTGGGTATACAAGATATAGATGAATGTTGATGCACCTGTTGCCCGCATCGAAGGCAAGTCATTAACTATAAAGAAGTTTATGCACCTGTTGCCCGCATCGAGATGATTCGTTTGTTGACCTCTTTCGCGGCGCAAATAAAGTGGAAGATCCATCAACTAGATGTCAAGTCAGCCTTCTTTAATGGCAATCTTTAAGAAGAAGTATCTGTTGAACAACCATTGGGCTTTGTGGTCAAAAACCATGAAGATAAAGTGTTGCGTTTGAATAAAGCTTTATGGGTTGAAGCAAGCTCCACGGGCGTGGAATAGTCGCATTGACATGTATTTTCAAGACAATTGGTTTACTCGTTGTCTCCGTAAATATTCTCTTTACTTTAAAGTTCATACTAATGGATATATCTTGCTTGTTTATCTTTATGTTGATGATCTTATTTTCACGGGTGATAACCCAAGTTTATTTGAAGCTTTTAAGAAAGATATGTCCCGTGAGTTCGAGATGACATACGTAGGGATCATGTCATACTATTTGGGCCTAGAAGTGAAGAAAATGGAGCATGAAATTTTCATCTCTCAAGAAAGCTATACAAAAG
The DNA here is from genome assembly GCF_001879085.1 of Nicotiana attenuata. Lineage (NCBI taxonomy): Eukaryota > Viridiplantae > Streptophyta > Magnoliopsida > Solanales > Solanaceae > Nicotiana > Nicotiana attenuata. The sequence goes on from NC_031994.1 coordinate 55,844,114, forward strand.
AGATATTGAAGAGGCTCAACATGCTCGATTGCAACCCCGTGAACACACTGATGGAGAGCAGGACAAAATTGTCCATGTTTGATGAAGGAGAAAACGTGGATCCCATATTTTTCAAAAGTCTTGTGTGAATTATGCGGTACTTGACTTGTACCAGGCCAGATATACTCTTTGCGGTAAGAGTAGTAAGCCGCTTAATGGAAGCTCCTACCTCAACTCATTTGAAAGTCGCTAGAGGAATTCTTCGTTACCTAAAAGGTATGATTGGCTATGGGCTATTTTATTCTTCTTCTAGTGATTTATACCTTATTGGATTTTGTGATAGTGAGTATGCAGGAGATATTGATGATAGAAAAAGCACAACAGGCTTTGTATTTTTCTTGGGTGATTATGTTATTTCTTGGTGTTCAAAGAGACAGTCCATTGTTACCCCCCGACTTGTGAAGCTGAATATGTAGTAGAAAAATTATGTATGTGTCATGCTATTTGGTTGAGAAGATTGTTCAAGGATCTCAATTTACCACAAATTGAAGCTACAGAGATTTGTATTGAAAACAAAACCGCGCACACACTTGCCAAGAATCTAGTGTATCATGATCGAAACAAGCATATAGATACAGGGTATCACTTCATCAAAGAATGTATTGCCAAGAAGGAAGTTGAGCTCAAGTATGTGAAATCTCATGATCAAATTGCAGATATCTTTACAAAGCCCCTCAAGTTTGAAGATTTCCAGAGATTGAGATCGCGTCTTTGAATAAAGAACAAAATTCAAATTTAAGGGAGAAACTTGTAGGAACCATTTAAATAAAAAAGAATAAGAAGACAACAAGTTGCATGCAACAAGTTGAATGGATGTCTGAAACAAGTTGTGCGGACACAAATCCGATTTTGCAAAAGCCATATCTGATTTTTGGAAAGATACAAATGTGATTTTGTAAAAGCCAAATCTGATTGGCTGTTTGGACGGTGAGTCTTGCTATTAATAGAAGCGATCTTTCATTATTTCAAGTACACCAAATCAAGAGAAGCAACGGAGATTGTAGTCTATGAGATAAATAGTAAGTGAGAGTAATATCGTAGTGAGGTGCTTAAAATAAAGAGTGTTATTTATTTCGAAGTTGTAGTAGTCTCGTGATACTACCAAGTTGTAATATATTAGTGGTATTATATTGCTCCATTCGGGTATTGTATTTTACCCCGTTAAAAGATTTGGTGTCATTTTTACTCTCTAGTATTATTGTAATTTATCGTGGATATTGTTCCTTGGCGGGATGTTATTTTTCCCAGCAAGATGGATTGATAATAATAAGGAGATAGCTCAAGCGGCTATAGGACACTTCAGCAGCCTGTTTACCCAACCAAATAACTCATATGACATGAAAATATTTAAATATCTGGAGGAAAAGGTCACGAACCAGGATAATGATATGCTTATGGAAATTCCAACAGCAGATGAAATTAAAGATGCAATTTTCTTAATGGATCCTAATGGTTCAGTAGGCCCAGATTAGTTTAATGGATTTTCTTCTAGAGCTCATGGGAGATCATCAAAATAGACATCATTGAGTATGTCCGAGTTTTCTTTAGTGGAGCAAACTTGACCAAGTGTTTCACTCATTCATGTCTTGTCCTCATACCCAAAGTGAAGGCTCCAAACAACATTAGCCAACTCAGACCAATAAGCTTATGTAACTTCACCAACAAGATCCTCTCTAAGATTATTTCCAAAATACTAGCACCTTTACTTCCTAATATGGTCTTAGAGAATCCTGTCCCCCTTTTCACAGAAAATGGAGAGATGAATTGATATATTTATTAAATCCGTCGGGACTGTCAGGGCTCGAACCCCGCATCTTCCGCCTTGATAAGACGGTGCTCTGACCGACTGAACTACATTCCCAGAAAAATTAGGTGTACATCCTAAAATCATGGCTTTGTTCAGGGGAGATTCATCACATAGAATATCTTATTGGCTCATGAAATATTGCATGGTATAAAGGGAGACAAAATGGAGGAAACATAGTTATGAAGCTGGACTTGTGCAAGGCCAATGAAAAAATATCATGGGAATTACGCACTTCTATACTGTGGAAGCTGGGATTCATAGAGTCCTTCATCGAAATCATTTATCTATTGATTTTGAATAATTGATATTCGGTCATAGTAAATGGTACTAGACATGGTTTTTTCAATTCCTCCAGAGGTCTCAAACTGGGGGATTCTCTCTCCCCTGCTCTATTCATAATAGCTGCAGAAGCCCTCACAAAGAAGCGTCTGGGAAAGAAATTAATAAGGAGAAGAGTTGTTTCATCACACATCTGGATCTTGATCATAGAGTCAATACAAGGATTAAGAGGTGGACCGGCTACAAATACTCTAATTTTTCTTTCGGTTACTTGGGATGTCCTATATACACTGGCAGGAAGAAGATTAGTTTATTTACTGACTTGGCTACTAAAATGATCAATAAGGCAGGAGGCCGGTAGAGTAATTTTCTCAGTGCTAGGGGAAAGGCTCTGATAATCAAGCAGATCCTTCAATGTCAAATACTCCATCTATTTGCAACTATGGAACCTCCAAACACTACACCTCAATAGATTGGAAAACACTACTCAAACTTCTTTTGATGGAAAAAACAAGTACCACTAGTATTCTTAGAGGAAACATTGCTGTCCAACACAAGAGGGAGGACTGACATTCAAAAGATTAAAGGATATTTGCAAAGGATTCACTGCCAAGAGGTGGTGAAGGTTGAGAACAATAGACAACCTTTGATCTAAGTTCGTCAAAGCTAAACCAATATGATACGAAAATTATCACTTCTAAGAACTCCAACATTTGGAGGAATTTGCTACAAATTAGATTACAAGTGGAGCAAAATCTCAAATGGGCTATTAGTGAAGGCCAGATTCATTTTAGATGGGACAACTGGATTAATGAAGGCTCTCTAGCTCACAGAGTTCACTTCATGACTAAACCAGGGAGTGGCATCGCAAGGGGTTTCATAATCAATAATCAGTGGGACACAGAAGCTCTTAGTGATCTACTTCTTGCTAATATTGTTCATGAGATCACTCTGATAGACATCAGAGATAGTGATAGAAAAGACATTTGCATATGGTCCCCTCGTGCTAATGGAAGTTTTAATCGTTCATCTACTTGGGAACGCCTCAGGCAAAAGCAAGATAAGGATCCTCTAGCAAAGTAAATCTGGGCAAAAGGAATACAATTCAATGTCTCCTTCTTCATGTGGAAACTTTTCAGAAAGAAACAACCTATGGATGACTCTATATTGAGGTTTGGATTTCAAACAACTTCCAGATGTTCATGTTGCGGAGCACCTAAACTAGAAACTGTGGACAACGTGTTCGCTACCAGTAAGTTGGATACCAAGTTGTGGACACAGATGGCTAGACCACTGGGAATATTGCATAATGGGATTTTTGACCAGGGAATTTTAAAATATTGGTGGAATACTCAACCTAGAAACCAAGTTCATAAACTCGTCCTTCATATAACACCCAGTTACATTCTATGGGAGCTTTGGAAAGCAAGATGTAACAGAAAATCAAGCCGAGAGAACATTACTATGTATATAATTTCTAATCAAGTTCTTTTTAGTGTGCAAGTTATCATAGCTAAAAGGTTAGGCAAGATAGAAGCCAACTAGGGATGGGAAAGTATCTGTCTAGTGGTGGAAATATATAAGACTAGGATCACTAGTAGCTTGGTATGCTGGGATAAACCTTAGGGAGATACATGGAAACTTAATACATATGGTAATTTCATACGACGATTAAGACTGGAAGGAACAGGGGAAATGTTTAGGAAGGGAAATGGAAACATGATTTGGACATTAGCCAAAACTGTTCAATTCACAACTAACAATCTTTGTGAACTGCAGGCTGCTACCTATGGAATTAACTGATGTTATGATCAACAACACATACATCCTGTAATAGATATGGACTCCCTGGTGGTGGTCAACATGCTAAAAGGACAAGTCATTCCTCCATGTAGATTGAGAAAGGCAGTAGAGGTAGGTCAAAAGAAAATTCAAGAGAGGAAAATTGAAGTCAAGCATTGCTATAGGGAAGCAAACGCAGTCGCTGATGCATTAGCCAAGGAGGCAGCTACAATGGATGGTGAAAAGTTTTACCTCAGGGAAGACAAATTACCAAAGAATGCAAGAGGTCTTATAAGGATGGAAAAGCTACACTTGGCTTCCTTCAGGTATAAACAAAGAAAACATTCTTGATGACACTATGAACCTCCTTGGTATATCCATTAGGGAAGGCTCTCTTATGAACAAAAACCCTTACCTCCCTCATTCAGTTATTTATCTTTTACCAGTTGTGTGCTTCGTGTTTCTTTAGGGGCAGTTGAACTTTGTTATTTGGCCTGTTAGAGTATCCTGATAACATATTAGTTTTTGGATCTTTTGCCTTTAGTGGAGGTTTTGGTTACATGACTCCCTCCTGTATTACGATCTTGTTATAATAATTAAGGTAGGGGTCCAAGTCAAACCCCGGCCAACACAGGAGCGATAAATGTGGTTGGTTGGATTCAATGAATAAATGGAAGGTAGGACTTAATAGAAAAAAAAGCTCAGGTCCCAAATAACACGAATATACATCTAACTTTAGATTTGTCATACTTTTGACCTTATGGTGGGTAACTTCCATGTATCTAGTAAGAAGAAGACGGTTTTAACAGTTCTAGGGAGATGCTGGAAACTCTAAATGATGTAAGTCTGATTAGAAGTAGAGGCAAGTTTAGCCAGGCAATCAGCCACCTAACTACCTTCCCTGAAACGGTGATACACTCTGCCTTTTGCCTCATTTATGATGCTGATGATGTTGCCTGCAATTTGTTTGATCTTCATATTGTTGGTCATTCTGTTGGTCAGCATATTCGCAATAATCAAGGAATTGAATTCAAGAACAAAATTAGTGTACCCATGTTGACTTCACCATTTCACTCCAAACACATCAGCAAGAGCTTCTGTCATGTTGTTATTGTTACTCTGTATGGGCACTGGCGAGGCCATGATTAAGTCATTATTTTTGTCCCTTACAGTTCCCCCGTGGAGATTGAGAAAGGCAGTAGAAGAAGCTCAAAAGAGAGTTCAAGAGAGTCAAATTGAAATCAAGCATTGCTACAGTGTTTACCTTGAAAATGGTAATTACATTTAGATTTGATTATGTGGTTCTAAAAATATGTGATCTATTTTTATGCTAGTTGTTAAGTAGTATATGCTAAGTGTGATACTAGAAAAGCAAAGTAAGAATACAGGTAAGTGTTGTTATTCAAACAAAACGATTGTGGATCGGGGGGATCGGGGTCTTGAGCTAGACTGAGCTAGACCTCAAGGTTTTGAGCTAGTGAACAGTTCTAAGGGCTTTGATGAGGGCTCTTTATGATCAATGATAAATAACAAATGAAGAACAATCAATGAGACACAGTAAATGTAGGCAATGTAATAAATATAAGCAATAAACTCAAGGGAGAATATGTTTAAGTTAGAGAACAAGGAATGTTCTTGTTCTTGTTGAATATTAAGTGTACAAAAAATGACAAGGATCCTCTTTATATAGGAGGGGGAATCCCAACATAGTACAGGTGAATTTATTACAAAGATATGCGACTGGTACAACCATTTATTACAAAGATCAACGACTGGTACAACCATTTAATGTCACGGTACGGACTTGTACTATTCTTGTAGACCTGATCAGCTTTAACCACGCGCCTACTTGGAATTTCCTGCTTGTCCAAGAGAACCACCGATTTGCACGGTCCCGAGGTCGAGCATAGGAATACCTCTAGGTGGAACCTCGAACCATGCTTTGAGTCTACCAAAAACGGGCTGTGAAGTGCCATAATGATTATAAAATCGGACTCTACGATTTTAGCCGTATACAGATATTCCCCGCATTTATTATATTAAATTGATAAGAAATGGTCTTGAATTTTTTTCTTCTTCGATACTCCCATTATGACGTCAGTTCATCAGAGCATTAAATGTCATGACTCAAAGGCTGTACATAGTTTGCTATCAACACGATTGTCGATAAGCCCACGAATCGTCATTTGTTCGACCTTTCCAATCCTCAAACATCGCCCAAATGGCTTCTATAAATACTTCAATTTGTTTCTCCATTCAAACTTTTACAACATCAAGTTTTTAGGGCTGAGTTTGCGGCTTCCTGCATCCATCTTCTTCCCGTGCTTACTTCTTCATTCTCTTCCTTAGAAACCTTTTTTATAATCATGGCTAGAACCTCTAGAATGGTACCTCAGAAAGTGGGCGCCGTTTCCTCATCACGCCCGTCCAAGGGCAAACCAAAATTACCTCAAACTGTCGAGAAATGTACCCCCGACCACTTTGATATAGTTTCTGACTTGGCCATAAGAAATCCCCCTTCTACCCGGGCCGATGCAAGCCCGTGTCTCGGTACATCAGCGTGGTGACCAATACTCAGAGAGTAAAGAAAGACTGCCGATAGGGGCCAGTAGTTCAAGTAGAGATCCACAAGACTGAGGAAAGCATAGTAGACTACAAAGCTGGCTTCTACAGCGTATATACATATCCATTCACTCTAGGTCCCGTAGATCCTTCTTCCTCGAAGATAGATCCGGTGAGTCTTGATTTTTATTGTGATTACTGAGTGACACTCTGTTAAATCAGTCCTTCTTTTTAGAGGATCGTGTACATGCTCTGATATTTTTCCAATCAGGTTAGGGGAATGACCTTTACCCTCGATCACTTGGTCAGTTTGTACTACCCTCGTCTCTACCGAGGTATGATCAAGCTTCATCCTCGATCTGTGAAGATGTTCTTTTCGAGCATCGATGTGGACAAAGATGGGGGTTGGATGAGTCGGTTTGTCAGAGTGAGGACATCGAAAATCATCCCGGCCGATAGGATGCCATTCTCGGAGGAATGGAATATGAAGCGTAAGTGCCCCTACCTCGAGTATGTTTGATTGTCCCTTCTTTCCCCTTCTGAAATGATATTTTTTTGACTATGCAGCCACTGTTTGGTACCCTGTCGCGAATTAGAACCTTTCGAGATGAATCAGACAGCTAGACTCTGCCTTTCCTTATAGTGGGCGTGCTTGGCGTGAGATTGCCAAGACGCGGTGGAAGGCTAAGAATCATGGTAAGCACTTCTTGCTGTCGTCGCCAAATTTCATATAAGTATTCTTGGTGGCGGTGAGTTTAATATGTCATGCTTGTGTAGGACTCGGGGAAGGTGTGCCGATGAGGCCGGCTCCTCCCGATGAAGAAGGGACCTCGAAACCCGGCAAGGGTAAGAAAAGGAAGAAGGAGGCGTCGACCGATGTGAAAAGTCCTCATTCTGAAGACGAAGGTGATGATGATGACGATTGCCTTTTGGTACAAAGGGCAAGACGGAGTACTGATACTCCAAAAGCTGCTGGGCGTAAGGACGTTGAGTCGGGGATGGTCGATGTGGACCTAACCCATGCTGAGGAGACCCTTGAAGAGGGTTCGGGCGCAGTCCTTGAGCTTCAAGTCGGACATGGTACAGTCCGTACTGATGGAACCTCGGCTGGCGATTCTGGAGGGGCTGAACACAAAGTTTCTCGGGGTCGAGACGAAACCCTTACAGAAATTGATGCCTTAGGTAGCTTTAAATTGGGCCCTTCGTTTTCACCGAAGGAAATTAGGGATGTCCAGGACCCGGGAACCGCCGGTGTGGGGGCCTCTCATGGAGAGGAAGATATGCTCAAGGACACTTCATCGGCATTGACATGGACACAGACCTCGATGCCCCCGTCGCTCTTGAGGAGGCCGAGAAGCTTCAACAGCTGGTAATATTCTCGACATACCATTTGCGCTTCAAGTTTTTCCCTTATCTAACTCTTTTGCGTTTGTTATAGGTCAAGAAACTGTATGACCATGCCTTTTCTAAGCTCCAAGATGAGCTTTCATGTCGTGAGAAGGAACTCGAGAAGCTCACTTCGACGCTAAATAAGTCAAACGGGCTTCGGGTGAGCTTGGAGGGAGTGCGCCAGGAACGGGCTAGCCTTGTTGAGCAGGTAACACGGCGTCCATGAATTTATCTTTTTGTTCTTATAACTTGATGCTTACTACCTTGATTCGCCTCTGCAGATTGGGCAAAGAGATGCCCTGGCGGGGTGGCTTCAGGTAACACGGCGTCCCGAAGGTGTCTCTCTCTCTGTTAAGATCGAGAAAGCCAGAACCATAGAGGAATGATCTGCGCCTTCAACTACCTCACATGAGGACTCTGGAAGTGATTCAAACGGTAGCGAGGGTGAGGGATAGCATCACGTCAACCTTTCTGCTTCTTCTTTTCTTCTTATTGTGTATGGGATCTTCGGGGGAGTTTTGTAAAGACACATTCTGTAAATGAATTTTTTTTCGAATGTAAAAAGATTCTTCTACTTCAAGTCTTTGAACATTATATTTCCGTGTTCCTGATGAGTTAGCCTTTGAATTTTGATGTTGGTTCTTCGGAGCCCATACTTGGAGTAATTAGGACCCTCGAGATCAGGCACCATCTCAAGGTTAGGTCGATAGCTCTTTTAGAGTTGATACTAGTAATAACAGAGATCCTCGAGATGGAGCACCATCTCGAAGCTGGATTGGTAGCTTTTCAGAATCCACACTTGTGGTAACAGAGATCCTCGAGATCGAGTGCCATATCGAGGCTAGATTGATATGGGGATCTCGATAGCTATCGGACGGCGTCATTCATATAACATGATCGTGAAGTGACCGCGGTGGCCCCACCGGTTCACTTCCCTAAAAGTTGTAATGGCACGACCAGAATTAATTGGCCTTCACAATAGGTGATCAGTCGCAGCTTGCTCTATATATGTGTTTGCTTTCTTCTTATTTGAAGATTCCGCTAGTTTGAGCAGCTATCCTTTTCATATAGCTCTCCTTTCCTACGCCAGTTCTTTTGCCATTTTAATTCAAAGCTTTTGCCTAAGCTTTTGCTTCTCTTATCTTGTTTTACCATAGTTATGACTGCCATGCCCAAAGCTGTTCACCAGGAAGAAGAGGGTTCTGCCACTGCTTCGCGCAGGGTCCGTGTTACACCATCGGCGTCTGGTGAGCTAACCCCGAGATATTTTGTCTCTAGGAGGGACATTACAGCAGAGAGACCTTCCAACTTTCATGTCCATCGGGACCATGCATCGAGGTTCATCTGATCAATGGGTGAGGAACACCTTGAGGAAGTTAGGAGAGATAGCGGATGGGGAGAAAAGGTGATACTGCCGGTACCTTCCCCGGATGAGAGCATCATGGCTCATGTAGAGGGGTTTTTGAACGTATACACGTACCCCTTTACAATGGGCCCTCTTGATAGAGTCGTGCTCGAGTTCACCCTCAGCCATCTTATTAGACTGTATCGCCACTTGCATTTCCGAGGCATGATTACTCTACGACATCGATCCACCCGACCCTTAGTTGTCATTAATGAAGAAGATGGTGACCAATAGTGGATGAGTCAAATTGTCCGAGTGCGGACTGTCGATATCATCCCCGCAGAGTTCCTGCCATTTCCAGAGAAATGGAATTTCACACGTAAGTTGTATAGTTGTGTTTTTATTATTTTGTCCATGGTGGAGGCAGACTTCATAAAGATGTTTTCCTTCTATTTTCTTCAGCAATCCTGCGGCTGCCACACGAGGTTCCCGACCTGGCGGATTAGACTCGGAAATTGATAGCTTGCTCGACTTACAATGAACGTAAGTGTCGAGATCTATCCAAGGGTAGATAGGAGGCAAAACACCACGGCACGTGCTGTGTGATTTGGTTTCTTTGAAAGGTACTTTCTTTTATGTGTATTAACTCTATTACCGCAGGCATTGGAGAATTTTATGAGATGAGACCGTGCCCCCTCAGGGAGGAGGAAGGATCATTGGCTCTGGGATCGAGGAATGATAACAAACGGAAGGAACTCTCAAAGGACGAGGGTGCTCATAGCGAGGCAAGCCCTGCTCGGAGGCTCAAGGAAGATGTATCAGCTAAGCCTACAGCATCCGAGGCTTCTAGCCTCGGAAAGATGGTTTCTCCTTTGCCGCCATCTTCTTTTCCCGTCGAAGGTACATCGAGGGATAAGGATTTTCCGCCGCCTTTTTCTTCTCCTACCGAAGGTACTTCAAGGGAAATTCGAGGCCAGGGGTCACCTAAATCAAGCGGGATATCGAGCGACCATGTTCCCATTGGGAGTGGTTCTACTAGGCCGATGAGACCAAGCCAGTAAATGTACACTCAACTTTTGAGGAGGCTCAACGGCTCAGTTCAGTGGTGAGTTTTGGTCGACTGTATTGGCTTTTGAGTTTTGCACTTCTCATTTTCTAATTAAGCTTCTTTTTCGTAGGCCTTTGACAGGCTCAAGTCTGAGCTGCTCCGCCGTGAATCCAGGTTGTGAAAAGTCTTGGACGGGAGAAATCCCTCAGGCTTCTTTGTGACAAAAGGGCAAAGGATTTGGTATACCTACGGTACGAGGCGATTCGAAGCCAGAACTACAAGAGCTACCTCGAGAGACAGGTAACCTTTGTATCGAGGGGATGTATGATCCCTCAGAGATTAATAATTTGATACTTTAGTTGCAGACAAAGGCAAAAGACCTGGAACGCCTTTGGGGAGAAGTTGGTCAGGCCAAGTACGAGTGTAATGAGCTGAGGGCTCAGATAGATGCCTAGGTTGCGTCCAAGAAGAATGCTTTGGCCAAGGCTTCTACCCTTGAGGTACATCTTCGAAATACTCACGAAAATAGCTCGGTCCAAACGAGCTTGATTGCAAAGCTTGAGTCCGACCTTTTGAAGATGAAGGCCGAGGTTGTGGATGCTCGAGCTGAAGCTGAAGAGATTCGAGCTAAGGCTGATAAGAAAGTGGCAGTTTATTTAAAAGACGCTATTGATGCTCGAGCTGAGCTGAGAGGGGCTTCCGATCGGGAGAGCAGAAGCAATGAATATGCCCGGTGCAAATATCGTAGGAAACCCTCGAGGAGATCCATGCTAGGGGCTTCGATCTCACGGAAGAGATAGAGCAGGCCAAGGCGGATGAATATGATGCCAAGTTCCTCGTGTCTGAAACCGAAGATAATGAGGAAGAGGCTGACAGACCATAGTCCCCGAGGGGAAAGTAGACTAGGCCTTTCTTTTCTGATTCTGCTTATAATGCTCTTAGAGAACATTGTAAATGAAGCTCTGTATTTTTTTACATATACGTATGAAGGGAAGCCTTTTGGTTTCATCTTCCATACATTTCTATTTGCTTGTGCATGTCTTTCTTTGCCTTAAGTATTGACGTTTGTCAATGATTAGCTAGACGAATTGGCGTTTGAGTAAAAACCCTTAGGTTTACAAATCGGCCCTGAGGCTTGTTATGCTGGCCCATAGGCTTTTGCGCATTTGATCGGTATGACCTCTGATCTAAGCTGACGACAATGGCTCTTACTCATTAGGTCGGTACGACCTTTTAGTTTAAATTGGCGACACTGGCTCTTACGCATTGGGTCGGTTCGACCTTTTGATCTAAGCTAGCGACAGTGGTTCTTACGCGTAGGGTCGGTACGACCTTTCAATTTAGGCTGGCGTTAGTGGCACTTACGCGTAGGGTCGGTACGACCTTTTAACTTAGGCTGGCGACAGTGGCTCTTATGCGTAGGGTCGGTATGACCTCTAGTATAGGCTTTATTTTTCCCTCGTTGAAGTTTTTGTGTTCGTCTGACTCTTTGACGGTTCGATGAGAACCTTGATTTTAAGTCATTACGTGACGATAAATGAGCACCTCGGGAGGTTTCGCTCAGTTTCTGAATTATTTCGAAGCCTTTTTATTATTTGGAGCTAATATGATCGATGATCTTTGCCGAGGGTATCCTGATTAACCGGTTCTTTTCGAAGTATTTTCGAAGTAATTTGAAGGCCTGTGATTTTATGGTGACGGTCGGGAGTCCCGAACTCGCGTTAGTTTGGCTGTTATAGCCTTGTGACTGCAGTCGTTATATTTGGCGATAGCCTTTTAGTCTCTGAGTGAAGTTGCTTCTGTGTCTATATCGAGGGTATGCCTTTTTAGGGGTCTTACAAGTTCGAATATTTAGCCTTAACTTTAAGATCGGGATTATGCCTTTTGTAAGATCTTAAAAATTTGAACATGCCTTACTTGAAGTCTTACAGATAGGTTACTTGGCACAAGTATGATTCATGCTTGGCTCGAGGTCTTACAGATAGGTTACTTGGTACAAGTATAATTGATGCCTGGCTTGAGGTCTTACAGATTTGGTATTGCCTAATAGAGGTCTTACACTGTTGATAATGCCTCGTGGAGGTCTTACATTTTCTAATATTTCCACGTGGAGGGATTTTTGGGCTCGAGGTTGCCCACATGGGGTCTATGGCCTCGGATTCTTGATACCTAGACGGGGCAACCATCGGCGATAGTCCCCGAGATGTCTAGAGTTTTTGGCTCTGGAGCCGTTCCTTTTATATTTTGATGTTGCCTCATTGAGGGCTTACGAGCTCGAATTTTCCGGCCCGGAGGTCTTACGGCTTAGAGTTTTTGATGTCAGTCCCCGAGTGTTTAGGAAATTTCTGGTCCTGGAGCCGTTTCTTTGTAAAAATAGTAGATTTCTTGGAACCGCGAAGCGTTTTGATGGTAGAAGTATTCCCATTGAATTACTTGGTACAAGTACACGTGTTTTTGTCGTCAAGGGTTCAATTATTCTATGCAGACTCGGTTCATTCGACCGTTTGGCCCGATACATTATTTTCCTATCGAGACCCTTTTTGCTCATCTTGACTTCTTCGAGAAGGTGGATCTCTCAGGGGGATGCCCTCAGTATTCGAGGTTAATTGAAGAGAAGCCTTGAATGTTTGTTAAGTTCTCCTTAGGTAGCATATAGAATATGTCCTCGTTAAAAACCTTGCTCGTAAAACCCTTCTTGGGATAAAATCCGATCGAAGGAAAAGAGTGCAACGCATGGTTTAAAACCTAAGGTCCTCAAGCTGGAAAATGCTTTGATTGTTCTAACCGGCTCCTGCACATAGGTTTGTTGTATGATGTAAATAAAAAAGGAGACAGTCATACCTTAGTTGTGATGGCACTTCGAGCCTCGATATTCTTCAGATGTTTGCTCCGGGAACGCGGTACGGTCCTTTACTAACACTTGGGTGCAGCCGAGAATGTAGCTCATGATTGCTACTTCGCTGTTTGCTTATCCTTTGGCTCCTTCGATGTTGAAGGTGTCAATGCCGGTGCCACATCGTGCACCACGAACATCTCTCTTGCTGCATGCTGCTCCCGAATACAGTTTTTATTCCGCCTTTTGTTGAAACTTCATCATTTGATGAAGGGTTGACGGTGCTGTTTCTCATGCACTGTATCCATGGCCTTCCGAGCAGGCATTGTACTCATGTCTCCTTCGATGACATGAAATTTGACGTTTTGAATGCGCCGGCCACGTTGACCAGGAGAGTGATTTCCCCTTTTGTTGTCTTGCTCGCCATGTTGAATCCGTTGAGGACTCGAAAAGCGGGCACAATTTGGCCGAGCAGTCCAAGCAGATCCACCACCATCAACCTGATAATGTTGGCCGAGCTACCTGGATCCACAAGTATACATTTAATTTGAAATCTATTCACGAGAAAAGAAATTACCAAGTGCATCGTTATGAGGCTGAGATAGGGTCTTGATGTCCTCATCGCTGAATGTGAGAGCCTCCTCGGGTATGTAACCTCGAGTTGGCTTTTCCCGGTGATGGATATTTTTGTTTGTTTGACAAATATGTTCCTATGGGATTGTCGACTCCCCAAAAATTATGTGGATGACATGTGGTTCTTCCTATTTTGTTTTTCCTATTCACCTCTCTTTCCCGAAATTGATTTTTGGCTCGATCGATAAGGAACTCTCGGAGGTGCCCTTTGTTATGTAGTCGGGCTACTTCTTCTCGGAGCTGTCTACAATTTCGGTCCTATGACCATGTCTACCGCGAAATTCTCACGTCAGGTTGGGATTCCTTTGGACGGGTCTAATAGTACGTGTTTTGGCCACCTGGTGTCTCTTATTTTACCTATGGCTAATACGATACTCGAAACATTAACGTTGAAGTTGTACTCAGATAACCGAGGTGCGTCCGTCGGCCTTATGTATCTGTCGAATCCGGCTCTTTTTCACGAGTCCCCGAGGATTCTAACCTCGGTCTACCCTTCGGCCGTTTCGGGGTATGTTACCCTTGGGGCGTTTCTTCTATCTTCAGTTTATGGTTGGTACCTTTCCTTGTTTGGCCTTGGCTCCTTTGCCTGGAGCCTGCTAGGATATACTGAGCCTGAAGGGGCTCCCAGTTGGTCGTCCTAGACCCTAATCTTTGATTGATACCGGTTGTGGACATCCGCTCAAGTCATGGCAGGATATTCAACCAAGTTCTGATTTTGTTTTTTCGAAGCTACCGAGCTTCGTTCATTCAACCCTTGGGTGAAGGCCTGCACTGACCAGTCATCAAAGACTGGCGGTAACACCATTCGCTCCATTTGAAAGCGAGATACAACTCTCGCAACATCTTGTTTCTCCCTCTGTTTGATTTTGAAGATATACGAATTTCCTTGTAGCAACCTTGATGGCATCGACAATGTGCCTTTATAAAATAATCTGCCAACATGGAGAATGAGTCTATCAAATTTGGGGATAGGTTATGATACCACATCATGGCCCCTTTTGAAAGTGTTTCTCCGAATTTTTTTAGCAGGACAGATTCAATCTCGGCGTCCTTCAGGTCGTTGCCCTTCATTGCACAAGTGTAAGTAGTTACATGCTCGTTTGGGTCTGAGGTTTTGTTGTACTTCGGATGGTCGTGCATTCTGAATTTCTTCAGGATGGGCTTTGGAGCAGCATTTGACGAAAATGGCTTCTGTACAAATTTCTTTGAATCTACAGCCTTCAGAATCGGGGGTGCGCCTGGGATTTGATCGACCTTGAATTGTAGGTCTCCACCTTTTTGTCGTTGGCTTCTGTCATCTTTTCTCCCGATTTAATTGTCTTTGTGAGGTCCTCCAGTATCTTCATGATAGCAGGGTCGGCTGCTGACCCGTTGTTACCCGATCTTTCCGGTACTTGTTCGGCTCGTGGAGCTGTTTTCGGTGCTGTTGTGGTTGTAGTTTTTTGGTAACTTTACAGTTGAGCAATCTCCAGTTGTTTTGCCTGTAACATCTCTAAAATAACGTGAAGTCTAACCTCTTGTTCCTCCCGAGCTGGGGTTTTTTGAGCTTTTTGTTGGATTTTTTGGCCTATACTTCTGTTAGTGTGGGAACTTATATCGACGTTTTGGTCATTGCGTGAGACCACATCCACGGGAATTGGTTCTCCGGCATCCTTAGGGTTTCGTGGTACACCAATACCTCGAACAGCTACACCATTCTCTCCATAGTCCTCAGGACCGTTGTCTTCATGTGCGTTCACTGAGTTAGACATTTTTACATGAAATCAAAGATTCTTGGACAAGAAAAAGTGTAAAGGATAACTTGTTTTATTTAGTAAACCAGCGCGAAAACAATCGCTATTATTTTTAGCCCCACGGTGGGCGCCAAATTGTTTACCTTGAAAATGGTAATGACGATTAGATTTGATTATGTGGTTCTAAAAATACGTGATCTATTTTTATGCTAGTTGTTAAGCATTAGATGCTAAGTGTGAGACGAGAAAAGCAAAGTAAGAATAAGGGTTAGTGCTGTTATTCAAACCAAACGATCGTGGATCGGGGGGGTCGAGGTCTCGAGCTGGCCTAAGCTAGACCTCAAGGTTTGAGCTAGTGAACTCGACTAGAGACGGTCGAAGGAGGACTAACATTTCTAAAGGCTTTGATGAGGGATCTTTATGATCAATGATGAATAATAAATGAAGAACAATCAATGAAATGCCATAAATGTGAGCAATGGCTAAGGTCAGAGTTGAAGTTGATTTCTCTAAACAAAAATTGAATTCAGTGTGGGTGGGACAAGAGAAGGAATCGAATCCTCTAAAGGGTTTCACTCAAAACCTAAAATATGAAAGTGTCCCTAAGTATTGTCGGCACTGTAAATTACTGGGACATTCATTAGCAACATGTCGAAATGTCCATAAAAAGAATAATGCAGAAGCGAAAGATGGGGCAGAACATATGAATCTTGCAGCTGATCACAGAACTGATAACAATAGCAATGCAAAACCTGAGTTGAGAAAAAGGATGAAATAAAAGAGAATTTAGGGGGTAAATGAAAGCAAGGAAAGAATGCACAGGTGCCATCTGAGATACACATTGTTTGGGAGAAGGAGTAAATAGCAAGAGAGACAAGAAGGTTAATTCTATGAAACATGTAAGACAAGAGTCTACCACAGTCAATGTTGAAATTCAACACAAAAATGCTGGAAAAAAGAAGAATAAAAACAAGGAATTGGAAAAATATAGCAAAGAGGAACAATGTTGCAATGGAGGGGAAACCATAAAAAAAAGAAAAGACGGATCAGCTCTAAGAAGAAAAAGATCAAAAACATCAACAAGACTCCAAAGAAGAGGACTAAGGTTACTTTTAAGGTCACTAGAAAGCATCAAGAAGGGAATACAAAAATGGGACGCAACGTCATAATCCAAGAGGATCATGTGGGCCTATAAGGTGAATAAATATATGAATCTGTTGACGCCCAATTTTTCCCTATATATTTTCAATATGCAAAATATTTCAAAATGGTAAGTGTATGTATATATAAGTATATCCAAGTGTTTCATTACTTTTTCTTAATTTTATCCATAAAAATACAATAATTATTTCTAAAATTATCATTTTGGTGATTCACTTATTGAACTTCTATATCTATACTAAAATATAGCCAAGGTAATATTTGCATATTTTTACAAATTTATTTAGTATTTTTAAAGCTAAATTGCATATAATTGCAATATTAGCCTCTTTTAAGATTTAACTGCGTTTATATTCATAAAATTAAGTCCGGTATTTTTAAATAATTAATTATGTGTCATAAATCATTTTAGTACCTTTAATTTATTTCCAGAAATTAGTTTATTATTTTTTATAAATTAAATAGGGGAAAATTGGCTATTTAAATAATGGCCCAATTTCATTTCAATTATAACCTAATTCTGACCCCAATTGAACCCAATTGAACCCCGACCTAATTGCAAATTAAATCGGCCCAAACCCAATTTCATTAAATCGACCCACCTACCCCTTCTAATCTAGGTCGTTGATCACTCAGATCAACGACCACTATTACACCTTGCCTTAATTAATCCTGAACTACCCCCCAAACACTTTCATTTGTTACCCCCCGTCACCTCTGAATCTCTCATCTCTCAAACACTCTCAGCAACACCCCCAAACCCTAGCCGCCGCCACCCTAATCCACCCTAATCCATGGCTTTCCAAGGTCATCTAAGACCTGTATCATCCTTCCATGGCTTCTACGTGTTTGGCTCTGTGGTCTCATGACCAGACTTTGAAGGGATTTGGTCTAGTCCTTGCTCGATGACCTTTCTCCGGTCATCCCTGACCTTTCTCCGGCCAGCCATGGCCATTCGAGTCAGACCTTTGACTCTCTTGATTAGATCGGTAAATTTCAAGGCCTTTCTCGTTTCTTTTGGGTTTTTCTAAAACCCAAATCTCTAAGACCTTTTCGACTTCTTTCAGATTTACCTTAGATCCATGCTTGCCATGTGTTTTTAAACACCTTCTCGAAGTTTGTTTAACTTTGCTTTCAAAAAAGTCTCTTCATCTTTTTCCGATTAGGGTTTTCCTTCAAGTTCTTCTTTTAAAAATCTTTTCTCTGATTTTAATATGTCTGTGATTCTACTATGTTTATTCATGTAATTCTTGATGCTCCCAAACTCACACGCAAGTATACGTGATCGACAAGTAATATAATGATAAGTTGAGTGTCAAACCCATAGAGACTAGTGTAAACTACTCACGGAATTACTAAAATTGTTATTCAGTCCAGCTAAAATCAAAGTCCAATAATATGACTATACTATACTACGATTCTAAGTAATACTAAATTATCAAGTAACGAAATGATTGATGTGTATTCGGTAGAGACAAGTATTCCAGGGTTGTGATCGATTCACCATTCGTATTGTGTTCTAATTAACTCTCCCTTTCATATAATTCACCCATGATTGCTAATTAATCGATAAATGCTCTCATAGCCTTCTCCCGAAGTACTACTCACCTATTCTCAATAGATTAACGCCTATATTCCTATGAAATCAATCTATTAAGAACGCATTAAGATTACGATATTTAATTAAGCACGGTGACTAGGTATATTCCTATCCTAACCACAAATCCGCTCCCCCTAAGGGTTAAGATCATGCTCTCTTCAATTCTTCTCTAATCTAAACATGGCTTTCCCAAGCATAGCATAGATAGTAAATAGAACCTAACTGTTATCCAGACAATTAAGCAATTAAACACAGAATTGAAGAAACAACCTTATATTGGTGAACTATAATCAAGGTCAAGCTAATATCAAACAACAATATTCATCGCTAACTCACAACCCCAGAACAATGGGTGTTTAGCCACTCATGATGTAATCAAGCAACTGCATAAGTGTTGAATCAATTGAAAATACTAGAAAAGATGAAGAAAACTGAGAATTCTCGCTTCCTCACGATCCCGTGTGTGTTTTTACCCCAAAGTTGCGTCATCTTCTTTCTTGGCCGGCTTCCTTCGTTTAATATAGGGTTTAGGGCTTAAAATCCCGTGTTTTGCACTTTGGTCCCTGAAGTTTATGCGTCCTGCCACGGTCCTGCCGCGGTCCTACCGCGGTTACGCCAGGACCGCGGCCAGAGTGGCCTTCGGAATCTGGAGCAGTGTTCTACCGCGTTCCTACCGCGATTATGCCCGGATAGCGGCAGACTAGCTTCTGTTCTGGTTTTGTCCCTTCGATTGGTGCACTTTGTGGATATTGTATGATTGGCCTCCTTTTCTCCGTAACTGATCCCAAAAGTACTCCACAGACTTCTTTTATTGGATATAGCCTGCAAAGCATGAAAAACACTAATCAGAGCATTTTATTATCACTTCCTCATCTGCCTCGTAATCAAGAACAATAAAATCAGCAGGAAGAATAAACTTTCCCACTCGAACTAACACATCCTCAATAATTCCTTCGGGCATGACTAGTGACCTATCTGCTAGCTGTAAAGTGATTGTAGTAGGTGTAAGTGCCCCAATCCGAGTTGCTTGAACAAAGAGGATGACATCAAATTTATACTGGCCCCTAAATCACACAGGGCTCTACCAATTTCTTGTTTTCCAAGAGACAAAGGAATTGTGAAACTCCCAGGATCCTTCAACTTAGGAGGAAGTTTACTCTGAACTCTGGCACTGCACTCTTCAATGAGTGCAACTGTTTCAAACTCTGCATGTCTTCGTTTGTTTGCCACAATATCTCTGAGATACCTTGCATACTTAGGCACTTCCTGCAAAATTTCTACCAAAGGCAAATTCACACTCACTTAGCTCAAAATATCTAGGACGTTCTTGTACTTAGCATCATCTTTTTGCTTCTGTAGTCTTTGTGGAAACGGAGGTGGTGGTCTAGTCTCAATTACTGGCTTGGTTCCTTTGTCATCTTTCTCATTCCCCTCAACTGGCTTGGGAGCTAATTCTCCTTCAGGATGAGCTGTATTCATCTTTTTCTTTGGAACTTCTTCTAGTGGTCTTCCATTTCTCAAGATAACCGCATTGACTTGAGCTTTAGGATTGGGCTCTATCACTTGGAACAGCCCCTGGTGGTCTAGTGTTTTGAGCACTGGCAAGCTGTCCCATTTGACGCTCTAAATTTCTCACTGTTGTGGCGAGGGCTTGTTGTTCAGCCATCACTTTCTGAGAGAGAGATTGCTTTTCAGCCATCACCTTTTTTAACATGTCTTCAAGGTGACTTGTAGGATTCGCTTGTTGTTCAACCTGAGGTGGTCTATATTGCTGTTGAGGTGCTTGAGGCCTGTATTGATTCTGAGTGCCCTGGTTTCACCCCAAGAGAAGTTTGGGTGGTTCCTCCAGTTGGGATTGTAAGTGTTCCCATATTGGTTTGTTTGGCCCTGTTTGAATTACCCATAAAATATACAGACTCTGGATTTGCTGGGCATAGATTGCTCATGTGACCCTCTCCACATACTTCACAAAATATTTGAACCTGTTGTACTGGTTGTACTTGTTGCTTGTTGATACTCAAGTTTATCTGGTTGACTTGATTGGTCAGTGTAGCAATCTGCGTTGATAATGCTGAGACGACGTCTAACTTAAGAACCCCTGCAGACTTTTGCGTTGTGTGTCTGCCCATCTCTCCTTGCCAATCCGGATTGCTCTTGGAGAATTTGTTCAATAATGCATATATCCCGTCAAAGCTTTTCTCCAACACTTGACCCCCAGCTGCAGCATCTACCACGATCTTTGTTTCAGAATGTAGCCCTTCTATGAAAGTGTGAGCTAACACTTCATTCGTGTGATTGTGATGAGGACAGTCTCTGAGTAGCCCCTTGAACCTTTCCCAAGCCGAGTATAAAGATTCTCCTGCTTTCTGTTTGAAGGCCACTATTTCACTTCTGATCTTTGTAGTTTTGTCTGAAGGAAAGAACCTTGCTAGAAATTTTCTCGCCAAATCATTCCATGTTGTAATGGAGTTAGCTGGTTCTGCCTTTAGCCATCACTTAGCCTCACCCAATTGAGAGAACGGAAAAAGTGTGAGCCTCACATAATCTGGAGTGACCCCGTTAGTGATATAAGTATCACTAATCTCCAAGAAGTTCAGAATGTGCTGCTGCGGATCTCATGTGGAAGACCCATAAATTGCCCATTCGCATGAAGTAACTGGATCATGCTCTGTTTTAGCGCAAAATGCCCAGTGATCCTGGTCTTCACGATACTGGAGGTGACATTAGCAATGCTGGGCATTGCCACCTCCTGAACAACCATAGGTTGCTCCTCTGCCATGTTCACAGGAAATTGAACAAGTGCCTGAATATTATTCGTGTCCCTTGCTTCCCTCAACCTCCTGTGAAATGTTCTCTCAGGTTCAGGAACAAAGCCTTGAAGTTTGTCTTGGCTTCTGACCCTATGCATTCAATCAAAGTTCTTGAGATCTGAGCAACAATCAAGTAACATTAAACTAGATGAAATAAGCAATTAAAGCAAAAACCAGCAAGTAGCTAATATTCAAGTCCCCGGCAACGGCGCCCAAAACTTGTTGCTCCCAAACGCACACGCAAGTATATGTGGTCGACAAGTAATATAATGATAAGTTGAGTGTCGAACCCATAGAGACTTGTGTAAACTACTCACAGAATTACTAAAATTGTTATTCAGTCCAGCTAAAATCAAAGTCCAATAATATGATTATACTATACTACGATTCTAAGTAATACTAAATTATCAAGTAACGAATTGATTGTTGTGTATTCAGTAGAGACAAGTGTCCAGGGTTGTGATCGATTCACTATTCGTATTGTGTTCTAATTAACTCTCCCTTTCATATAATTCACCCATGATTGCTAAATAATCCATAAATGCTCTCATAGCCTTCTCCCGAAGTACTACTCACCTATTCTCAATAGATTAACGCCTATATTCCTATGAAATCAATCTATTTAGAACGCATTAAGATTACGATATTTAATTAAGCACGATGACTAGGTATATTCCTATCCTAACCACAAATCCGCTCCCCCTAAGGGTTAAGATCATGCTCTCTTCAATTCTTCTCTAATCTAAACATGGCTTTCCCAAGCATAGCATAGATAGTAAATAGAACCTAACTGTTGGCCAGACAATTAAACAATTAAACACAGAATTGAAGAAACAACCTTATATTGGTGAATTATAATCAAGGTCAAGCTAATATCAAACAACAATATTCATCGCTAACTCACAACCCCAGAACAATGGGTGTTTAGCCACTCATGATGTAATCAAGCAACTGCATAAGTGTTGAATCAATTGAAAATACTAGAAAAGATGAAGAAAACTGAGAATTCTCGCTTCCTCACGATCCCGTGTGTGTTTTTACCCCAAAGTTGCGTCCTCTTCTTTCTTGGCCGGCTTCCTTCGTTTAATATAGGGTTTAGGGC
Source organism: Nicotiana attenuata (assembly GCF_001879085.1). Taxonomy (NCBI): domain Eukaryota; kingdom Viridiplantae; phylum Streptophyta; class Magnoliopsida; order Solanales; family Solanaceae; genus Nicotiana; species Nicotiana attenuata. The sequence goes on from NC_031994.1 coordinate 55,866,237, forward strand.
TTAAAATCCCGTATTTTGCACTTTGGTCCCTGAAGTTTACGCGTCCTGCCGCGGTCCTGCCGCGGTCCTACCGCGGTTACGCCAGGACCGCGGCCAGAGTGGCCTTCGGAATCTGGAGCAGTGTTCTACCGCGTTCCTACCGCGATTATGCCCGGATAGCGGCAGACTAGCTTCTGTTCTGGTTTTGTCCCTTCGATTGGTGCACTTTGTGGATATTGTATGATTGGCCTCCTTTTCTCCGTAACTGATCCCAAAAGTACTCCACAGACTTCTTTTATTGGATATAGCCTACAAAGCATGAAAAACACTAATCAGAGCATTTTATTATCACTTTTTACCGTAAAAGCTATACAAAAATGTGGTTCTTTAGGGCCTAATTATAGTCTAATTTACCTATTATCACCTATCATCAATTCTCCTATCTAAGTTTAGCATGTTAAAAACCCTAATTTCTTTTGGGTTCATTCGAGTTTCTGAAGGTATTTGCTAAATGTTTGTTTGATTTATTTTTTTTATCATCTTTAAACTCGATTGATGTGGAAAATCCTAATTTCTTTTGGGTTCATTCGATTTTCTAAAGCTGTTTGCTAAGTATTTGTTTGATTTATTTATTTATCATCTTTTAAGCTTGAATATTGTTGAAGAAACCTATGTCTTTGGGTTTGAAACTATTCGTTTGAATGCCTGACTCGATTTGAAAGTTCGTTGTTTCAGAACCTCTTTTTCTTTGTGTGACTCCTTTGATTCTGGGTTTTACTATCTTTAAAATTAGACTATACTTGAAACCCTAACTTTTCAAAAGGTCTCTCATCTGTTACTGTGAGAACTTTTGCATGCTTCTGATACTTTATTTTTCTTCACTATTGATTCAATGAGACTTGAGCTACTTGATTATCATGCTTCGAATGTTTGCTATCTACTGAGCTTTGTGCTACTATTGCATGCTGTTTCTTTTGCCAATAGGTTTGGCCTCACATGTCTATTGTTTGTGCACTCTATTTATATGTTGAGGTTCCTTCTTTGATTGATTTTCAATCTTGGGTCTGATTTCAAAACTTCTCTTTTGTGAACTCTAATTTTACTCGCCTGTTAAAGTAATTGATCCCTTTCCTTATTTTGCCTTACTGAATCTTTTTCCCAAAGTAAGTGTATCTCTGTACTTGGACTCGATTGCTCACCTAATGTTTTACTACTTCTTTTATGGTAATAATCAGTCTGCCTACAAACTGATTTTCTTTCCTTATTTTGAATCTGTTAGCCCCGTTAAACAAGTGATTCCTCAATTAAAGGGGAATCACTTGGTTGATTGATTCTGATTATTAATTGTTTCCATATTTGTGTTGAACTTTACTTATTCCCTTATTTCTCACATGTTTTCAAAACTATAAAAACCCACCTCCTTTTTCTTTCAAAGAGACACGGAAAAACGAACACAAGGAATAAAATACTTGAGTTCAGACACACACTCCACTAAAATCTCTCTCTTTTCTGTATTGCTGCCTTACCTAGCCGGCTGAAAGCCAAGGCTAGGTTGTGGGAAGCTGGCTTACTTTTTCTCTGCATTTGCATCTTTACTGGTATGTTCTAACTAATTTTCAGCATCAACAAGAAATTACCACTTCCTGCACCCTTGTTTATTTCCTGTTTGTATTTAATCAAGTTCCATTGTTAAGCATGCTGTAATCTGCCCTTTCTATTCTGAATTAATGCTTTCTTATAAATTCTGTCAGTCACTTATTATGGCTTATGGATCCTAAACCCCTAATGTGTTTGGTATCTGTGGTTGGTTTGGGGCAGGACAGCATTGGACATTGCTGTGCATGACCCAAACCTGATCCCCTGGGATCATTACCTCCATGTCCCCTCTATATGTTGTGTGTTCTGATTGGTTTATAGGCATGCCACCACCCTATATTGCTGTGCATGCCCAAATCTGATCCCTGCTTAAGGGTATATGCTCTTTGCAATATATTCCTAAACCCCTGACCCCTTTGTATGAAATATGAACTCTGTGCTTTACTACTACTGCTTTCAAATCATCCCAAACCCCTTCCTTTCTCCCCTCAGTTTTTAAATCTCTACTCTTGCACTTCCACCATATTCTTAGACATAAGTTCTGTCGCTCTTGTGTGAGCCTTGCCTTGGGACCCATGAGCTCCCTCTGAACTTGGACAAATAAGGGCTGACCCTTCCACACTGCACTCATCTCTATCTGGTTCCATGAACCTGGGTGTAAGCACTGCCCGGGGTCCTTTGAGACCCTTAGGGAACTCTGACACACCCAGGTCTGAGAAAGGCTTTGAAACAAGTGGTATTTGAGACGTTTTGTTCCATAACTCAGAGAGGAAGTCAGAATCAGGCTTCCTATGGTTGTATTTTCTAATTTTTACATATTTTCTTGATGTAATTCATTATTTCTTATTTGTAATAATTTGTAATAAACATTTGGGGTTGGCTAGTGGAAAAGGGATGGGTCATTATGCATGCTCAAGGGTAGAAAACATGGCTATAGGATTTTTGTTCTGAATGATTCAATTCTGCATTTAGAAAGCATTCCTATAGGACTGGTTTTAAATCTTGCGTGTTCAATTCTGCATTTTAGACACCATGTCTATAGGATTCATTTCAATTTCTGCATGATCAACTTCACATCTAGATAACCTGCCTATACGACTTTATTTAAAATTCTGCACGCTTGTTACCACTTAGACATCATGCTCTAGGATCTAAACGGCTATAAGCAGGTATCATGTTCATAACGTTATAATCAGCATAATGTATAAAAATCATGCCTATAGGAATCCCCAAGTGATAATCCTGCCTACTTCCATTCTACATTCAACTAGACATCATGCCTATAGGGGTTAAAATCATTCAACTAGACATCATGCCTATCGGGGCTAAAATCAGCATTTAGATATCATGTCTATAGGGGATTAAAATCAGCAATAGTAGATACCATCGTCTGCAGAATCTGAAACTAGTCTAATTAAAAATCAGTCTATTCGGAACCAATTTTTAAGTAACCTAATCTCCTCTCATTGATACGGTTTAGCAAGCACGCCTATAGGATCTCAAACCGCTTATTTTTTTTAAATGTGTTACTGCTATTCCACATTCTGAATTAGTAATAGACCATGTTCATAAGAGCTCACCCAAACGCTTAGGCAAGCCTTAGGTAATAACAACAAATAAAACTGAGCCCGCTTCTGTTAACTAGTAATTGCTACAACCAGCAGGCAGGCCTGATTCGGACTTCTTATCTGAGTTGCGTAATAAATTGGTCTACTTAAACAAATTAAACTCCCCTTTTTCATTAGTATTTTTTAGATTCAGACATTTGACTATTGTTTGAGTCATGCTATTTGGTTGCTCTGCTTGAGGAGGTATACATGAGCCTTCAGTATTTACGTGCTTTCCCTTTTAATATGCTGTCCTATGTATTTCGTATGTCGCCTTAGCTTTTTCACCTTTGAAGCCTCAAAGTCAGCCTAATATCCCCCCCGTCCCTCTCTTTCTTTGCCTTTAAAGTATTATGACTTCTTTTCAAAAATCAACTTTTTAATGATTGCTCTACTTTACTTCCAAGCATTTCTGTATTAAAATCTCCTCTTACTTGAGCCTTATCTGCTTCGATGTTAATTGTACCAAATTTACAAAGAATTTTCTGGGCGGGAACCACACTAGTGGATCCTGAGGGGTGCCTAACACCTTCCCTATAGGATAATTTCAAGCCCTTACCCTATCTCTAATTATCAAACAAACTCAGAAGTGAACCTCGTAGGTGTCCTAATGCACCATAAATCATTAGGTGGCGACTCTTCAAAAATGCAAAATCCAGTTCCCAAAAGGAATGACTTGTCCCATACCCAAATGCTATAAACCCGATCTCCCGATGCAAAGAGGGAAAAAAGGGGGTGCGACAGCATGACGACTCTGCTGAGGATTTTTAGGCTTTTACCATTTCAGATTATTCTTGTGACTTTGTACCTCTCTCTATGTGCAATTATCTGTTTAAATTTCCTTTAGCATTTAATTTCTTCTTTAAAAGCAAAACTGACATGTTTCCCTTGTTTTCTTTCCTTTACTGCTTTAAATCGTGAAACTGCTGCATTTATCGCTTCCTTAATGTGAAATACATGTCAAGATGATTTATTTTTAATTATTGCACAATCATGCTCAACATCATACTCCACTCGTGCCAAAACAAATACTATAGCAACGCTTATAATGAGTGGTTGCTCTTCCTATATCATTACCCCCTAAATTCGGAAAGGCATATTTGCGGTAAAACTAGTCGATCAGCGGTGTAGTCGACAGTTCCGAGCCTTCCCCCTTGTGTTGTCTGCTCAAGGGTACCAGTCTAAAACCCCATACAAACCTTACTTTGTTTAAATTGTGCATGCATTATGGTCAAACCTATCCGGATCAGTTATGTTGTCCATATAATGATCCTTTAAGATAGCCTTGTCCAAAGTCCACCGGGTTTCCTTAAACCGAAACGGACATCATCGCGTTCTGTGCATTTATTTGGAGAACTAAATGCTTAATGTTAATTGTTGATGTTAAATAGTCGAGTCTGGTGGGGGTAGGGTCAACCCTTTTGTTTTGCAGATAATGAGGCACGAAATCCCCAGATTCTGCATGGTTACCAACATCCACCCAAGACTGCTAAGCTGGTGGAAAGATCTTCACTCTAGTGATCAAACTCCCGTCCAAAAATATCTAAGAAATCTACCTTCCCTCCTGGAAATCCAACCCAATAACAAGATCATAGAAGCTGTCACACTGTTTTGGGATTGTGAAAGGGCTGTGTTCCGCTTTGGGGACATTGAAATGACACCCTTGCTAGAGGAAACAGAAGGATTGGCCGGTTTGGTGTGGGAAGCTCCGGGTTTGCTAATGCCTGAGAACCGCAAAGGTAGGGGCTTCCTTAAAATGATGGGTTTTAAGAAGAATCCAGAGTTAACATGCTTGAAGGATTCATACGTTCCTTGTGATTACTTGTATGAAAGGTATGATCACAGCAAATCTTACCATACCTTCTCTAGCAAATTTGTCATCACATTTTTGGGACACATCCATCGCAGAGTTTTCGTCTTCATGTTCTGTTTCCTGGGGCTGGTCGTGTTTCCAATGAAGAAAGCAAGGATCCACACCAGGCTGTCTATGGTAACCAAAACTCTAATAGAAGGAATTGATGGGCAGGCGTTCATCATCGTACCCATGATTATTGCAGACATATACTGAGCTTCGGAGAAGTGTCAGCGAGGGGCAAAACACTTCGAAGGTTGCAATCTATTACTCCAACTCTGGCTCATGGAACATCTCCAAAGAGGTGAATATCGACAAGAAATCCGGCATAGGGACTGGAATGATCATATCGCTTTCCATCACCCGAAGCGAATGAATTACATCCCCGACATGTTTGCTGAGCCAGAGGATGCTAAAGGATGGGTCGAACAATTTGATAATTTAACCGAGGAGCAAATTCAGTGAATGTTTGAATGGTTTCCGATGGAGGAATTCATTGCCCGATCAAGAGACGCACCTTTCCTGATATTGATTGGTCTCAGGGGGACACACCCTTACGTCCTGCTTCGGATTATGAGGCAAGCTGGTAGGAAGCAGGTTATACCCAGGGTCGACAAGATGAGTCATTTTCGAGCTGACTTCCAAGAGAACGATAGTCCTTACAAGTGCCAAGCACAACATATGTGGCACTGCAAGATCATAATGGGGAGAGATACCATCGAGCCAGACAGGTATCATACTGGATGCGCTCCTTTCTACTCAGGTTGGTTGGAAGACAACCATGATGGTCTGGGCCAGCCAGGGTTTGCTCGAGGTCATAGGATTATAGATGAAAGGGCCGAGGCACAGGTCAAAGACAACCAATTACGCAAGAGAATCCGGGAGTGAGAAAGCGAGCACCGCGAGATACAAGAATCTAACCAGAAGTTAATTGAGGAATGGAAGGACATGGCTGTCAGTGCCAACAAGCGACTGGGATACATGGAGCGAGGCATAGTGATGTTAGAAAGAAAGTTTCTCAAGAGGGTCGAAGACTGCCAAAATGCCGAAGGAACCGAAGGTGGATATCTAGCCAGGGCCTACCTATTGCTGGGACTTCGCGAGTTGGGAAGCTGTTCGACGGAGCAAAGGATGCCGAATCTGGGGAGGGTCCTTCTGGGAACAAATAGACAGGAGTTTATCTTTTCGCTTTATAAAATATAATAAGGCCAATGGCCATTTGTGATTTTATTTCTTATTTAGTGTCGTTCTGGGATTCGTCTATTTTTTATCAATAAAATGAAGCATTTAGCATTCTAAGTTCTCCAAATCAACTTGCCGCTAGGCCTACCTCGGGCACAACGATGTTCCCAAATTAGGACACGCTTTACATTCCTACACTACGTGTTTAAATATTGCAATACTTTTATAATTCTCACTAACTTGGTTACCTTTTTGTTTTTACTTTTGTTTTTTATTCCCCTTCCCAAAGGTTAGTTCATGAACTCTGGCAACATCATCCAATTCCACGAGATCCGGGGGCCCTCCACCTACTCCTCCTCTTAGTCCTATCAAAAAACAAGAACAAAGGCAAGATGGAAGATTTGAACAACGTCAAAAAGGAGAATTCAACTGAACGGGTAGAGGTCACTAATGGTCATGGTACTCAGGTTCCTAAGGAAAATGTATCCCATCTTGAACAGAAATTGCTGAAGTTCCAGGAAGAGCTCGACCAGGTTCGGAATCTGGAAAGCTTGTCATTCTCGCTCAGCACCCCAGATATCACCTTTCTCAATACTCAAGACGCTACACCACCTCAAAACATCCTGAAGCAACGCAATCATCCCGCTCCTCATTCTATTCCACCAAAGACCCAATGCAACACCCGCCATACCTCAAACAACACCCCGTTACTTCTCCCAGAACTCCAAATCTCCACCAATGACCACTTCCACACCCACCATAACATCCCCATCTACGTGGAGACCATGCCACTCTCCACCCAACCCATCTCAGGCACACCTGAGTCTAATGATAAAGGTTTGCTCATCAGGAACCTGGCTGAAGAACTTAAGAAATTGACTAGCCGGATTCAGGGCGTTGAAGGAAACAAGGGAATTGAAGGGCTGAATTATGAAAATCTCTGCATACAGCCCGATGTCGAACTGCCCGAGGGGTACAAACCTCCGAAGTTCGAGATGTTTCACGGTACAGACGATCCAAGGGTCCATTTGAGGACGTATTGTGATAAGCTGGTTGGGGTAGGGAAAGATGAGAGAATCCGCATGAAGCTGTTCATGAGGAGCCCAAAAGGTGATGCACTTTCTTGGTACATCATCTAGGATCCAAAGAAATAGTCAAGCTGGGTAGGCATGGCGGCCGACTTCATTGAGAGGTTCAGGTTTAACACAGAGAATGCGCCGGATGTGTTCTATATTCAGAATCTAAAGAAGAAGCCTTCAGAAACATTTTGCGAGTATACTACTCGCTGGAGGTCCAAAGCTGCTAAGGTCAGACTTGCCTTAGAGGAGGAACAGATGAACAAATTTTTTGTCCGGCCCCAAGACTCGCAATACTATGAACGACTAATGATGATCAAGAGCCACAAATTTTCTGGCATTATCAAACTGGGGGAACAAATTGAAGAAGGCAATAAAAGCGGTATGGTTACAAACTTCGAGGCCTTGCAAGCTACAAATAAGGCCTTGCAGTCCCTTGGTGTGTCCAAAAAGAGGGACGTAGGAGCCGTGATTGTTGCACAAAGAACCAAATCTCCTATCAAGTACCAAACTTACCCAACACCTCCACTCACAAATCAGCCCACCCCAAACTATCAAGCACCATCACCACCCGCCTATTAACCATCTCTGCCGCCAATATATCAGCCTGCTTCGCCAAGATATTCTCAACCCGCACATGTCTACCAAACTTACAATGCTCAACTATCCCACTATCAGTCACCTCCTGTCCGTCGGAACTTCCCTAGACCCCGACCAAATTTTGACCACAGGCCTCCCAAACAATATACAACCATTGCTGAAACCCATTGACCAACTATATGAGAGACTCAAAGCCGCCGATTATGTCACCCCCATCCCTACTACAACCCCCGAGAACCCTTCTCAGTGGGGTAACCCAAACAAATCCTGTGCATACCAGTCCGGCATGAAAGGGCACACCATCGATGAATATAGTTCCTTGAAAGATAAGATCCAGTCTCTGATCGATAATAAGGTTATTGTGGCAAAGGAACCCGCCCTAAATGTCCGCAACAACCCTCTGTCGGACCATAAGGGCGAGGGTACTCATATGATTTAAGTGGAGGATGATTGGGATCCCGAGGGATCCATCGGTTTGATTACAGAGGGCGATGATCCAAAGAAGCCAGCAGTTACTCTCAACCCCATCATAGTCCAGATCCGACCATCTGAGGACACTGAGGTAGATGTGTCTATCCCTCATGAGTTCGAAGCAGCGTCATCAGCAAAGGCACCAGCACCATTTGAAGTTCCAGTTTTGCCACCCAAAGAACATGTCCCATTCGAAGTAAAGTTGGCCGCACCAATCCCAGTGGCGATGTCCATCATGCCGTCATTCCACAAAAAAGCTATACCTTGGGATTACACAGCCGAGGCTAGGAGGAAAGGAAAGGTCAGGTTCGAAGAGACTGTTGCAACACAGGGGATGACAAGAACGGGGAAATTCTATACCCCTGAGTACCTAGCTGAGTCCAGCAAGCAGGCCTCCAACCGGCCACCCATCATTGAGACAGGTCCAGACAACCTTTGGAGGAAAATACAGGCCAAAGAGTACTCGGTCATCGACCAACTGAACAAAACACCAGCACAGATATCCATCCTCTCACTACTACAGAATTCCAAGGCACACAAAATTGCTTTGCTAAAGGTGCTGAGTGAAGGCTACGTGCCATGCAACATCACTGGCGGGGAAATGGCTAATATGGTGGGACAGGTATTAGAGAGCCATAAAATCACCTTCTATGAGGACGAGTTGCCATCTAAAGGGCTGGGTCACAACAGAGCCCTGCACATCACCGTGCAATGAGAGGACTAATTCATCACCAGGATCCTGGTCAACGGGGGTTCCAGCCTTAACATTTGTCCTCTAGTAACACTCATGAAGTTGGGCGAAGGACTGCACGAGATAAAAGAAGGAGCAATCAATGTGAACGCCTTTGATGGACTCAGAGGTCCACCATCGGTGAGATTAACTTGTGTCTGTAGATGGCACCAACCTGGTTCGATGTTGATTTTCATGTATTAGATGTGCCCGCATCCTACAACTTGCTGCTGGGGCGGCCATGGATTCACGCTGCTGGGACCGTAGAGTCAACACTGCACCAAGTGGGAAAATTCAAATGGAATCACCAGGAGGTGATCATTCACAGCGACGGTAGCAACCCCATATACAGTCGTCAGACCATTCTAGCAATCGAAGGGAGAACACAGTTAGGCGGAGAGACCTATCACCACATCGAGCGGGTTAATGCTGTCGACAAACACAAGTGGTGGGATAACAAGATCGAGAGTATATTGAATTGGAGTGGGTACGAGCCAGGCAAAGGACTCGTCAAAAACCTCCAAGGAATAACCCATAACACTCAAGAAGTATTGCACCACTTTCGGCTTGGGATACAAATACACTTGGGAAGAGTTCAACAATTGGTCGCCGCCATGGTGTGGTCCCTACTACCCACTGGAGCAGCCAATACCGCATTTGGAGCAGACTTTCCAACAGGCTGACGTAATCTATGGGATGGACGAAGAAGAGGCGCTCGTAGCTGTGAAAAACCTATTTTTAGGGGACAATGATATGGATTGCTGTGTTATCCTTGAGGAAGAGGAGGAGGAAGGCCCTTCCATGCAGGTTGTAGGTAGAGGAGCACGCCTCAATAACTGGACTATCAGAAAATCTAGAGCCCGGCGAGCCTCGGGGTAGCAAGGCTAAAACAAGCATGCACTGTTTTTATTTACTAGATGATTTTCTCTTCGCATTTTTATTCCCGCAATAGGATATTCAGTGTTCAAAGAAATTATGAAATTTATCAAAAGCATTTCGACTTTTTCTTATGAATCAACACTCATTATTATTTTTCTCTCATCACTTTGCTTATACAACATTACTATTACTTATCTTTATGAACCCATGACTGTGACATGCAATGAGGCAACGTAACAAATAGACATTGATTCAGAGAAATATGACATACCGGAGGAGATTGTCAAAGAAGTGGAGAACGTTGAGAACAAACCTAAGTCGAACCTGGACGAGACAGAAATTGTTAACCTGGGAGATGTAGAAAATGTCAAGGAAACATGAATCAGCGTTCACTTGTCGCCATCAGAAAAGGAGCAATACACAGAATTTCTAAGGGAATATGAGGACATATTCGCCAGGTCATATGACGACAAGACTGGTCTGAGTACGTCTATTGCAGCTCACAAACTGCCAGCCGATCCGACATGTCTGCCGGTAAAACAAAAGCTCAGAAAATTGAAGCCCCATATGAGTTTGAAAATCAAGGAAGAAGTTACTAAGCAAGTCAAAGCTAAGGTTCTCAGGGTAGTAGAATACCTGACATGGTTAGCCAACATAGTTCAAGTGCCAAAGAAGGACGAGAAGGTCAGAGTCCGTGTCGACTACCAGGATCTCAACCGGGCCAGTCCAAAAGACGACTTCCCTTTGCTGAACATACACATCCTGATTGACAATTACGCCAAGCATGAACTACAGTCATTCGTGGATTGTTTCACCGGTTACCATAGATCTGGATGAATGAAGAAGATGCTGAGATAACGGCTTTCATTACGCCGTGGGGAATGTATTGTTACAAGATGATGTTGTTCGGATTGAAGAATGCAGGGGCCACCTACATGAAGGCCATGACTACCATTTTTCATGATATGATACACAAGGAGATAGAGGTATATGTGGACGATGTTATTGTCAAGTCCAAGAAAGCCGATGACCACATAAGAGATCTGGGGAAGTTTTTCAACAGATTACGGAGGTACAACCTGAAACTGAATTCCGCAAAGTGTGCATTTGGGGTTCCTATCGGGAAGTTGCTTGGGTTTATCGTGAGCCACCGAGGAATAGAACGAGATCCATCAAAAGTCAAAGCCATTCAAGAACTACCACCGCCAAAGAACAAGAAGGACGTGATGAGTTTCTTCGGAAGACTCAACTACATCAGTCGGTTCATAGCACAGTCTACGGTCATCTGCGAGCCAATTTTTAAGATGTTGAAGAAGGACGCCGCTACCAAATGGACCGACGAATGTCAAAAGGCCTTCGACAGAATCAAGTAGTAACTGTCAACACCACGAGTCTTGATCCCGCCTGAGCCAGGTAGACCCCTATTACTCTACCTTGCGGTGTTGGACGGAGCTTTCGGTTGCGTTTTGGGGAAACATGATGAAACAGGAAGAAAGGAACATGCCATCTATTATCTCAGCAAGAAGTTCACTCAGTACGAGGCCCGGTATTCTCTTTTGGAGCGCACCTGCTGTGTTTTGACTTGCGTGGCTCAGAAGCTAAGGCATTAATTCTGTGCCTATACTACATATCTCATATCAAGGATGGATCCTTTAAAGTACATCTTTCAGAAGCCCATACCCACTGGCAAGCTAGCCAAGTGGCAAATCCTGTTGAGTGAGTTTGACATTGTCTACGTAACTTAGAAAGCGGTCAAAGGACAGGCACTGGCAGATCACCTCGCTGAGAATCCCGTGGATGGAGAATACGAACCCCTGAAAACGTATTTTCCTGATGAAGAGGTAGCATTGGTAGGAGAAGATATGCAGAATCCTATGATGGTTGGAGAATGTTCTTCGATGGAGCAGCAAACTTCAAAGGAGTTGGCATAGGAGCAGTCTTGGTATCAGAAACCGGTCAGCATTATCCAGTGTCCGCCAAGCTCAGGTTTCCCTGCACCAACAATATGGCCGAATATGAAGCTTGCATATTGGGACTCAAAATGGCCATTGACACGAACATTCAAGAGCTGCTAATAAGTGGAGATTCAGATTTACTCATACATTAGGTACGAGAGGAGTTGGAAACTAAGAACTCCAAGATACTCCCGTATCTGCATCATGTACAGGAGTTGAGAAGGAGGTTCACGAAGATAGAATTCTAACATGTTGCCAGAATCCAGAATGAATTCGCCGATGCATTGGCTACCCTGTCATTCGTGATACAGCATCCCGAAAGAATTTCATTGATCCCAATCCAGTGAAAATTCATAATCAGCCCAGCTTACTGTGCCCATGTTGTAGAAGAAGCAGACGAAACACCTTGGTTCCATGTATCAAGGAATATTTGGCGAAAGGAGAGTACCCGGAGCTTGCCAATCATACTCAGAAGCACACACTTCGGAGGTTGTCTAACAACTTCTTTCGCAGTGGAGGAATCCTGTATAGGAGGACTCCTGATTTGGGATTATTAAGGTGTGTCGACGCAAAAGAAGCTTCCAAGCTGCTAGAGGAAATTCATGCTAGGACCTGCGGTCCACATATGAATGGTTTTGTTTTAGCAAAGAAGATACTCCGGGCTGGTTACTTTTGGATGACTATGGAGACAAATTGCATCCAGTATGTCCAGAAATGCCATCGCTGTCAGATTAATGCAGACATGATAAAAGTGCCTCCGAGCGAGCTCCACACAACAAGCTCACCATGGCCATTTGCCACTTGGGAATATACGTCATTAGACCAGTCGAGTCTGCGGCTTCCAGCGGACACATGTTTATCCTAGTAGCGATCGACTACTTCACCAAATGGGTCGAAGCAGGATGTTACAGGGCAGTGACTAAGAAAGTCGTGGCAGACTTCGTTCGCGACCGCATTGTTTGTCAATTCGGTATTCCAGAGTCGATCATCGCTGATAATGGCTCCAATCTCAACAGTGACCTAATGAATGGTATGTATGAAGCTTTCAAGATCAGACACAAGAATTCCACAGCCTACAGGCCTCAAATGAATGGAGCTGTTGAAGCCGCCAACAAGAACATCAAGAAGATATTGAGGAATATGATAGAAGAGCATAAACAATGGCACGAGAAGTTATCATTTGCTCTATTGGGGTATCGCACCACAGCCCGCACATCAACCGGGGCAACCCCTTATATGCTGGTTTATGGTACAGAGGTCGTCATTCCTGCCGAAGTAGAAATTCCTTCCTTAAGGATCATACAGGAAGTTGAGCTCGACGACGCAGAATGGGTGAAAAGTCATTATGAGCAACTGGCTCTTATAGACGGAAAGAGGATGAACGCAGTTTGCCATGGTCAACTCTATCAGAATAGAATGTCCAGAGCCTTCAATTAAAGGGTCAAGCCAAGACAGTTCACACCGGGACAGCTGGTGTTAAAGAAAATTTTTCCGTATCAAGAGGAAGCCAAAGGGAAGTTCTCTCCCAACTGGCAAGGTCCGTACATGGTTCACCGGGTTCTGACAGGAGGAGCCCTCATACTTGTAGAAATGGATGGAGAAGTTTGGCCAAAGCCGATTAATTCAGATGCAGTCAAGCGCTACTATGTGTAATCATTATGTTTTCCCTGCATGATGTAATTGAACTACGCCTGACCTGATACCCGTTTAATAGGGGATACGTAGGCAGCCCTATGGGTTCGGTCACAATTACATAAAATTTTCATTTTCCCCCGAAATTGGAAATTGGGGCAAAATTTTGAGGAGGTCCCTCAAAATTCCGAAGCAATTTCAGCCGAATCGTCGCAAACAACAGTCAGAAGCATCAACCCATTAAACTGGGGCAGAATTTTGAGGAGGACCCTCAAAATTTTGTAGCAGGAGAGGTTGCAATGTCCTGAACCACATTACAGTCGTCGGTTCATCTAAAAATTATTCCTAATTATATACTTATGTCATATTTTTACGAAATCATGCATGTTTGCTACTGAAATTGCCTTGTTTAGCAACGCTACCCCAGTGATACATACATTATTACCAGATCAAAGCCACAGGTCAAGTAGAGCCAGCAGGGATACGAACTAACCTTTTCCCTTTTACAAAACTCACGATTTTTCTTTGGATGCAGGCACTTGGATTGCGAAATCATCAAACATACTATACACTCACGAAACAAAAATTTTTCAGGGATACAACTCTCAAGACTGTTGCACTTACCCACATTTGATATCCACACACACCAGCGACATTCCATGTGTCACAATGTCCCCGGCAGTCACAATATCGCAATCCGCTATCAGCTAAGAAAGCTCTATTACCATTTGCCATTTTATTTCTTGCATAAGGCTATATTACTGCCTTCCGAGGCTAAACACTGTCTCCATCTGCATTTCTGCATTGCATAAGGCTACCATTCTGTCTTTTGAGACTAAACATTGTCTCCATCTGCATTTCTGCATTGCATAAGGCTACCATTCTGCCTTCTGAGACTAAACACTGTCCTCTTTGCTTTCAAAATAAAATATTTCTTCGCTATCTTTCTTTGAGCTCCTAGTCAGCAGATCCTTTATCTGTATTTCTGCATTGCATAAGGCTACAATTCTGCCTTCTGAGAGTAAAAGCTGTCTCCATCTGGATTTCTGCATTGCATAAGGCTACCATTCTGCCTTCCGAGACTAAACACTGTCTCCATATGTATTTTTGCATTGCATAATGCTACCATTCTACCTTCCGAGACTAAACGCTGTCTCCATCTGCATTTTCGCATTGCATAAGGCTACCATTCTGCCTTCCGAGACTAAACACTGTCGTTCATGAAATGTAGGACGGACATCGTCAACCCTCTGCCAACAGCCCCCGATAAAGATATGTTCATTCTATTTATGAATTACTATTTCTCTAAATGGGTTGAAGCACAAGAGTTCGAGAAAGTAAAGAGAAAGAGGTTATAGACTTCATCTGGGATCACATCGTATGTCGATTTAGAATACCAGCCGAAATAGTTTGTGACAATGGAAAATAGTTTATCGGCAGCAAGGTAATGAAATTACTCGAGGAGCACAAAATAAAAATGATATTATCAACACCGTACCATCCTAGTAGGAACAAGCAAGCCGAATCGACGAACAAGACTATCATTCAAAGCTTAAAGAAAAGATTGAACGATGCTAATGGAAAGTGGAGAGAAATGTTACTCGAGGTCCTTTGGGCATATCGAACAACATCGAAGTCTGGTACAGGGGCAACCCCGTTCTCCTTAGCATACGACTTCGAGGCCTTGAATTCAGTTGATGTCGGGGAACCTAGCGCCAGATTTCGACATACGACAGAAGAATCAAATCACAAGGCTATGAATATTAGCCTCAAGCTATTGGATAAAAAAAGAGAAGCTGCACTCGTTCGGATGGCTGCGCAAAAGCAAAGAATTTAGAGATATTATAATAGAAGAACCAACCTTCGCCATTTCAGCACCGGGGACTTAGTTCTAAGGAAAGTCACCCTCAACACTCGAGACCCAAACGAAGGAAAACTAGGCCCAAATTAGGAATGACCATATCGGGGCCTCGGTATCATCGGAAAGGGGTCTTACAAACTTGGCACAATGGAGGGCGAGCAATTGCCCAACAATTGGACAAATGGTACTATTTATAAAGTATGATTTCCCCCCTTTTTCATTTGTATTGAATACTAACATATTTCAAGTGTTCGATTGAGGACGTCGAGAAACTTTTGAACATGAGTACCTTAGGTTTTAAAGTACGCGTTGCACTCTTCTTCTAGATCGGTTTTTATACCAAATGGATTTTTCTGGCGAGGTTTTTAACGAGGCAACGACCATGTGCTACCTGAGGAAAATTCAATAGTATCCAAGGATTCTCTTCAATCAAGCTCGAATACTAGGGGGCATCACCCTCACAGGTTATATTTTCGAGGAAAATACTTCATGTCAAAGGGTCTTGATAAGGAAACATTTTAATGGGCCAAACGGTTGAATGAACCGTGTCCATATAGATTAGTCAAGCCCCGATGACAAAACATATGCATGTATAAATAATTTGAAGAAGCATTCTTTCTATATCAAACATTTTGTGTCTCAAGAAAACTTTCTACTATACGAGCTCCACGCTTATGATTTTGTGAGAAATGGCTCAAAGGCAAAGCGCAAATATACCTCGAACACTCGGGAACTGTCATCAACGATCGACATATTCGAGTTATCTCAACTCAATTTCATTAGACCTCAAAGAGGCATCCCACGATCTTTAGGCCAAGGCCATCATTCTCGGGGAAAAACACTTCGAGCAAGTTTGAAGTGTTATTGGGAAATAATTCCCAAAAGGCATACCCGAAGGCTACATCCAAATTAATGCGACTAGGAGACGTCTGAATCCCGCAATCACAATAGGCCTTCAAATTCATTGAAAAACCGGTTAAAAAAGGCTACCCTAGGCAAATAATCAAAAGGGATTCGATAAAATCAGCCCTCGAAAAACCTTAAGAGGTACCAAACTATCTTAACACAAACGTGCTAGGGCACAAAAAGCAGAGGAGTTTTAATTAACATCAAACCCTCAAAAAACCCAATGGGTAAAAAATACATGCTAAGGCATAAATAAAATTTTACTAAGTATTTTAAGCTGAAAGAGGGGAATAATAGCCATATTTTAGAGGCCATATTTGCCTGATCTAGAAAGCCTATTGTCACATCTCCTTTTTACTACACCCCAAAAGGGAGCAAGGGAGTTTTTTCCAATTTAAATGACAATTGAAATGGGATTATTTTATTAAAATCAGAGTCGCCACTTGGGATAATTTATGGTATCCCAAGTCACCAGTTTAGAATCCCGAATTGAGGAAAGATTTGACTCTATTTATGTCTGCGAACATAGAAATCCCGGTAAGGAATTCTGTTAACCCGAGAGAAGGTGTTAGGCACTCCTGAGTTTCGTGGTTCTAGCATGGTCGCTTTGATCATACCTGGTTTATTAAATTGTATAATTACTGATTTTAGAACCTATGTGCATTTACCTTTCACCGCTTTTTAATTAAGAAAATGATCTTGAAACGGGTCACGCGTACGTGTACCCATTTGTTAGGTGCGTCAAAAATCATGTCACGCGAACGTGTCCACAATTAATAACGCTTTATTATTATTAAGAAAGTTTGGCCGAAGTTGCGCGAACGCATACTCCGGTTTTGTTTTTTTAGAAAGTGTAATGATGTCACGCGAACGTGTCCACAATCACAATGATATGATAAACGTGCCTAAAGCAAAACTACGATCATTTGTTATATTATATCTAGGTTATGAAATTAATACGAGGGCCATGTATGATTAAATTAATGGATGGCACACCTCAGGCTAAAATTAATTTAGCAGCCTACTAAAACCAATTTTATTATTAAGAAAGTTTGTTCGAAGTTGCACGAACGCATACCCCGAATCTTTTTTAGAGTTAAAATTGTAATTATGTTACGCGAACGTATACATAATCACAATACTAATCTAAATCGGTCCTTAAGCAAGATACGATAGCTCAAACTTAATAACAAGGTTTGCGAGGGCCATGGAAAATTCAATTAATGGCACGCTTCGACTTTAAAGAGTCAAAAATTAATTAAGTGAGGGCCATAGGCGATCTAATTAAAATGGCACACCCCAATCTACTTAACTAAGCCTATAGGTTACCTTTATTTGCGAATAATTGATGATTAATAATGAAATGGAAACCAAACGTCTAAATAATCAGCCAGCTTTGGCTTAAGCTTCAACAAATGATCGAGGAAAAAAAACTTACTTCAAACCCAACGACAAACCAACAGATAGCTTCTTTTCAGGAGACTTCAAGTTTAAGCCCAATTAAACAATTAAGCATGCAGCGTATACTTGCCCAGTACTAACAACACTGGCGAAGAGACCTGGGCTAGAAACTAAGCCCAAAAATAGAAGACAATCATCATGGCCCTTGCCTAGTTCGACTTGGGCTAGCACATTTGAACAAACATTCCAATTTTTGAATCATTTCAAAGACAACAACATGTGAACACCAGGCTGAGTTTGAACACCTTAAGGCCTGAAATTAAACTAAAAATTCAAATCGAAAGCAATTTATAAACTTGAGTTGCTTGGACATGGGCGAGGCAGTGCTGAATAGCCGAGCCATTTTACAGGCTATCAAAAGGGTAAATCAACATAACAGTAGGCTGATTGAGGGGAAAAACAAAGCTTAAACCAGATTTGCTAAAAGAAACAAAATGAATGAACTAGTTTGATGGGTATTTAACCATAACCATAGGCAGCATTTTCAAAACAAATCCAGTAAACTCGCAAATCAAACTGACAGAGTTCATATTCCTCAATTTATGCATATTATCCTAAGCCATAAAACAACTCTTAAACCAAACACATCCAAACAACACCCCAACAGGAGGCATTCTTCCTGCAAATACATCCAACACGACAGACTAACACCCCAAATTCAACCTTAAGATGAAACGTAATATTAATGATACGAAGGAAATACACATAGTAAAGCTAAGTTAATAGAAGCATAAACAAATTCTAAAGGGCTCAAGCAGCTATTAAGCAAAGAAACTAGCATTGATCATTAGATCTTCAACTTAATTACATGGTTTCACATTTGCACCTTATATGTTACTCAAGAGCCAAGGCATACCTGGAAATCAAAACAAAAATAAATGAGTGAGGACTTCAAGCAGTAATAGCAGCTCAGCACACAAACAACAGCAGTACTCAATTCCTTTAGCCCATTTTCGGACCAGGATGAACCAGAAATTCTTTTGAATGTTTTAAGTTATTCCTAACAATGAACCTAGAGAGCAATTTTCGGCAATTTAAGTCGAAATGATGCAGAAAAACTGCTGTATTTTTTAGAGTATCCAAGGCTGCCCTCAAAATGAATCAAAGAAGTCTTTAAATAAGCAGCGTAAGGCAGCCCTAGCCTGAATAACTATTTCTTTTTTTAACCCTTCCATTGTCAGTTGTTTTACCCCTTTTACCCTTTTAAAAATATCTAAAAACCCCTACTCTTAACAAACCAGCTCTCATCTTATCCTCTAAAACCTTCTATGCTAACAGAAAATGATTCCCTCAAACCCCAAATGCCTAAATTGACCCTTGACACCCTTGTATTTACTTTCAGAGTGCCAACTTGGGTTAAGTTAACCCAAGACTCCAAATGAACGGGTCTTTTAACTGGGTAAGTAATGATCACAGTTAATACAAGAGACAAAAACCATGAGAAATGATTAATCACACACAAAAGAAAAATCAAATCCAGAAAGTAAAACGAAAACAAACAATTCAGACTTTATGATTAAACTTATTGTAGCTACAAAATTAAGATGAATTCGACTACTAAAGAAAATAGGACAACACAATGAAGCAGATACAAATAAATAATAAAAAGAACAGAAAATCTATAATGAACAAAATCAGAGAAACAAAAAGGAAAAATACCAAAACACGCCGGAATGTCTTGACAATATGCAACCAATTGACGAACAAAGACGGGAGCAAACATTTGGCCTGAATCCGATGAGTTCGTCAAAATCCGGCATCCTCGGAATGAACTAAAACCAATGCTAATCGATTGCTCTCGTTAAGAACAATCGACTAACGTAGATTATAGGTGAAATCGAGCTGCAACGTGTGTCGAATTAGAAAAAATTGGATGAATTAGGGTTTGAATTTCTAGATTCGGAATTGGGGGAATTTCATTGGGATTTTTGGGAAATAAACGTGGGGATAGGATTTAGGATGTCCTGGGTATTGCGTGGTATGAATTCGGGGCTTATTGGGTGGTCCACCGCCGGCGAATATGGTGGGGAATTTTAGGGCGGCTCTCTAGGGTTCTAGGTTAGAGACGAAGAGGATTGAGAGGGGTTCTGAGGGGGTGAGGTTGTTTCGGACAGATTTATATGTGGGGGAGGGGGGGTCGAGTTCCGGTCCGTTGGATCGAATGAAATCAACGGTTGAGATGGGAGAGGGTGGAACGGCGTCGTTTTGGTTAGGGCGAGGCTGGATCGGGGCGTTTGTGATAGTGATTGGGCTGGGGCGGGTGGTCTTGCTACTTGGGCTCAGCCCCGATTTGGGATTAACTTGGGCTTTAGGAAATCAAAATCCCATTCCTCTTTTGTTTTGTTTCAAAAAATTTCATTTCGTCTTCTTTTCTTTCTTTTTTTTTTCTTTTTGAATTAATTGAAAGCCTAGATTAAATTCCTAAATTAATTTACAAAATTAAGCTAATTCTCTAATATAATATCTACAACAAATTAATTATTCCTAAAAAGAAAATTATTAATTTAAAATTAAAAGGTTAAAAATGCAAAAGCAAGCCATTTTTTGTGATTTTTCATTTTTTATAAAATAACTAATTTACTAATTAACGTAAAATGTAAAAGTAAACCCCAAATGCAATGCAGAGTATTTTTTGTATTTTTTCATTATTTAAATAATATAAACATGCACAGACAAATGCAAACGATTAACAAAAATGCTACAAAAATCTACGAAATTTGCAAATAATGGGAAAAATTTATTTTCTTGAATTTATGGGAGTAATTCATATAGGGAAAAAATCACGTGCTCACATCTATGGGCCAAAATACATAGAGTTCAAGATCTTGTTCTCATTCCATCCGAACTCGAGGGTTCGACTATACCGAGCACAAATAAAGAATAACTTGACTATAGCTCGGGGACTATACATTATCCAACAAAAACCCTAAAAGGCCTATGCCCCGAGTACGAAATTGTTCGAACTTGACCATGGTGACTTCGAGGAAATCACCCAAAATAAAATTATCGAACTCACCATTCAAAGCATAAGGTTGTATTGAAAATTTTACAAGCCAAAAAACATGTTTGTAAAAATTGAAAAGGCATTCAAGAGAAATTGCATTCAAAAAAAAATTTCTTTTATATATTGATGAAGAAGGATAAGTACAAGAGACCGACATAAGTCTTACAAAAAGAGGGGAAAAGTACAAAGAAATACTAAATATGTCCGGCGCTATTTCTTCCTCAGGGGCAGCTTCTCTTTCGGGCCCCTCGTCATTGTCGGACCCGCCTTGGATGCCTTCATCATCATCGTCTTCATCGAAAGAGACAAGAAACCTGGCATCAGCTTCAAGTTCCTTAGCCTAAGCTATCTTTTCGGAGAGGTCAAAACCTCGAGCGTGTATTTCCTTGAGGGTTTTCCTCCGGGATTGGTCGCCAATTCAGTGCTTCGTCGCTCTCGTGCGAAAGCCTCCCTTAGATGCGTTTGAGCAGCCTCGTCATCGGCCAAGTAGACGGCTATGGATTTGTCAACCGCAATCTTCGTCTCCCCGACCTCTGCCTCGGCCTCAACAAGCTTGGCTTTAAGCTCCTAGATCTTTGCGGCTTGGGATGAACCTTTCTCTTTACACCCCGAAGTTAGACCTTGCTGATGCCAGTGTGGCCAAAGAAGCCTCTTTCTCCACAGCAAGGCGGTCCATGTTCTCCTTTCACCGATCATAGTCGGCTTTGACTTGGTCAACCTCCCTTCGGAGCAGCTCGATCCTTTCCACCTTTTGCTGCAACTGAGACATTGAAGTGTTAGCCTCCGTAGTTTGATTGAGATCGTACTCTTTCAAAAGGATAGTTACCTACTCGTCTAGCTCGGCCTCGTCCTTACGAGCCTGGGCCAATTAAGCTTGGAGGTCTTTAATCTCCTCTTCTTTCTACACATAGAGGCGTCTGTGGGCGTCTCTCTCTTCGGTGAGCTTTTTGAGATTGGCCTCACACCGGCTCAGCTCGGCTTGGGACTTGTTGAATGCATCTCGATCAAGCACCACAGCCTATGAAGAATGAAAAAAACCAGCAAAAAGAAGATAAAAGCAAACATAATAATGGGGAATGAAGTTTACCTGGTTCATGATATGATGGGCCTCGTCAAAAACCATCGTTGCATCTAGGTCAGAAACGTCATCGACCCCCGCAAGGCAACCGCGAAATATGTCTTCCTCATCGCGAGTCGTTCCCACGTGGGAGGTCTCCAAAGATCGAGCCTCCCGAAACTGCCCTTCACAGAATGAGGGCCGGACGGCAAATCATCAATATTAATTGCCCCAAGAGAGTCACTTAGGGCTCTCTCTCTCTCTCTCTATTCTGAAGAGCCTTACTACCGGAACTTTCGGGCACACTCGACGTTTGTTGGTCATGGCAGGAGTATCTTTTACCCCAATTGCTCGGGGACTTTGCTCGGAGTACCTTCCGAGATCTCCTCGGCCCGAGAATGGGTCTCCTTGACCATCACTAGCCCAATTATTTTAGGAGCTTCAACGCTCCCCCTCTTTTGAGGTACCAGCTCACAATCGGCATCCTCCCCCTCCTCCTCTTCATCTCGTAGCTTTTGGGCTACGCTACCAGAAAGAGCAGCAGAGTTGCCCAATCGCTTACGAGCCCTACTCTTCTTAGGCTCCAGGGTATCAGAAGGAGATGCCCTTCTCCTCTTCTTGTCCTTGGCTAGTTTGGGAACCACCTCTTCCCCAGGCGGGTCCGGCCTCAATTCAGCAACATCCCTAAGGCCTGCATAAAAGGAAGTCAAGTATGTGAAAAATGAAATGTTTCAGAAAGGGACATCGTAAGCATACGGGATAAACTTATCATGATTTTTAGCCTCCCATCTTCCCCTTGCCAAGTCATGCCAGCAGCGCTCGGCATAAGAAGTAGTTGTAGCCAGCATTCGAACCCAATCTTCGAGGTCGGGGACCGCATGAGGCATCCAAGCAACTGCTGAATAACATATAAGAATGTTACACAAAGCAAACAATAAAGTACGAAGATTAATGGCTAATACTTACGGTCGGGGTTCCACTTCTTGGGGAACCGTAGTTCTTCTTCGGGATGAGGTTGCAGGTCCTTAGCCGCATGAACCGACTCATAAACCCTTGGTCCTTATCCTCATCGATACTCACAAAGAAGGACTTAGATGATCGGCGTTGAAGCTTGATTAATCCTCGATAAAGCATTGGTCGATGCAACCGTATAAGGTGGCTGACAGTGAATTCCATCCCACTGGCCTTACCGGAGAAGAAACAAAGCATAATGAGTTAATCACTATATGTCAGAATGAGGGATGCACCTGGCCGAGGGTAACCTGGTACATATTACAAAAATTAATGAGTACGGGGTCAAAAAGACCTAATCTGAAGGGGTAAGTACAAATGCTTAGAAACACCTCCACGTAAGTGGTGATGCTTTCTTCGGGGGCGGGATTTGTACCACGACCTTAGGCCTCCAGTTGTAGTCTTCCTTTGCGGCATCGAGCTGTTTTGTCGTTGTCGAGAAAATATACCTCGATACATGTTCACATCGGCCAGGGACCGACAAAGGGTTCTCGAATTTTAAGTCGTTACTTAGAACACAAGGGCCGGGAACAATCTCGTGAAGGAGCAGCTCAATCGACATTTTGTCACCAGGCGGCTGGGAAGAAGAAAAAAGGCTTTCTCCTTTTGAGGTACGATTTTGGAGGTTTTCGCCTTTGATTCAGATGAGATGAAGCGGAAAGAGGTAGAGTTTGGTATTTTCTGGTCCTAAAAGATCGAATCAACGGGTGGAGGAATAGAAAAGATAGAGAGAGGAAGAAACTTAGAGAAATTGGTGAAGATGAAGGTAAAGTTTTGATTCAAATGGGAAACATGTATTTATAGGTTCACGGCGACGGTTCGGTGGCGCTAGTGGCTAACCGTCAGTGGCAAGCATTTAATGTTTTGGGGAACCGAACCGACGGGACATTTCGATCACCTCGAATGCTTACGTAACAGGGATGATGCCGTTATCGGGGTCTCCGGAACATCTCTCAAGTCGTTTCTTATCATTTTATTCTAAGAAACGAGGAGACTATCTGTATAAGGTGGAAATGCGGGGTACCCGATTTCGGTCTTCGATGGAAAAAAGTTATACCACGTCGGAAAACCAGGACGTCGAGCTCGGGGTCGAAGTTCCTTTCCAAGGTCATGGTCGATAACACTTGCCGAGGTCAGAAGAAGGTATGCTTCGAGGTGATGCCGGTATGAGTCAATAATTGAAAGAGCGAGATACCCGCAACGGGATGGAGATCACGGTATTTTTTGGAATGGATTGGTCTTCAGCGGTTAAACAATTGTCAAATATGATTTCCTACTATATTTGGAAGTGTACCTTATTTAAGACTCCCCTATTATATAAAGGGGGATCCCATCCATTTGTAACACATTGATCATTGCTCATTGATAAGAAAATATACGCTTGTTATTCCTCTTGCTATTTCACTTACTGTTCATCAGAGTTGTTTTATCATTTATTATTCTCACTATCGTACCTCGAGATTAACACAGTTCTAGGTAGAGATTTAGCTTACACACTGGTTTGGTCTATCTTATTCTTTAATTTATCTATTTAGTTCCTTGTTTATCAATTGGCATTGAATTAAATAACATATCCTTAAAACCACAATACAAGTTTAGTTGTTACTCGAATTTTAGGTTAAACAACTATCGGAAAAGTAGAAATATAAATTAATTTTTTTAATATTCCGGGAACCAGAGGTGGATCAAGGATTTCAAAAGGTTGGGTGCACTATTATGGAGAGGCGGAACTAGACATTTGACAGGTTTAACTTTAGTCCCTTACCATGAACCCACTATACTTTTGAAATTACCGGTCCAAAATTATATTCTTTTTGAAATCTTACTGTTTCAGACATATAGATCTATACTCTGTGCCAAAAACAAGACCGTCTGGAGTGAGATTTGAATTGCACTTGTGGAGGTGCACCCAATAATAACTGCATCATAGGAGTCACTGAGTATGGTGCACGCACATATGTTTAAGTAATTTTGAAAAAAATATAACATTATTATACAAGGTTTAGGGGAGAGGAGCATGGGTTCACGTGAACCCATCTATTTTAACCTAAATACGCCTATGCCGGCAATTATGGTTGGAAACAAGACTAAAGTTAATATTTTTTAAATTTTTGGCAAAACCCTCGGAAATTTCAAAATAACTTAAATAAAGAAATTAATTATGATAAATTATTTGCTAAAATTTACCCATCTTTCTTCTTCCACAACTGTGGGTTTGTAATGTGCTTATTTCTATTATGCACAGTCCTGTGAAGATCTAAGAAATCAAGAGTAAAGAATGTTTTCTAAACAATAATCTACACGGCGAACACTTCTTGAGGGAATACGACAGAGAAAAGAGAGAAAGAGAGTTTATTTCTGAATATCAATGAATGAGTACAATGAGCTGATAACCCTCAATAAATAACCCCTCTAACCCCAGTTAACAACTTTACTAACCACTCCTTTATTGCAACTAACTGTTTATGTTGGGCATATTTACATATGTGTCGATATTATATTTTACTCACATATTTACCATTTTTTGGTTATAATTATGTTAAATACGCTCAACTTAGCTTGATAGTTGATTTCTTACTGATAGCGTATTCATCGGATTGAGTAAGTATATTTTATAAATGAATGTGATGAAAGTTGGATTAAAAATTGACAAATGCAGAATGTTATAACCAGAGGCTTATTTAGGTTAAAATAGATGGGTTCACGTGAACCCATGCTCCTCTCTCCTAAATCATGTATAATAATGTTATTTTATTTCTAAATTACTTAAATATATGTGTTTGCATCATACTCAAAGACTCCCATGGTGCAATTATTATTCGGTGCACCTCTACAAGTGCGGTTGAAATCCCACTCCACACGACGGTCTTGTTTTCGGCATGGAATATAGATCTATATGTGGAAAACAGTAAGATTTCCAAAACAATATAATTTGAACCTATAATTTCAAAAGTATAGTGGGTTTATAGTAAGAGGCTAAAGTTAAACCCGTCAAATGTCTAGTTCCACCTCTCCACAATAGCGTACCCATCCTTTTGAAATCCTGGATTCGCCTCTGAATTTATAACAACAACAAGAGGCGATAAGTGGTTAGGAGCTATGAATCCAAATTTCAGGGAGATAAGTCTTTGGATAAGGTTTCCTCCATGATTAAAAGAGCAAATAATGGTTTACATGTATCCTAAACCAGCAGCAGTTGAAAGAAGAAGCACAGACTAAAATTCGCTGGCGGGCAGCCTTAAGCCTAGCTAGATTTACATAATTTTATGGGGGAAGGGACGGAAGGATGCTGCACTTTGCTGGAAACGCAGCAGCACTTCGAGCCAATACCATATATATGCTTTTCTTCTCTTTTTTCTTTTTATTAATTTTATAGTTTATTAGTTCAAGGGTTGTGGAACATTGTAGTTTGAAGTTTGAATTGTTCTTATTATTTTATCATATTAGTCTATTTATTTAATCTTACGCTTAATTTTTTGATTGTTTGATCACCAATTGAATATTATCTACGAACATAGGACTGAACTCGAAAATGAGAATTTTACATTGCATATACATGATTGAGTAGAGAAAGTTCTTGAACCCGGGCATCAGTGAACAAATTCGTGATTAGGATAAACGTATACCTAGTTGTGTTGCCTGGTTAGTATACATGAATTATCAATGCGTTCTTGTTAACCTCTTCTGTTGCCTAGTTCTACAATTAGTCATTCGTAGTTAATTCGTCCTGAAGCATTTTTATCTTCATATTTCGAACATAAACAAAATTAAACATCTAATACAAAAAAACAATAGTATCTAACTTTAAACTCTGTCTCTAAAATCTCTATGAAGCCACTAAAAAAATATGGGCAAATTGCTTGGGACATAACTCACCAGCTAATCCTCAACTGGAAATAACAACACAAAATAAAACGGACGGAATCAAAGCAATAAACTCCACGGTCTTAAAGAAAATCGGGTTTCTAATAACTAAATTTACTTCACTTTTTAAAAAATGTGAGAATAAAACAAACAACTTAAATGATAAAAGAAGGAAAGAAAGCTTATTGTTGATCGCTGATTTCTCCCAGAATTATGGATTGGATTCAATCAAGTAAAAGTAAAAGACTGATAGCATATAATCGAGAATATTCAAATGATTGTACACAATAAGGTAAAGTTCCTTGCATAAGGATACACAGATTTAACGGTTCCCCTTACTTAATTCTTATCTGTTACTAACATTAACTACATTAATTGCATGTTACTAAATCTATTCGTAACGGTTATTGTAATAATATGTGATCACGCATAATCAAGGATAATGTTGATTCCCTTTCCATACTTATAACCGATTCATGAATCTTTTCCTTTTATGGTCTTCATACATCTCGTTAGTATTTCTTCTTTCCTAGTTGTCAAGTATGGTACATTCTTTCCGTAGGTATTTTATTCGTGCCTCGTCATCTTTCTTTATTGACTTGATATAGATGCCACATGTAATCATACTATTGATCTATGTGTCATGCCTATTTTTCTGCCAATACAGATAGTCTTCCCACTTTCTGAATATTCTCAACTTAATATTCAGAAAGTGGTAAGTTTATTTATGGCGGGAATGCCTTGCCGACTATTCCCAACCATCATATTGTTTTCTTCAGAAGCCGATGAGATGTACATCCTTTCCATTTAATGATCGGGACACGTGTCCTGTTATAATTGGCTATGCAATTTATAGCGTCTTTATAGGGTTTTCTGCAGATGTGTCAGTTTAAAGTGATGGTTCCATGATGACGGTTCATAATGACAACCCTTCTTTATAAATACCGTATCACGTATCACTCAAATTTTCTTCTTCTTTTTTGCATTAGTATTCCAACTTCTTCAGCAATTTCTCCCTCTCTTTGTACTTTCACCATTAAAAGATGACTTCCCGTTCTCCAAATCCTTCTTCATCATCAGACCCTCGTAAAGTGGTCATCATTGATGAACTTCCTCCCTCTTCTACCTCAACTAGGAGTAGAAGAGGTGGTAGACTTTGTAGCTTAGGTTCTTTATCAAGTTGTAGCTCTACCCCTTCCTTGAAGAATACTGCAAAACCTTCTTCTACGAGAGCAACAACTTCCAAAACTCATAGATCTTCCTCTAGAGGTAAAGACAATAATGAACCCTTGCAGGAGCTTGTGTGTCTGAAATTGTTCCTCAAGAATTTTCTTTTATATCAGAATGTGAAGCTATGAGAAAATAGGTTTCTTTCATAGCATCACTTGACCCTGCCAATCGTTACCCTACTTTGATCCCTCTTGGTCTTCGTTCCTTAGTTCGTCGTGAATGCAACTGGAAATCTAATTTCCTTGTGGTAGCTCCTAGTGCTGATGATCGAATAACCTCTTATAGTGAAGGTTATTCGTTTGTTACACCTACCGTTTTACCTTAGGATTCAAACCACCCATCGACCCAGTAATCATTGAGTTTTGTCGTTACTTCAATGTATGTCTTGGCCAAATAGGTCCGATAATGTGGAGAGCAGTAGCTTGCCTTCATTATCTGTCAAGCTTAGTGTCACGATCCAAAATCCAACTAGCCGAGATGGCACCTAACCCAACCCACTAGGTAAGTCAATTAACAACTATCCAATTAAAGGAGCTTTATTATGAAACGAAATAATAATACAACTGCTTTTATACAAGAAATTCCCCAAGGATAGGTGGTAAAAATCATGAGCTTATAAGAGTAGAATGTACGAAGCTGGTATGAAATAAATACATCATCTATTCGAAATGTGCATAAACAGATTTTTATGAATCAAAGGCTACCATGAACAAGAGGCAGCTACAACCGGAACGCAGGTACATCTTCAATTCTAGCTCTTGTTGAACATGGCAATATCAACATCCAACATCTGCACGCAATGTGCAGAAGTGTAGTATGAGTACAACCGACCACATGTACTAAATAAGTAACAAAACCAACCTTAGGTTGAAAGTAGTGAGGAGCTGGGACATAGGTCGGAGTCCAACACCAATAACCAACAACAGTTCATATATATATATATATATATATAATGACAGTAATAAAAGAAGTAACTCAGAGATAAAATGCTCAGCTCGTTCACAATTCAAGACCCTTTCAACAATAAATAAGATGTTTTATTTTCAAATGGCATGGGGAAAATACATCTCTATGCCTATATGTCAATATTTGTGAGAAGTCAGAAATAATCTGATACCGTAGAGCATAAGAAAAATACATCTCTATGCCTTTATGTCATGTGTGCATGTCAATGCAATGTATCTCAAAGATGAACTCATGTACTCACACTCTCACAATACTCAATCTCAGTGTCTCACATTTTCCACTTATCATGCTCAATCACTCGACATGCTCAGTCACTCAGTACTGTATATGGCCAATCCAGCCCAGCAAAGATCCATCCCGAATATATACATAGCAACTGCCAGTCAGTGATTTAGTACTGTATAAGGCCGATCCAGCCTAGGGGAGATCCATACCCAAAATATGATATTTTATACTTCAATACCACACGGGGGGGGGGGGGGAGGCGGGAAGGGGGTGATTTGTGTGGTGTCCAATATTTCGCTTAAC
Source organism: Nicotiana attenuata (assembly GCF_001879085.1). Taxonomy (NCBI): domain Eukaryota; kingdom Viridiplantae; phylum Streptophyta; class Magnoliopsida; order Solanales; family Solanaceae; genus Nicotiana; species Nicotiana attenuata. The sequence continues at coordinate 55,895,684 of NC_031994.1, forward strand.
CTGATTATAGAAGGACCTGGTTCTTCTATGTTTTCCAACTACTACTGTTGTGGAATAATAAGTACAGAAATTTTACGTGGAAAACACCTGACTCAAAAGGTGAAAAAACCACGACCAACTTTCCAGTATGATTTTCCCAAACTCTCTGGTAAAATCACTAAGCCAAAAACTGCATTTACAAAAACTCTTTTGTAAACCTTGGATTAACTCTAATCCCGTTGTAGCACACAGCCTCAAATGTTGCGACAACTTCAAGTTAACTCTAACTTGAAAATTCTGAGTACCTAATACAATTGCTTCTAGATAAGCTGAAAGGTACAATATGAAAACACCTACTACAATTGAACTAGAATAAAAGACAGACGCTTGGAAGTGGTTCTTCTATTTGGTTCATGTAGCTTCAGGTTTGCATACTTGAATCACACACGAACTGCTTGCAAAATTGCCTTGCTATTTTGCTCTTAATTCACATTTAACTTCTGCTTATGTGCATTACATGTAAAAGAGAACAGCCCTGATATTTATGGAGTTAGTAAATAGAGATTTACTAGAATTCTAATGCTATTCTTCCTTTGTGGAATAGTTCTAGTTGATCTCAACCTCTAACTCTATCCTTCTTTTAAGTCGTGTTCTCTTTGAGTAAGGAGTCTTTCTCCTTATCCAATATGCAACCTTTTCAATGAGGATCAGGAGATATCACTTCTGGTAAGTTAGGTTTATCTCCTTCACCTGCATCTCACATGCTTGAGTTGACCATATCTGTGCTTCACTGGGATGGACCCGGTCCATGTCTGAGTTCCTTTGTCAATCTTCAAAACTCTCCATTACCTGGGCAACCAAATTCCCCCTTTTTGATGATGTTAAACTCTGTGCTTTTCACTCACTTAGTCCCTGTCAGAACTCAGCTTATTCATCAATACAAAGTTAGAAACTTTTCACTTATCATCAAGGACCAGGTTCATTAGCTTATAAGCATCACTTATTCAGAATATAAAGCACAATATCTCTTCCCTTTTTGTCATCATCGAAAAGTTGCATAAACACAGTGTGATCCCCAGAATTTTGAAAATTACTCATAGCCACTGGGGCAACTGCAAATGCAATCATGGATTAATCATCAGTAATCAACCAAACATATTCAAACTATCAAGGAAAAATAAACAGTCAACAAGAGCAAAAATAGCAACCTTCATTGATAGATAATATGATTATGCCACAATCCCCAAAAAGAAACAAAAACAGTTAAAACATGAGCAAACTAAGAAAAATCCCTAATCTGGGTCACTGAAAGATCTAGACAACTATCAAGGAGTGAAGGCTAAGGAAATTAAGGCTTGGAAGAACTGGAGGTTGGGTTTTGGCTTGGAGAAGCTAAAGCATGTCTAGAAGAATGCCATCATTCTTCTCCTTTTCCTTTGTGAGCTTAGTTCTGAGAGCGTCTCTCTCATATTCAACCTCTGCCAAACAAGTCTACAACCTAGCTATCTCAACATCCTTTGCCCCACTCTCCTGGAATAAATCTCTGACCTTGCTATTGATAGGCGTCATCTTAGATGAACCAGGTTCATTGGGAATGGCATTGACCTCATAGGCACAAGTAATCAGAGTGTTTATTCCAAAATGATCTTTGCGTGTGGCCATCTCCCACTTCTTCAGTGGCACCTTTCATCATGCAAGGACAGTAGTGAGAATAAACCCATAAGGGGTGGCTTGGGCCTTGGAGCCATTGATAACCCTATCAAGAAGATTGATCATAAATGCAGGCCAGTTGATTTGCCTTCCACTTTCAAGACACTCCATCAACACCAAATCGATATAGTTAGCAATATGTCTTCTTTCCTGCCAATGCAGCAGACACTTGTTGAGAAATTCAAACAGGACTTTGGGGCATGGCTTCATTTTACTCTTATACACGACCTTGGCTTCATTCAAATCTGGGACATCACAGAACCTCCTAGTGATGGCAAGGGCAGTGGGAAGGGCATCTAGACTTGGCCATTTTTGCCTTGTGTAGTCATCATACCCTTCAGAGGGAATGTAAAGAATTTCACCCAGCCTTTTTACATCAAAGGACACATGAACCCCTCTCACTTGGCTGGTAACTCTGCCATCCTTTACCTCTGCATTGGCCATGAACTCTATGATCTCATTCCTTGCCAGCCTGCCATCCAGTTGAAGGACCATGTCCTTCCAACCCTGAGCAGCAAGAGCATCAACTAGTCGAACCATCCCTGGTTCCTCCAAATCCTTTAGAAGCCTACCCTTCAAAATGGTTCGTTCGCCAAATTTTGGCTAGCTTGTCTTGTTCAGCTTCAGATTCACTATCTTCTTCACCATTCCATTCCCACTCCTAAGTAATTCCAACTTGCTTATATTTGATAGCAGACCTTGTCCTTTTAGCCAATGAAGGTTCAGTAGTCTTAGATACAGATGAAGACTTCTTGGAAGAAGTCTTGGTCTTCTTGGGCTTAGGGGTCTGTACCTCTACAATTGTATGTTCTTCCTGGTGGAACAGTTCCATCTCATCCATATCAACAGCCTCAGCAGGCTCTGCAACCTTGGCTTTCCCTTTGTCCATTATCTTCTTCTTGCTTTCCGCCATAGCTTTTTGTAACTCATTCTCACTCTGCTTCACCATACTCCTTGTGGACCTTCCTTTTGGTAGGGGAATCCCAGTAGTTGTTGGAGAAGCGGCCTTTCTTTTCTTGGTAGTTTTTGCAGTGCTGGGAGCCTTTGGTGTTGGGGTTCTCCTTTTCTTGGGATTATAACTAGCACCCACTTTCTTCAGAAGGTCTACTGGGTCTCTTCAATAGATGAACCGGGTTCATCTGCATGTGAACTTAGATTAACCAGCCCTTCAGCAGCCTCCCCTGAGCCACTTCCCCCTGTTTTCTTGCTACTTTCAACCACATTTTCATCCTCAGCCCCACAGATAGCTGGTCTACCTATTTCAGAAATGGGTGAAGAATCAACCACTTCTTTCCCTCTTCCCCTCACATCACTACTCACACCCTCACTCTCCTTTTCTTTTTCACTTTTATTTTTACCTCCTCTCCTTGACTCGGGTGTTTCCACATTCATAACAGACCCAACCAGAACAAACCTATTATCAAAATTTCAACCAGAACTGAGCGTACCTCAAAAGGGGGATTTTGAACCTTCTCAGAATCAGAAAACCCAGTTCCTTCCCCCTTACTCGCAGATTTGAAGGAATCATCTGAGTTTTCAGAATCTTGGGATTGGCTAGACTTCAATTGTGTGTTCAGTTTCTTTGAAAGTGCACCTGTAGCCACAGTTTTGCGAGCAAGCATCTTCACTCACCTTCTCCTGGGTTGGGGGGTTGTGCTCGGTTGAGGAGGTGTGGAGGAATTAGAGCGGGTAGGTTGTGGAGGAGTGCCTGGGTTATCTTGAGGGTTAGACATTTCTGCTAATTCTTGAAGAGGATTTTTGAATTGCATTTTAGGAAGAGAGAAGAGTAGAGAGTAAAAGAAATTTGACGGTTTTAGAATTATGAGAGTGGCAGTGATGATGATGATGACTTTTAAATAGAGAAGTGTAATTAATGTCTAACGGCAGTTTTTTGGGCAATTAGAAGTCTAATCACTCTGAAATTGCCGGTTGAACAAGCGATTAGGCTTCCCTAAATCCTAGGCATTATATAAGGTGGGGATTCTAAAAGAGACGGAATTGGTTCAAACTCAAAAAGATAGATTTTTCTGAGGTTTTTGATCATAGTTAGGACTCTACTCATGAATTAAATATTAATATTTCTAATTTTTCAGAGTCTAAAAAATATACCTCGTTATTCAGATGAACCAGGTTCTTCACTAAGAATCCTCTTGATCATGCCTTAATTTACCAAAATAAAAAAATTTGTTAGAGATCAGTGAGTCATATCAACACATGGCACAAAAGTATACTATTTACAGTAGGAGACTAAGAAAAAAATTAATCTAGATATGTACACAAGTTCAGATTTCCTAACCAAATTTTTTTTCATTGTGCATTCTGAACTGGTTTCATTTGGTGATCTTAATCATCCCTAGTTCTAACCTGTTCCTTTTAAAGCTTTCTCTACTCAGTGCTTTAGTAAAAATGTCAGCAATCTGCTTATTAGTAGCACAAAATTCTATTTTGATCAATCCTTTCTCATAGTTGTCCCTTAAGAAGTGATGTCTAACATCTATGTGCTTAGTTCTCTTATGATGAACCGGGTTCATAGTCATACTAATAGCACTAGTGTTATCATAAAAAATAGGGATGCAACCAACTTCAATACCAAAATTCATCAACTGCTGTTTGATCCACAGCAATTGAGCACAACAAGAGGCAGCAACAACATACTCAGCTTCAGCAGTAGATAAGGCCACTGAATTTTGCTTTTTAGTAGCCCATGACACCAGACATGAACCAAGAAAGTGAGCCATACCTGAGGTGCTTTTCCTGTCCACAAGGAAACCTGCATAGTCAGCATCAGCATATCCCACTAGATTAAAGTTACTACCTTTTGGATACTAAAGGCAAAGGTCAATAGTGCCTTTCAAGTATCTCAATATCCTCTTGACAGCAGTCAAAGTGGGATTTTAGGATTTGCTTGAAATCGAGCACAAAGCCCTACACTGAAGACAATGTCAGGTCTGCTAGCAGTAAGATACAAAAGTGAACCAATCATACCCCTATACAACTTCTGATCAACAGATGAACCAAGTTCATCTATGTCTAATTTAGTAGCTGTTGCAATAGGAGTGTCTATTTCCTTATTCGTCCATTTTGAACTTCTTATCAACTCTTTTGCATATTACTGCTGATGGATCATGGTTCCATTTGAGTTTTGTTTAATCTGTAAGCCTAAGAAGAAGTTAAGCTCACCCATCATACTCATTTTAAATTCACTCCCCATTAATTTAGCAAATTCCTTACTAAGTTTTTCAGTGTTGCCCCAAAAATTATGTCATCAACATATATTTGTACCACTAGTAGATCCTTACCTTTTTCCCTCAAGAATAGAGTACTATCAATCTTACCTCTCTTGTAGCCATGTTCAAGCAGGAATTTGGATAGTCATTCATACCATGCTCTAGGAGCCTGCTTGAGTCCATAGAG
>NC_031994.1:55903575-55952160 GCF_001879085.1 Nicotiana attenuata
TCATTTTGACGCTTTCTCCCCAGGCAGCAACCATAGCCTTCGTTGATCCTTTGTTCTTCTTGGGATGAACCTGTTCCTTCTTCCTGTTTCTTCGTTCAGCCCTTTCCTTCTTCCATTCAATTTCCCATTGAGGATAGTTTTTGATCATGTGGTCAGTCTTACCACATTTGTAACAACCCTCGTTGGTCTGTTTTTCAGGGACCCTTGGTTTGTTGTAGGTTGCAGCTCTTGAAGAACCCTTTCCTCTCATTAGATACTTCTTGAAGTCCCTTGTGATCATAGCCATTTCATCTTCCTCCAGATCTGCACCTTCAGCAATTCTGAGAGCCATGCTTCTTTCTTTCTTGGGAGCATCCATCTTCATGGTCTGCCTTCTCAGTTCATAGGCAGTGAGATTTCCAATCAAATCGTCCAACTTGAGAGTGGCAATGTTCTTCGATTCCTGAATAGCAGTGATTTTGCTTTCCCAAGTAACCGGCAAAACCCTTGTCAGAATTTTCTCAACCTTGTCTTCTTCAAGGATAATCCTTCCAAGAGACTTAAGTTTATTTTTTAGTGTTGTGAACCTTGTATACATCTCTTGGATGGTTTCTCCTTCCTTCATAGTAATATTCTCATATTAAGAATACATCAGTGTTCCTCTTGATCTCTTCACTTGAGGTGTTCCTTCATGAGCCACTTGTAAAGTGTCCCAAATTTCCTTAGCAGTAGTGTAGCTTTGAATTCTGCTATACTCGTCTGGACCAAGTCCACACACTAGCCATTTCTTGGCCTTAGCATTTTTTTCCCACTTCTTCAAGTCCTCAGCAGTGCAGTCAGCTCTAGTCTTTGGCACATCCATTCCTTCAGCATTCTTCTTTGTAGTGGCCAAGGGACCATCACTAACAATGTCCCAGAGTTCATAGTCCTCTCCTATGATGTGATCTCCCATCCTGTTTTTTCCACCAGGAATAGTATTGGCCATTAAAGAGTGGAGGCCTAGTAGTGGATTGTCCTTCACAGTTTCCAGGTGGTGCACTCATATTGATCTGTTCCTAAGGTGTTAACCTCTTCAAGGATAACCTGCTCTGATACCAATTGATGTTTTATACTTCAATACCACACAAGAGGGGGGAGGGGGGGTAATTTGTGTGGTACCCAATTTTTCGCTTAACTTGATTATAGAAAGACTTGGTTCTTCTATGTGTTCCAAGCACTACTGTTGCGGAATAATAAGTACAGAAATTAAAGAACACAAAGATTTTACGTGGAAAACACCTGGCTCAAAAGGTGAAAAAATCACGACCTACTTTCCAGTTGGATTTTCCCAAACTCTCCACTAAAATCACTAAGCCAAAAAATATATTTACAAAAACTTTTTGTAAACCTAGGATTAACTCTAATCCCGTTGTAGCACACAACCTCAACTGTTGCGACAACTTCAAGTTAACTCTAACTTGAAAACTCTGAGTACCTAATACAATTGCTTCTAGATAAGCTGAAAGGTACAATATGAAAACCACCTACTACAATTGAATTAGAATAAAAGACAGACACTTGGAACTGGTTCTTCTATCTGGTTCAAGTAGCTTCAGGTTTGCACGCTTGAATCACACACAAATTGCTTGCAAAATTGCCTTTCTATTTTGCTGTCAGTTTACGTTTTACTTCTGCTTATGTGTGTTACCTCTAAAAGAGAACAGCACTGATATTTATGGAGTTAGTAATTAGAGATTCACTAGAATTCTGATGCTATTCTTCCATGGTGGAAGAGTTCTAGTTGAACTCATCCTCTAACTTTATCCGTCTCTTAAGCAGTGTTCTCTTTGTGTAAGGAGTCTTTCTCCTTATCCAATATGCAACCTTTTCAATCATGATCAGGAGATATCACTTCTGGTAAGTTAGGTTTATCTCCTTCACGTGCATCTCACATGCTTGAGTTGACCATATCTGTGCCTCACTAGGATGGACCTGGTCCATGTCTGAGTTCCTTTGTCAGTCTTCAAAACTCACCTTTACTTGGACCAACAGATTGTTTTAGAGGTGGAGAATGTGATGACCCGAAAGGTCATCTTATATTTAAGAACTCAATTTTGCACTTTTAAGACTTAAAATCTCATTTTTACCCTTCTCGATTAGCGTGTGCAGTCGGGGCATATTTCCTGAAAGCTTTTATGTTAAAAGTTGGTAAAAATAAGAAATTTTGCCTAAAAACTTCATTTGAGTTGACTTCGGTCAATATTTTTAATAAATAGAGCCAAATTCGTGTTTTGACTGTCCCGTGGGTCCGTATGATGATTTGGGACTTGGACGTATGCCCGAAATTGAAATCGGAAGTCCCTAGCCCGAGATATCCGACTTTGTCAAAATTTGAAAGTTAAAGGCTTAATGAAATGGAAATGTTTGACAAGGTTTGACTTTTTGGATATCGGGTCTGTATTTTGGTTTCGAAACCCGGTATAGGTCCAATACCATATTTATGACTTGTCTGTGAAATTTGGTGAGAAACGGAGTTGGTTTGACGTGATTCGGACATCCGGTTGAGAAATTAGAAGTTTCAAGTTTTCTTGAAAATTTCATTTGATTTGGTGCTAAATTCGTAGTTCTAGGTGTTATTTTGGCGATTTGATCGCGCGAGCAAGTTCTTATGATGTTTTTAGACAAGTGTGCACTTTTGGTTAAGAGCCCCGAGAGCTTGGGTGAGTATCAGATAGGCTACAGAGTGAAATTAGACTTGGAAGAATTGCTGGTGTATTTGATATTGTTGCAAGCCTCTGATCTCGCATTTGCGAGATCATGAATCGCAATTCCGACCTCTGAGGAGTTCGCATTTGCGAGCTTCTCATCGCAAATGCGAAGAGAAGCTGTTCCATACAAGTTCGCATTTGCGAAATATTCATCGCATTTGCGATATGGGTCTAGGAGGGGCAATCTTCGCATTTGCGATCGTGGAGTTGCATTTGCGGCCACCTTAGTTCGCATTTGCGAAAATAGCAGAAATGTGGGATTCTTCGCAAATACGATGGATTTCTCGCATTTGCGGGCTTCGCATTTGCAAAGCCCGGTCGTATTTGCGATATCTGCAGCTGGTAAAACTGACTTAGACGGGATTTTTGCTCATTTTTCAGAACTTTCAAAACAAGAAACCCTCTAGGCGATTTTCCAAAGACCATTTCTTCCCCAAAACATTGGTAAGTGATTCTAAACTAGTTTCTTTCAATCTTTCACTTTATTTTACAATATTTCAACTTAAAATCTAAGGTTTTCAGAGTGGAATTGGGGATTTTTGGGTAGTAACTAGGGATTTGATAAATTGGGGATTTAGACCTCAAATTGAGGTCAGATTCCAAAATCAATTATATAACCGGGCTCGGGGGTGGATGTGTAATCGGGTTTTGGTCCGAACTTCGAGTTTGGACCAAGCAAGCCCGGGTGTTGACTTTTGTTGACTTTTTCGAGAATGGCCTAAATTGAATTCTTTGCAATCGTGGGTAGTTCCTAAGGCTTTATTTGAATTGTTTGGTTGGTAATTTTCTAGATTCTACTGGTTCGTAGGCTTGTTTAAGAGGAAAAGTCGTGATTGAGATTTGAGTTTGGCCGTTGGAGCGAGGTAAGTGTCGTGGTTAACTTGGCTTGAGGGATTAGGTCTTATTTACTACATGTCTGAACGTTGGGTACGATGTATATGTGAGGTGACGAGTACCTATGCGTTGTTGTCGGGTCATAGCATGGGAGTGGATCTTATTCTTGTATTTGTTGCCTTCCGCGATCATATTATCCATGCTTAGACTAGTGAATCGTTATGTTGTCATTCTTATCACGTTCAAGGATTTTGGTATTTATTGAGTATTAACCCAATGTTGAGGTTGATATTGTGGAACCGAATGTTGAAGTAAGACTTGTTCTTGATATTTCTATCTCCCTTTTAATGATGTTCATTATTTTGGTGAGAAAGAGTATTAGTGCACGAAGGGTGATGTCGTACCATGCTTTGTGAGTGTTAATGCACGAAGGGTGATGTCGAGCCATGATTTGTGAGTGTTAATGCACGAAAGGTGATATCGTGCCATATTTGTGAGTGTTAATGCACGAAGGGTGATGCCATGCCGTTTTGATTCATATGGCGAGGTTGAGAGTAAAAGCACGAAGGGTGATGCCGTGCATTTTCCTTTATTGTGTTTACTTGTTCCTATCTATTCAAGGTATATCGGTTGATCTAGTTCTTATTCTGTTGTGATTTGTCTTGTGATCCCCTCAGCATGTCCCCTTCCTGATATTACTTCTCTCGTTCTTTCATTGCTGTTAGTAGTACATATACTGTTAAATTGCACAGGTTTTATTTGTGGGTGTCTTGTCTTAGCCTCGTCACTACTTCGCCGAGGTTAGGCTCGTCATTTACCAGTACATGGGGTCGGTTGTTGAGATACTACACTGCACTTCTGTGCAGATTTTGGTACTGGCCCGAGCTGATTGTGAGGTTAGATGCTGGATTCATCCTACAGGAGACCCAAGATAGATCTGCCAGCGGCCGCACACAAAATTGTGTTGTACGCACAATTCCCCTGAGGTCCGCACTTCCCTTTTGCCTCAGCACTCCCAAAAATGTGCGGTTCGCACTTCTAAAGACCCCCGGAACAACATTAGAGTGCCGAAAAGCCCGTACTCGCTCAAAACTCACCTCGAAACTCACTCAAGGCCCCTGGGACCTCAACCAAACATACCAACAAATCCTATAACACCATACGAATTTAGTCATTCCCTCAAATTACATCAAAAAATGCTAAAATCACGAATTATCCTCCGATTCAAACTTAAAGAACTTGAAACTTCCAAATTCGACAACCGATGCCGAAAACCAACCAATCCCAAGTCAAAATCAACATTATGGACCTACTCCAACTTTCGGAATCGGAATCCGATCCCAATATTAAAAATTCCACTACCGGTCCAAAACTCCAAAAAATTCAACTTTCTCCATTTCTAGCCTAATTGAGTTGCGGACCTCCAAAACACAATCCGGACACACCCCTAAGCCTAAAATCACCCAACGGAGCTAACGGAATTGACGGAATTCCATTCCGGAGTCGTCTTCACACTGTTCCGACTACGGTCAAAATCCTAAGACAAGCTTTTGTTTAGGGACTAAGTATCCCAAAACGCTCTGAAACCAAAAACAAAATCTCCCGACAAGACACATAAGCCGAAAATTATACTGGGGAAGTAGTTAACATGGGCTATTACTCTCAAAACGACCGGCCGGGTCGTTACACGTATTTGCGGCCAGCTTAGTTTGCATTTGCGAACTTTTCTTCGCATTTGCGAAGATAGCAGAAATGTGGGATTCTTCGCAAATACGATGGATTTATTGCATTTGCGGGCTTCGCATTTGCAAACCCAGGCCGCATTTGCGACATCTGCAGCTGGTAAAACTTGACTTAAACTGGATTTTTTCTCATTTTTCAAAACTTTCAAAACAAGAAACCCTCTAGGCGATTTTCCAAAGATCATTTCTTCCCCAAAACATTGGTAGTGATTCTAATCTAGTTTCTTTCAATCTTTCACTTCATTTTACAAGATTTCAACTTAAAATCTAAGGTTTTCATGGTGGAATTGGGGGGTTTTTGGGTAGAAACTAGGGATTTGATAAATTTGGGATTTATACCTCAAATTGAGGTTGGATTCTAAAGCCAATTATATAACCGGGCTTGGATTGAATGGGTAATCGGGTTTTGGTCCGAATTTCGGGTTTGGACCAAGCGGGCCCGATTGTTGACTTTTGTTTACTTTTTAAAAAAGGGCCTAAATTGAATTCTTTGCAATCGTGGGTAGTTCCTAAGGCTTTATTTGAATCGTTTGGTTGGTAATTTGCTAGATTCTACTGGTTCGGAGGCTCGTTTGAGAGGAAAAGTCGTGGTTGAGCTTTGAGTTTTGCCGTTGGAGCGACGTAAGTGTCGTGGTTAACCTTAGCTTGAGGGATTATGTCTTATTTTCCTATTTGCTACGTATCTGAATGTTGGGTACGATGTATAGGTGAACTGACGAGTACCTATGCGTTGTTATCGGGTCATAGCATGCGAGTGGGTCTTATTCTTGTATTTGTTGCCTTCCGTGATCATATTATCCATGCTTAGACTAGTGAATCGTTATGTTGATCATTCTTATCATATTCACGGATTTTGGTATTGATTGAGTATTGACTCAAAGTTGAGGTTGGTATTGTGGAACCGAATGTTGAAGTAAGACTTGTTCTTGATATTTCTATCTCCCTTTTGTTGATGTTCATTGTTTTGGTGAGGGAGAGTGTTAATGCATGAAGGGTGATGTCGTTCCATGCTTTGTGAGTGTTAATGCACGAAGGGTGATGCCGTGCCATGATTTGTGAGTGTTAATGCACGAAGGGTGATGTCGTGCCATATTGTGAGTGTTAATGCACGAAGGGTGATGCCGTGCCATTTCTGTTGATTCATATGGTGAGGTTGAGAGTAAAAGCACGAAGGGTAAAGCCGTGCATTTTCCTTTATTGTGTTTACTTGTTCCTATCTGTTCAAGGCATATAGGTTGGTCTAGTTCTTATTATTGTTGTGATTCTTTATCACGTGATCCTCTCTGCATGTCCTCTCCCTGATATTACTTGTCTCGTTCTTTCATTGTTGTTAGTAATACATATACTATTAAATTGCACATGTTTTATTTGTGGGTGTCTTGTCTTAGCCTCGTCACTACTTCGCCGAGGTAGGCTCGACACTTACCATTACATGGGGTCGGTTGTACTGATACTATACTGCACTTCTGTGCAGATTTTGGTACTGGCCCGAGCTGATTGCGAGGTTAGCTGCTGGATTCATCCTACAGGAGACCCAAGGTAGATCTGCCCGCTTTCGCAGACCCTGGAGTCCCCTTCTAGACATTTCCTTTTACTGTTTCTTTCATTTCGAAAACAGTTGTATTTCTTTCAGACAATTACTTGTAGTGAAATCTTAGAAGTTCGTGAATTGTGATTCCAGATCCGAGTAGTGAAATATATATATTGAGGTTGTTATGAATTTCCACTTTCATCTTAACTCGTTATAGCTTGATTACTGTTAATTATTGAAATGTATAAGAATTGGCTTAATAAATCTGTAACGTTGGCTTGCCTAGCAAGTGAAATGTTAGACGCCATTACTGTCTCGACGGTGAGAATTTCGGGTCGTGACAACGCCCCTAACATTGGCATAAGCAGAGGCAGAGCCAGGATTTGAAGTTGTTGGGTTTGTGATTCTTGTCCCTTTTAGTTACTAGGTTTTTAATTAAGAACTTATATATAATCAATGGATTTCTTAAGAAAATATAGAGTTTGGACTAAAATTACTGCGTTCGGCCAAATTTCTAGTCCTTTTTAGTTATAGGATTTTAAATTAGGAATTTATATACAGTCAATAAATATATTTTAAAAAATAGAGTTTAAACAAAAGTTAAATGAATTCAGCCAAACTCGTAACATACACACTAGCTACGCTCCTGTATATTGGGCAACCTATACCATTAGTCAGTAAACATTTTAGGTGGTGGATTGCTAATTATCATCACTAACCTCTTGCTAAGAATAAATGTCTGTGGTTATGACTACTCGTTTTTGTTTTGATAATAATATAGTAACAAAATCTTGTTTTTGAGTCAACTGCTACTTGTCTAAAGGAAAAAAGTTTATATTCAAATTTTTATAGATTATCAACTGTTGTAAATCAACTACGGTGTACTTATTTTGCATATATTCTAACAAAAAATATCACTTTTTCTAGAAGCTAATTATACTTCAATTTGGGACCTCTTATCGCCTATTACACACTTGATTTTGATAGTCTTTTGTTGTGTTTTTCTCAATAATTGAGCATAAGATTTTTTTTTTTTTTTTTTTTTTTTTGCATTTTTTGTCGAGTTTTCCGATCCATTGTAGAAAAACATTATTGACTTTGGATCTTGCAAGACTAAACGGTAACTAAATGTAGGTTTCAAAATTAAGTTGGAAATTATATACATATCACAAAATCCACTACCATTTTGTGAAAGTGATTGTTTGCTTGTAAAATTGTTACAGTATTTAATAAGATGGAAACTTATATTCGACAAATAAATCCAAACCATCGTCCTCCTCATCCCTAATAAAATTAAATCAGACACAAACATGAAGATCGTGAAGGGCAGCGATGTCATACCCCTAAAAGTGTAATGTAAAATAACGTACTGTAATTCAAGCTTTAGCGGATGTTTTCACGGTTCGAACACAAGACTCATAAGTCACACGGAAACAATTTCACCATTGCGTTAAGACTTGTAGGTGAAAGATTTGTGATGGTTCATTTCATTTAGTCGTTAGGTGGGGTCCTAGCTAATGAAGAGAAAGAGATATGGTAAATGAACAGCAATCCTTCTATTTCAGTTTATATGGACTTTTAGTTTTTCGATGGTCAAATTGATTGATTTTTAAAATTAAATTGGATTAGATTAACTCAATATTATAAAGTTAAATTCAGATATTCAAAAATTATACGAAAACTATTATAAGTTGTTATCCTTCTCATATCAATATAATAAAAAATATATTTCAAAATGATAGTCAAAAATTACATAATCTGAATCTCAAAAAGCAACAAAAAAAAATCACAAAACTGGGACGGAGGAAGTAATAGGTTAAATTAATAAATTTACTAAAATTTTTCTAGTTATCAAATTGAGATTACGATCGACAATTGTTTGTTTGTAGATCTGTCATGATGGTATAAAAAGAAAACTACACATGGCGAAACCAAAATTTTTGCCGAAGATACTAAAAATTTAATATAGTAAGTAATATTTGTTTTATATAGACGGTATAATTTCTCCGACAAAGATGTTAAACTGACTACATTTTGCTTGTAGCTCTTCCTTTCTTTTGATTCTTTAAAGCGTTAGGTATCCATATTGAGATCCGATTAAATTTGAATTCGCGCCGGAAAATCCACACTGGAGGGGGAGGAGGTGGCCTGGTAAAGCGCTTTCTAACAAAGGCGACTTTATACCCAAAAGTTCAGGGCTTGAACCCGATACTTTTGATTAAAAATAAAGAAATATTTATCATTCTACCACAACCTTTGTTCGTAATGATTATAGCTCTTCCACCGTGTATAACTGCTCTATAGTATAAACTCTATTTAAATATGCAGCGTCGGAACGGGGACGCCACTCCGTTCATGCACTGTATAACGGTAAAATTCCATCCTTTTTCTATTGTATAATTTCTGAAGTTGAACGGTAAACTATCTGGTTTACATTTACCCAATGTTTTAACTAATTTTCAAATAATAGATGAGTTAGTATTTTCTTTATTTAATGATGTTATTGTGGGAGGAAACATAAATTAAGGATGTATTATTATCCATTGAAAAATAAGAAATAATTAAGTAATTGCAAATTATTTATATGTAAAATGTATCGGCTCAAATTAGTGAATTTTAAGAATCATGGTGATAATTTATTTCCTTCTAATTCTTTAGTCATAGAACTCTAAAAATAATGATTTTGACCAAACAAGCCATTTATTTCACATTTTAGTTCTCGAGCTCCAAATGCAAAAGAGTGATGATGAATATGTATTGCGGCCTTCTCTTGTTCATCAACTCAAATTTTTATTCTTTTGCAGTTGATGTTACGGATTAGCCTCACTCTTCAGGCAAGCAACTTTGATCAGTATTTTGTGTCGATTGTCAGCTTGTTTAGCTAACCTCAGAGGATTCCTATCAGTCGGCACAACATATTTATTCTCGGCGTCGATTAAAGTCACTTTCCAAGAGTCGGGCTACTATAGAAGATCAATAGACTAGCTAAGTTGCTTTCCTTCCAGTCGTTTCCCCAAATATTCTGGATCCCGCTCTCAGCTTCGTCGATCCTCTCAAGTTTCTTATCTTGTTGAAGACTTATGAATTGTTACCCCAAAAGAATGCTTTCTTATCTCCTTTTCCCCTTATATGAGTCAAATGTTAACAACTAAATTTAGGAAATATATATTTGGAATCGGTCTTTGATACTTGTATTAGAGTAGATCGTCTAAATCACATCCTTTTGGGTGCGGTCTTTCCCTAGACATTGCGTGAATGCAAGATGCTTTGTGCACCGAGCTGTCTTTTATTTTTATCTCAATTTGGATATTTACTCAAAATCTGGATTATATTACATATATGTATAACACATTTTTTAAAATAAATATGTGAATAGTGATATGTTGCTAAGCAACAAAATAGTACTTCCTAGTTTTTCACCATCTCTTGTATAGTTGAAATTGTAGAATGCTTATGAACTTATACTTTGTTATAAACCAAGTTAAAAAGAAAGAAAAAACAATAGAGTCAGAGGTCTTTTTGGGGTGGCAGCTTTTAATTGCGAGCATGCATTGTGCACCATTGTTTTCATTGTATCTATCATTAATTAGCTTTATTCTGCCGCTGCATAGATATATGCCAGTTGACTCAATGTACTCTCTCTGCAATTGTACTGCCTGCTGCCACTTTTGTACCCTCATTATAACTGTTCTTAATTACCATAGTAACTTAATTAAGATCTTTTGTAGTTGTGTTGGTATACATTGTTAACCTAGTTGTAGTGGAGTGATAAATTAATCAGATGTTTGGAATTTGAGCCCTGAGTATGAAGTCATCTTTTGTTTAGGGCATGCTTTAACCACCAATGTGAAACTTTCTGATGCGAATCTAAACTTAGTCAGAGACCAATGTAGATACCGGTGCTCAAAATTTTGACAAACTCTAATTGACCTGAAATTTGATGGGTCCATCAGAAACGGTAAAACTAATTGGTTCGCCATGACTAACATCATGGTTTTTCGAAATCATGAAACTGGAAATTAATGATTTATGTCCATTTTTTTATGTGTTCATATACTTGATGATTTTCTTTAATATCGATGATGGACTATGATTGGCCTAAAAATTGGTAGATCCATCGAATAGGGTCTTGTGACCAATATTCACCATGACTAGTATCGGTTTTGGTGTTTCAGACTCATATAATAGGAATTAATAATTATATCTATTTTTTGGTGTTTGTATATACGTGATGATATTTCTTAATTTGTTTGATGGACTCTAGTTTGCCTAAAAATTGGTGGAATCATCGGATACTGCTTTGTGAGCAATACTTACCCTGACTAGAGTCATTTCTTGGCGTTTCGAGATCATAATAATACTATACACGGCCACATGGAACCTACCCATGCTATGCATGGCCACTTGGATTTTACTAGTGCTCAAAAAGTTGACAGATTGACGTAAAATTTGGTGGGTCCATCAGAAATGTCCTAGTGACTAATGCTCATTGCTTCACCATAATTAATATAATTTTTTGGTATTTTGGGGTATTTTTACAATATTTCTTGGAGGAAATAATCTATTACGTAGTATTTTCATCATAGTTTTTTTACTTTTGTATTTTCCAAACTTGTATAGATTTTTTTTTTCTTGAGCTGACGGTCTATCAAAAACAGTTTCTCCACCTCGTACAAGGTAGGGATTACACCAAGTATTCTTTGTGGTAAATGATCCATCAAAAAATCAGTCAAGTTATTTACTTTAATGGTGGAATTATTCACATCTTCAAAAGAAAATTCACAACTTTGGATTACATAAGTAACAACAACATACCCAGTAAAATCTCACTATTGGATTCCATAAGCACTCTCGAGAAAAGGTAATTAAGGCAGAAAATTGTAAATATTCTGACTATAGCATCACGAGATCACAGTTTTGTTAGGTGTTTAGGGCTGAAAATGGTTGAATTTTGTAACTAAATTTGCTCAACATAGAGCTATAGTGGAAGCAGATTACCAGAATGAGTGATAATAGTATTACAAAGAAAATAACTGGATGGGACCAAGTATGAACTAGCTTTATAACTAATCCAGGAAATTATAGGGTATTATCACTTTATCCCGCCCCAGAAACTATTTATATTTGGTAGCCAAGAAAGTGTATCAAATTTGTATAATTTTTGTATATAACATGAATAATGTATATATACACAAAAATTATACACTTTTTCGGCTATTATTTTGAGAGTGACTATACAATGCCATTTTCCCGAAATTATACCTGATGATCTTGTAAAAGGCTAATCTTAAACTTTTGACTAACGAGTGAACCATTAAGGTCGAAAATTAAACTTGTTAAACTTGAAGTTTCTCTTCTTGTAAATCACACAAACTAATTAACAATATTATAACTGGGCTTGTTATTACAACAATATGGGGCATAATGCTTATAATAGCCTGTAAAATATATATTTTTGTATATTAATGTATAATATACAAAAAATATAAATATTTTATACATGATCAATGGATCTTTTGTGTATATTGATTAGTGGATGCAATTTATTTTTGGCCGACCAACCAAATATTTAACTTGCCCTACATAAGGACTGTAATGTAACAGCCCAATATGAAATACATACGGTAAATTCAAGATGCAGGATTGATTTATTCGAAGGAATTTTTACATTCCTATACCACATAGGAAACCTTTTTACTCTACACATTTAGGTTTGAGTAAATTACACTTAGTATACCAAATTACAAATCCTATACCATACTTAATTAAGGGTCTAATTAATAGGCAGTTTTTACTCCTTAATTAAAGGTATCCATATATCTCACGTTTCTCTCTCCTAACCCCTCACCCCCCACCCACGTTTTTACCCATACTCCACATTCTTTTTACCATTTTCCCTCTTCTGAAACCAAACAAAATTCCACATCGATTGGGTTCTGCTTTTTCACATCACTGATGAATACTCAACATTTTAAAAGATAACGGAGAGCCATTATGTCTTTTGGAAAAGTCAAAAATGAAAATAAGGCTTTTGTTATAAATAGAATTGTATTTATGGTGAATGTCTATATTTAGAGAGATTCTAGGGTTCATTGCTTGGTGGCTAAGTCACCCTCTCCCTATAAATAGAGGGTTCTATTCCATTGTAATTCATCTCAAATCAATAAGAATTCTCTCTCTCTCTACTTTTCTCTGCAATACTCTTCTTCTTCTTTTATTGTTTTATAACACGTTACCAGCATGAGACTCTAACCAATTGAGTAGAAGCTTTGGGATTGAGCATAATGATTGTCAATTGTTCCATGAACTTCCTTCATGATTAAATTCTGGATTTAAGGTATGTATTTTACCGTATTTTTCTCTTTTATTCTATAATTTGATTTTATATACAAGCAAAGACAACGAAGTTTGATTATAACTCTAATGGAGTTTGAAAGAAATTATAACCACCCAAAGTAGTAAAATTTCTATGTCTTGCCATGATCAAATTCATGTATGATTATGGGCACAAAAAGTGGAAACCCGTCTCATTGAATTTGCTCCATTCTCATTCCCTTAAGAGAATGTGATAGCAGTATGTGATAAGTCTGAAAGAAGACAAAATTATCACTATGAATATATCAATGGATGTGGACGTGGCAATAGACGAATAATCGTCATCATTGTGATAATGAGAATAATAAGGATTCTCAAAATAAACCTTCACTCTATCGAGGCTAATATTTGTCATCGATATGACATGAGATTTTATAAAGCACATATAGATGATTATGGTCCATTCATGATGTGAATGTGACAATATCTGATTTATGAATACATATTCATTCTTCAAAGAATATGAACGTGCTAGTGGTAGTGAATATACCACACTCACCTCTAGAAGGAGGTTTGAGATGATATAAGAAAATAATGTCATTATTATGGCATGAAGTCATTGGTCACGTACCTATTGTACGCCAAAATATTTTGGTAATGTGATTATTAAAGGACAACGGTAATGCAAGAAACAGATCTTGCATATAATTTTGACCATAACCATAATGGTATAACTTTCCCTTTAAAAGAGATATTCACCATATGGATGTTGATGAATATGTGATAGTACAAAACTAATTGAGAACTCTGCAAGAGCCAATTATACTATTTGGAGAAAGATAATTGATTACCAATAAGGTATTGTGTTGTAGTAAGTCTCAAAGAAACTTATTCAGTTTCCAAAGTATACGCGAAAGCGGTTGATTATATTGAGACTATAAATAAAGGAAAGATTTAATATCTTCTATTACTACAACTTGTAGCGGGGTAATATGTATGTGAAAAGCTACCCGCTTTATTCTCCAATTTATACTACATAAACAAAAGAATACCACAATGGAGTGGATATTTATTGATATAAAAACCTATATCATAATAAACTTGGAGTTCATTCATAATTGCACACATCATGGTGTAAACCTGAAGTTTATCAATATTGATAATTTATTCAGTTGGCATAATTGGTTTAACCATATCAATTTAAGTATGATGTACAAAAATAAAAGAGAATTCACATGGGTAAATATTAAAGAACTAGAAAGTTCTTTACGAATCCTCTTACATTGCTTGTTCTCATTAATTAATAGACCAACTAAAATTGGGATTGAATCCTATGAATGCTGGAAATATCAAAGGTGAATATGGGCCCATTCACCTGCCATGTATACCACATAAGATGCATCTATGAGATGGTTACATGTGCGATTATTAATAACCCGCAACATGGTGTTTTGCGAGGTAACTTGCTCAATAATTCAATTTCGAGCATAACTTCCAGATTTTCTATTCAAGAAATTCATCTTGATAAGTTGGTTTACATCACAGTTGGTTTGGCAAAATGATTTATTGAGTGCCTCCACTTAATAGCTAAACAATTGCTTATGAGAACAAAGTTATCTATATCAGTTTGATATACGTTATATACCAAAGTATATTATTTTCTCCCCTCACAAGTGGTTTAGGGTCAGGAACCAAATAATTTCATCTTATTATTATTGATGTGCGGTGTATTTTTTGATTAACACCATAACACACAAAGATGGGTTTTCAAAGTTGAGGAAACAAGTTAGTTTTTCTAACATGAGGGGGAGACATGATAAACAGTTGAGAAAAAGTTACGTGGAATGAATTATCATTTGTTCATATAGATCCTCGAATAAGATAATATGAACTTGAAGTTCATAAAAGGATAATTCATGTGCAATTTATTGCAAAGCATGCCAGACGCATTTGCTGACCCAAAGAAAGTAACTATATTCTCATTGCAAATGCTCCTATTAGAATAAGTCCTAGAAGGACAAAGTCTATAGTACGCTTAAAGCATATAGACAAATCGGTTTCAAATAAACTTCTTGATAAAGAAGATGAGCAAATGATCAAAATGATCATAATAAAGGAGACAAGTGATCTAGAAGATCACATGACATAATACTTCATAAAATCTCATGAGAGATTCAGGTACCTGAACATATGAATGAAGAGATCTCTATGTTATGTCATTATTAAAAATGTTGAAATCGATATAAAATGTTCGTCGACGACATCTATGATACCGCTAAATATATATGAGGATTTTAAGTCTGAAGAAACAATTCGAATAGAATTGGTTTCATATGAAAGACATGTAGTTTTGAACATGTAGTTCAAACACTTGAAAGTATAAAGTCAATGATATGTGCAATCAGTTTTCGATATCTTATTTGTCTAGCATGACATGAAAACTTGATATGCATCTAAAGTCTATTATATGACTTATATGACAATCCTTGAAGGATTTAAATCGCTTAAAGCATATACAATTTTTGGTCCTGAAGTACCATATCCTCAGTGCAATTTGTGCACAAACGTATCTTGCTATAACTATAAGCATGATAATGTGATAGCGAAGATTTTCAAGGTGCAACATATTTATTGGAGTTAATATGGCGGATTTATTCACCAAATCTTTGCCGACGTCAACCTTCAAGAAGCTAGTGCACAAGATCGGGATGCGAAGGCTCAAGGATGTGAATTGATACTCTCATCAGGGGAGTTAATACGCGTTGCACTCTTTTTCCCTTACAAGGTTTTGTCCCACTGGGTTTTCCTTGCAAGATTTTTAACGAGGCAACCAAAAGGCGTATTGTAGATATGTGTACTCTTTTTTCTTCTCTAGAATTTTTTTCCCATTGGGTTTTATTTTAGTTAAGGAATTAACGAGGCACATTATCTGTTGAATAGACATTCAAGGGGGAGTGTTATAAATAGAATTGTATTTATGGTGAATGTCTATATTTAGGGAGATTCTAGGGTTCATTGCTTGGTGGCTAAGTCACCCTCTCCCTATAAATAGAGGGTTCTATTCCAATTTAATTCATCTCAAATCAATAAGAATTCTCTCTCTCTTTACTTTTCTCTGCAATACTCTTCTTCTTCTTTTATTGTTTTATAACAGCTTTTAATTTTACCGGATCTCATAATGCCTGAAAATGCAGAATGTTCATTTCCGGACATACAAGGATGAAGCGACTTTGGCTAGTGATCATGCACGAAAGAGAGAAATAGAAGCTCTTAATCACCTCTGTGTGAATCATGTTGGTCAGCAACTTTATTCTTTAGTGTTGTCTTCCGGTGAAATTCCACTCTCTTCTCTCTAATCGTTGCTCTGTCAGGTCGATAGGTACATGGAACTTTGGAATAAGAATGATAAGTTCAGAAAGGAAACAAAAATTAAGGATAATCCCCTACCCCTTCTTCTAACTTTGATTCAAAGATTAACTTTTAAATACCAAGCTTCACCCTGAAACCTTAAATTGACTTGTAGTTTTTTTGAAGAAATTTTGTAGATGAAGAGAAAATTTTGTAGTCAACATTTTTTTCCAACATAAATTGTAGTTTAATTGTAGTATAAATATAGTAATTTTGTAGATACTCTTAAAAACAATACAGCTTTATACAATACTTAAACTGATTTGTAGTTTATTTGTAGTTTTTTTGAAGAAATTTTGTAGATGAAGAGAAAATTTTGTAGTCAACATTTTTTTCCAACATAGATTGTAGTTTAATTGTAGAATAAATGTAGTAACTTTGTAGATACCCTTAAAAACAGTACAACTTTATACAATATTAAAACTGATTTGTAATTTTTTTTGTAGAAATTTTGTAGATGAGACCCATTTTTTAATGTACAATCAATTAATAGTAATTTTGTAGATACTCTTAAAAACAATACAGCTTTATACAATACTTAAACTGATTTGTAGTTTATTTGTAGTTTTTTTGAAGAAATTTTGTAGATGAAGAGAAAATTTTGTAGTCAACATTTTATTTCAACATAGATTGTAGTTTAATTGTAGTATAAATGTAGTAACTTTGTAGATACCCTTAAAAACAGTACAACTTTATACAATACTAAAATTGATTTGTAGTTTTTTTGTAGAAATTTTGTAGATGAGACCCATTTTTTATAATCAGATTTTTCCCATTCAATTGTAGCATGATTGGGATTTTGCATTCTCATCTACCACAATGGCATTAAATTCAAAATCTCTAAATCTGCCATAGTTATCCCAATTCCTATTAAATTGTAGCATGATTGCGATTTGGACATGATTTCTTGTTGTTGTTGATGTTTTTTTGGATTTCTATATTGAGAGAAGAAAAGATGAAGAACAGATATATATGAGCGACAATTTGATTAGAAGAAACGACGAAGAACAGATTTTATCAACTTTGAGTTGTTGAAACTCGAAAATTTGAATTCTACAATTTGAATTCAGTTCGTCGAATCTGTTAGTAGTTGAATCTGTTCGTAATTTTTGTAGCTGTTCGTTCTTTTTTTTTCGAGAATTTGAATTGTAGTTCTGGAGAAAAATACGCAGATGAGAAATCTCCTTTCCCTTTTAAAAATTAAATTTAATGTAGTTTCAATTAATACCAAGATTCTCTCCTTAATTTTAGCTTGTTTTTTTAGGGAATATTCTGCCCTTTTAATACCTAATAGACGAATGGTACAAAAATTGTAGGTAAAACGTGGATTGGGCGGGTAATTTACATACTATTCATATTTTTGGTAATAAAGTTTCATATATGGTATAGATAGGAAAAAACCTCTTATTCGAAGAGGTATGGACTAGGATCTAAAATATAAAATGGGCTCAAAGAGAGTATTGCTAAAACCGACTTGGGCTTTTACATTATTGAACCAATGGACGCACAAAAGATTTAGGCTTCTTCTTATCCTCATTTACAGCTAGGTCCAATAATTAACACAAATAGTCGCCCACTCAATCACTTTAACTAAAAAAAATCTGTGAAGGTATAATATATGTATAATAATGTATAATTTATGTATATGGCTAGAAAAAATAAATAATCAATATGACCGGCTATTTATGTAATGATCCCTTATTTTGTGCTTAGTGTGGAGAATTTTGAAAACACCAACTGTTATTGTAGTATTTAACCCGAAAATACTAGCTTAGGAGACTTACAGGTTTCTTCTTCGCAGAAGTAAAATTACAACAACCACGACTTGTGTTACCGGTCATCGAGAATCCTCACAGAAATGAAGAAGTCCCTTATTTCCACAACCTAAAAATTCATTCGATGGAAAAATTAATCTTTTGGTAGTAAAACATTAGCCGTCTCTAGTCTAGTGAAAGTATTTTTTCCCAGCATTCATAGTGATGCTTATATAGGTTAGTACTGTCGGATATCTCTATAATATTTATTCTCTATAATAGTACTTCACTGTAATTGTCAAGTTTTTTTTGTAACTAATTTTATGTTATGTTATGATATATGTTTTTACAATATCACTTCATTATAATAGCTAAAAAGTATCGGAACAAATGAGTGTGTTGTAGAAATGTTTAACTATAGGCGGAGGACTAGTTAATGGGTTAATGGGCTAATTAGTAAACCTTACGCGAGGATCCGATTACAAGCTGCCAACAGAACCATTGTGGCTAAAATTGAAGAGAGGTTGACATTTTTCACTGCTCAGAATAATGTGTTGAGAGCATAGGAAATAGAGTTAACAGATAGGTTAAAATCTCTGAACGATTTGATTAATGATAGTGGTTTGGGAGAGAGAAACGTGGGAAGGGTGGGATATACGGTACCTTGAATTAAGGAGGGATATACGCTGCATTAATTGTACCCTTAAAAAACACTATGGTATAGAATTGGTAATTTGGTATACTAAATGTAATTATATCAAACCTTAAACATTAAGGGTAATAAGGTTTTTTATATGGTATAGGAATGTAAAAATCTCATATTCTAATAGGTACTATGTTCCAAGAGAGGCGAATCCAACATTTAATATTTTTTTAAATTTTAGTACAAATTAACTAATTTTACATTGACATCCAACAAACTGCAACATTTCTCTCTTAAATGTCTGAACAAATTCAGGGAGAATCTTAGTACATAAAATACAATTAATACCTGTATAAAACAAGTTTGTATTAAGTAGTTAGGCAACAGTTATTTTTTTCTCCATTCTTATTTATAAGCAATACCCCTCAAAGGTCAACGTAACAGAAACACGTAGCTACTCATAATAAGTGGAACTAAATATATGCTTAGAAAATAATTATATTTACTAATAGTGTAAATAATTAAGTTTTACATTATTAGTGTACCTAACCTTTTGTAGCATGTAACCATTCTTATTTTCTAGCTTACTAATCCCATTTACATAGACGAAGGGTGTACATGGACCGGGTTGGTTCGGTATTTATCAAAACCAAACCAAACCAATTATATCGGTTTGGATTGGTTCGGTTTTGTCGGGTTTTTCGGGTTTTTGGATTTTTTTTGTTACATGAATATTATTTCAATCTTACGTTATTAAGATTATAGATAAAGCTTTGATAAGTGAATATATGTTTAGTAAATATGGAAAAAATTGACAAACATATGATCTATTAAAATATTCTAATGGGAGAAATATTTTAGTAACACATGATAGTTATTTTCTTAGTCGTCTAACAATAATTTTTCGTTAATTTACGCTTTCAAGGTTAATACATGAGAGGATCCCAAATATTTCTACATTTCTAAAGAAAAATCACTACAAAGTCTTAAAAATATAAATAAAATTTATATATTTATATGTCGGTTTGGTTCGGGTTTTTTTACTCAATACCAAATCAAGTCAAACCAAACCTAGTCGGGTTTTTTAATCGGTTTGGTTTGATTTTTCGATTTGGTGCGATTTTCCGGTTCGGTTTGAACACCCCTAGACGAAACTTATAGTTATCTGTTTTAAGTGACTTGATAATATATAATACATAAATTATATCCTTTTGTAAAACATAACTACCACTAATAATAACATATATTGTAAAAGAACTTTAGGCAATCAAGTCATCTAACAAATACACGTAACTACTCGTAATAAGTGGAACTAGATTTATACCTAGAAAATAAAACAAACAACATGTTAACGAAAAGTAGTTAAAAGCTTTACATAGACTTGTAGACAATAAATTGCGTCGATCAAATAAAATCAAGACCGAAAAATATTGCAACAATCGTAGTATCTTATTTCAAATAATTGAGTGTTACAATCTATATGAATTCTCTGATTCTTCTTTCTAATTGTAAATAAATTCAAGGACATTTGAGCTTGATCTTGAATATGTAGTTGTTGCCACGAACGATGATCTTGTTCTTGAGCTTTAACTTGACCTTGATTTGATCTTCATTCTTGAGCTTGAACCTGATTTCTTCTTCGTTCTTGAGCTTGAACTTGAAGCTTGAAACTTGTGGAGGAATTTGCAGCGTTTGATCCACGAGCTCTTTCTTGCTTCTTGTTATAACTTCTGGTATCTTTTCTAAGTTATGAAGACCCCTATTTATAGTTGTGGAAGGGAGGAGTTGTGATAAGAACAAACTCTTTCCGACCAATCAAATTGAAGTGTGACATGGCCATAATTTGATTGGCCAGAACATGTCACTTGCACACGTGGCGCGGTTTCATTGACCATTTAATGTGACTTGGCATGCCTTGTCATTTTGACACGTGGCATGATCCTATTGGATCTTCCGTTTGACTTGGTGTGCCACGTCATTTCACGTGTGGCATCAAACTGGGCCGCTAGGAAGATAATATTTTGGCCTAATGAAATGGGCTTATTATTTTTGTAGCCCAGTTAAGTGGGCTAGCCCATTGGATCCGTACTTAATTATTTATTCCATATATATTGGACTAATATGATTAATCTAATCATATTGGCTCATAATATTTATTTGGACTAGTACACTTAACGTATAGTCCAAATTATGTATCAAATTTAAGTTCAATTAATTTTAAATGCCTACAAGACTGTCAGTATACATAAATTAAATCTTTTTGTAAAACATAATGCTAGATCTTTATGCTAGGTTAATTTCCACTAACCATTTTGAGTGTTTGAATATATATTATATATATATATATATATATATATATATATATATATATATATATATATATATATATATATATATATATATATATTAGCAAAGTGTGCAACTTTGACAACAGATTAAGAAATTTCAGTGGCACAGGTGCACCAGACACAACTCTAGACACGACTTTAGTGAGTAAATTGCAAAATTTGTGTCCATTGACAAGTGATGGAAATAACACAATCCCTCTTGATAGGAATTCCACAGAACTATTTGACAATCATTATTTCAAGTATTAATCAATGGAAGAGGTCTTCTTGAATCAGATCAAATCTTGTTCTCTAGTGATGATGCTATACAAATAACTAAAACATTAGTTGAAACTTATAGTAATAGCTCTAAGTTTTTCTTTAGTGACTTTGTTAATTCTATGATTAAGATGGTAAATATTCGCCCTCTTGTGATGATCCAAAAGGTCATCACTTGATTTACAAGTCAATTATGTGTTCTGAGGTCTTAAAAACCTTCTTTTATTTTGCCTCGATTTGCGTGCATGGTCAGGGCGTATATCCGGAACGCTTTTATGTGAAAATTTGATAAAAATGCTAATTTTGCCTTTAAAATTGAATTTAAGTTGATTTCGGTCAATATTTTGGGGAAACAGACCCGGAACCGGACCCGTAATTTGACGTTTCGGAGGGTCCGTAGAAAAATATGGGACTTGGGCGTATGCCCGGAATTGAATTTCGAGGTCCCAAGCCAGAGAAATGAATTTTTGAAGAAAATTGTTTAACTAAAGTTTAAGAGTTTTTGGAAATTTAAATGTGTTTGAATTTGATGGTATCGAGTCCGTATTTTGGTTCCGGAACCCGCTACAGGTCTTATATGGTATTTAAGTTGTGCAAAACCTGGTATGAAACGGACTTCATATGACGTGAATCGGACCCTCGGTTGTGAAATTTGAAACTTATGAGTTCTTGAGATTTTTCTTTGATTTTGATGCTAAACTCGTAGTTCGAGGTGTTATTTTGGCGATTTGATCGCGTGAGCAAGTCCGTATGATATTTTTAGGTTAGTGTGCGTGTTTGGTTTGGAGCCCCGAGGGCTCGGGTGAGTTTTGGATAGGCGACGGAGTGAAATTGAACTTAGGAAAACTGCTGGTGTGTTGCAGGTCTGCAGGCTTCGCAATTGCGAAGCCTGGCTCGCAAATACGAGCTCACATTTGCGAAGAAAAAATCGCATTTGCGAAGATGGGCTGGGCAAGGAGACCTTCGCATTTGCGAAGCTCAATGTCGCAAATGCGACTTCAGCAGGGACCACAATTGCGAACGGTAGTTCGAATTTGCGAAGAAAGCAGGGCAGGCATACCTTCGCATTTGTGAAGCCTGAGCCGCAATTGCGAGTTCGTATTTGCGAACCTGACATCGCAAATACGATTTTTGCACCTGTGCAACTTATAACTTAGACGAAATTTCTTCATTTTTCAAACTTTCTCAAAACCTATACTCTCTTGGGCGATTTTCCAAAGAAAAGTTCTTCTCCAAATCATTACTAAGTCATTTCTAACTCATTTTCTTCGATCTATAACATCTTTTTACATGGTTTCAATTCAAAATCAAGGGTTTTTCATGGAAAATTGGGTGGTTTTGGGTAGAACTTAGAATTTTCAAATTTTGGGGAGTTGGACCTCGATTTGAGGTCCGATTTCAAAACAAATTATATATTTGAGTTCGTGGGTGAATGGGTAATCGGGTTTCGGTTCGAACCTCGGGTTTTGACCAAGCGGGTCTAGGATCGATTTTTGACTTTTTGGGAAAAATGATAGAAAACCTATAATTTAGCATTGGGATTGAATTCTTTAGCATTTATTGATGTTGTTAAATTAATTTGGGTTAGATACAAGTAAATTGGAGGCGAATTCTAAAGGAATAGTGGTGTTTGAGGATTGAGTTAGCCGTGAAAGTTCGAGGTAAGTGTTTGGTCTAACCTTAGCTTGAGGGAATAGGTATTGTGCCATATTTGCTATGTGCTAGTGTAATGTACGACGTATAGGTATGGTGACGAGTATCTATACGTTGGTGTCAAGCATGCCCGTGGGTCTTAACTTGTGATCATTGTATTTCTTAATAAGTACTACGTATGCCTAAATTGTTGATTATCCATGTTAAGTAAGATTTATGATTTTCTTCTTGGTATTTGGTTATTGTTGAGTATTGGCTCTAGTTGAGGTTCAATTGTGAAGTTGATTATTGGTACAAGTGTGGTTATAGCTGATTCCCTTTCCGGGATGTATTTAATTCTTATTGTTGATTCCTTTGCCGGGACGTGTTTATACTTATTGTTGATTCCCTTGCCGGGATATTGTTGTTGCTATTGTTTGGGTGAGGAAAGAGTGATAAAGCACGAAGGGTGATGTCGTGCACATTTATACTTATGCATATGGCGAGGAAAGAGAGATAAAGCACGAAGGGTGATGCCATGCACATTTTCATAACTTGATTGCATTGGTGAGGATTGAGAATAAAAGCACGAAGGGTGATGCCGTGCACTTATTGCCTGTTTGTTATGATTTCTTGCTGTTTTCGGTTCAAATGCCTAAATTGTCTTATTCCACTATTACTATCATTCTTTATGTTGGTATTTCCCCCATAGCATGTTACCCCTCCCCCGTTACTTTTGAATTACTTCTGTTACTGTTATTCTGCTGGATACTGTGTAACTGCAGGTTAATTATTTGTTGTGTCCTAGCCTCGTCACTACTTCGTCGAGGTTAGACTCGACACTTACCAGCACATGGGGTCGGTTGTGCTGATACTACACTCTGCACTCTTTTGTGCAGATTCCAGTACTGGAGCATACGGACCTTAGCTAGGGGTTGCTGCCTTCAGTCCATCGGAAACCTGAGGTAGTCCTGCAGGCGTCCGCAAGCCTTGGCGTCCCCTTACTATCTAGTTTCTTTCTGCTCTTTTCTATTTCAGAGACAGACATGTATTTACTTTGTTCAGACCCTGTTTGTAGTATTCCTAGATAGTCCGTGAGATTGTGATACCAGTTCTGGGTGGTTTATGTTTATGGATTCGTATTGGTATTAGCTTAATCGTTAAATTTCGTTCTTACGCATTATTATTTCCGTTGTTTATAATATGTTAACTTGTGCTTGTTAAGAGGTTAAAAATAAAAAAGGTAAATTAATCGGAATAGTTGGCTTGCCTAGCTTTCATTTGTAGGCGCCATCACGACTCCCGAGGGTGGGGAATCCGGGTCGTGACAAGTTGGTATCAGAGCTCTAGGTCGCTTAGGTCTAATAATCCACGGACAAGCTTGGTAGAGCCTGAGGGATCGGTACGTAGATGTCTGTGCTTATCCCCTAGAGGCTACAGAGTAAGGAACAATTTCACTTCTATTCTTCTCTGTCGTGCAATTTGGTTTCTCAATGCTAATCGAACTTCTACTCTGTTCTTTCGCAGATGGTGAGAACACGTGCTTCTTCATCCGCTGACCAGCAGCCCGAGCCCCCAGCAGTAGCTCCCACGAGGGGCAGAGGACGAGGGCGAGGCCGTGCTAGGGGCCGAGGCAGGGGTAGAGCTCAGCCCAGAGCAGCAGCACCAGAGGCGAAGCCTCAGGTAGAGTTTGATGATGAGGTTCCGGCCCAGACAGTTCCGGTGGGCCCAGCTTAGGTCGTAGAGGGGTTCATTGCTACCCCAGTACTCCAGGATGCTTTGGTCCGTCTAGTGGGCCTTATGGAGAGTGTCACCCTGGCAGGCTTACTTCCTGTAGCACCAACCGTCTCTCAAGCTGGGGGAGGAGCACAGACTCCCGCTACCCGCATTCCGGAGTAGATGGCTCCCCAGTTTCAGACTCCAGCAGCTCAACCAGTTGGAGCGATTCAACCGAGTGTAGTAGCTTAGACCGGTGATGGAGCAGCTATGTCTCCCGATGCTTTGTGGAGATTGCACAGGTTCACCAAGCTGTTCACTACTACTTATGGTGGTACATCTTTAGAGGATCCCCAGGATTACTTCGACATCTGTCATGAGGTTCTTCGGAACATGGGGATAGTGGAGACCAATGGGGTCGACTTTGCTGCTTTCCGTCTGTTAGGTTCCACCAAGAAATGGTGGAGAGATTATTGTTTGGCCAGAGCAGTTGGATCACCAGCTCTCACTTGGGACCAGTTCTCGTATCTATTTCTCGAGAAGTTTCTTTCCGTCACTCAGAGAGAGGAGTACCGCAGGCGGTTCGAGCCTCTCCAGCAGGGTTCTATGACTGTCACCCAGTATGAGATGAGGTTTATCGATTTGGATCGCCATGCTCTTCTGATACTCCCCACCGAGAGAGAGAGGGTGAGGATGTTTATTGGGGGACTCACTCAGCCAATTAGACTGCAGATGGCTAAGGGGACAGGTAGCGAGATTTTCTTCCAGGATGCGGCCAATGTGGCCAGGCGGGTTGAGATGGTTTTAGCTCAGGGGAGCAGTCAGGGGTCTGATAAGAGGCCTCGTCGTTCTGGCAGATTCAGCGGTGCCTCGTCTGGAGGCAGGATTCTTTTGGTGGAGGCCATCCTCCTAGGCCATTTCAGTCAGCACTTCAGGTTTCTCACAGTGCTCCAGGTGGCCGTGGTTCTCATATGCAGTATTCTGTTCAGTTGCCCTACAGTGCACCACCAGCTCCTATTAGTGCACCTTCGCTCCAGAGTTTTCAAGGTGGTTATCCAGGCCGTCAGGGTCAGTTTCAAGGTCAGAAGTCTCAGCAACCAAAGTCTTGCTATACTTGCAGCGATACGAGGCACATTGCTAGGTTTTGCCCTCGAGCCTCGAACAGTCCTCAGCACCAGGCTTCCCATGTTATGGTTCCAGCACCGGGTGTTCCACCACCCGCTCAGCCAGCTAGAGGTAGGGGTAGAGGTGTTAGAGGTGGAGGTCAGGCCGCGAGAGGTGGAGGCCAGGCAGCTAGAGGTAGAGGCCAGCCAGCAGGAGACCGTCCTAGGGATGCAGTTCAGAGTGGTGGGGCCCATCCCTGATGTTATGCTATGCCAGGAAGACCTGAGGCTGAGGCCTTCGATGCAGTTATCACAGGTACGGTTTCAGTGTGCAATAGAGATGCCTCAGTTCTATTTGATCCAGGGTCCAGTTATTCTTATGTATCATCTTATTTTGCCCCATATCTGGTTGTGCCTCGTGATTCTTTGAGTGCTCCTGTATATGTGTCTACACCGGTGGGTGATTCTATTTTGGTAGATCGTGTTTATCGTGCTTGCGTAGTTGTTATTGGGGGTCTTGAGACCCATGTAGATCTCCCACTTCTCGATATGGTGGATTTTGATGTCATTCTGGGGATGGATTGGTTATCCCCTTATCATGCTATATTGGATTGTCATGCCAAGACCGTGATCTTAGCACTACCGGGGTTGCCTCATTTGGAGTGGAGAGGAACTCATGGTCATTCTACCAGCAGGGTTATCTCGTATATGAAGGCTCGGTGTATGGTTATAAGGGATGTTTGGCCTATTTGGCGTATGTTCGTGATTCTAGTGCGGAGGTTCCCTCTAAGGATTCTGTGCCCGTTGTTCGTGAGTTTCCAGAGGTATTTCTTTCATACCTGCCGGGGATGCCACCTGACAGAGACATTGACTTTTGCATTGATTTGGCTCCGGGTACTCAGCCCATTTCTATTCCGCCATATCGTATGGCCCCGCCAGATTTGAAAGAATTAAAAGAGCAGTTGCAGGACTTGCGGGATAAAGTCTTTATTAGACCGAGTGTCTCGCCTTGGGGTACGCCGGTGTTGTTTGTTAAGAAGAAGGATGGGTCGATGAGGATGTGGATAGATTACCGGCAGTTGAACAAGGTCATAATAAAAAATAAGTACCCATTGCCGAGGATTGATGATTTGTTTGACCAGCTTCAGGGTGCCCAAGTGTTTTCTAAGATCGACTTGATATCAGGCTACCATTAGTTGAGGATTAGGGCATCCGATGTCCCTAAGACAACTTTTCGCACTCGATACCCGCATTATGAGTTCTTGGTGATGTCATTCGGGTTGTCAAATGCCCCAGCAACTTTCATGGATTTGATGAACCGAGTGTTCAAGCCTTATTTGGATTCCTTCGTGATTGTCTTCATTGACGATATTTTGATCTATTCCCGCAGCTGGGAGGAGCACGAGCAGCACCTTTGAGTCGTTCTTTAGACTCTGAGGGATAGTCAATTGTATGTTAAGTTTTTGAAGTGCGAGTTTTGGTTGAGTTCAGTTGCATTCTTGGGCCACGTTGTATCAGCAGAGGGTATTCAGGTGGATCCGAAGAAGATAGAGGCAGTCAAGAACTGGCCTCGACCCACATCAGCTACAGAGATCCGGAGTTTCTTGGGTTTGGCGGGTTATTACCGTTGGTTTGAGGAGGGATTTTCATCTATTGCAGCCTCGATGACCAGGTTGACCCAGAAGGGTGCCTAGTTCAAGTGGCCGGACGAGTGTGAGGCAAGCTTTCAGAAGCTCAAGACAACTTGACTACGGTGCCGGTGTTGGTATTGCCTACAGGTTCAAGGCCTTATACAATATATTGTGATGTATCGCGTATTGAACTTGGTGCGGTGTTGATGCATAATGGCAAGGTTATTGCATATGCTTCGCGACAGTTGAAGATCTACGAGAAGAATTATCCAGTTCATGATTTGGACTTAGCAGCCATTGTTCACGTGCTGAAGATTTGGAGGTATTATTTATATGGCGTGTCGTGTGAGGTGTTCACGGATCACAAGAGTTTGCAATACTTGTTCAAGCAGAAAGAGCTAAATTTGAGGCAGAGGAGGTGGTTGGACCTGTTGAAAGACTATGATATCACCATCTTGTATCATCCGGGAAAGGACAATGTAGTGGCCGATGCATTGAGTAGGAAGTCAGCCAGTATGGGCAGCCTTGCGTATATTCCAGTCGGTGAGAGGCTGCTTGCTTTGGATGTTCAAGCTTTAGCCAATCAGTTCGTGAGGTTGGATGTTTCTGAGCCTAGCCGTGTGCTTGCTTGCACAGTCGCTCGTTCTTCATTATTTGAGCGTATCCGTGATCGGCAGTATGATGAGCCTCATTTGCTTGTCCTTAGAGATATAGTGCGGCACGGAGGTGCCAAGCAGGTTACAGTTGGAGATGATGGAGTTTTGAGGATGCGGGGTCGTATTTGTGTGCCTAATGTGGATGGACTTCATGAGTTAATACTAGAGGAGGCCCATAGTTCCCGGTATTCTATTTACCCGGCGCCGCTAAGATTTATCAGGACTTGTGGCAGCATTATTGGTGGAGGAGAATGAAGAAGGACATTGTTGCCTATGTAGCTCAGTGTTTGAATTGTCAGCAGGTAAAGTACAAGCATCAGAGACCTGGTGGTTTGTTCCAAAAGATTGAGATTCCCGAGTGGAAGTGGGAGCGTATCACTATGGACTTCGTTGTTAGACTCCCACGGACTTAGAGGAAGTTCGATGCAGTATGGGTTATTGTTGATAGGCTGACCAAGTCAGCGCATTTCATTCCTGTGACAGTTTCCTATTCCTCGAAGCAGTTGGCTGAGATCTATATCCGGGAGATTGTACGTCTTCATGGCGTGCCTGTGTCTATCATTTCTGACCGGGGTACGCAGTTTACCTCGCATTTTCGGAGGGCAGTTCAGCGTGAGTTGTGTACTCGGGTCGAGTTGAGCACAACATTTCATCCTCAGACGGACGGACAGTCCGAGCATACTATTCAGATTTTGGAGGATGTGCTCCGAGCATGTGTTATTGACTTTGGAGGTTCTTGGGATCAGTTCTTGCCATTAGCAGAGTTTGCCTACAATAACAGCTACCAGTGGCGCATTCAGATGGCCCCCTATGAGGCATTATATGTAGGCGGTGTCGGTCGCCGGTTGGGTGGTTTAACCCAGGAGAGGCTCGATTGTTGGGTACAGATCTAGTTCAGGATGCCTTGGATAAGGTGAAGATCATTCAGGATAGGCTTCGTACATCTCAGTCCAGGCAGAAGAGTTATGCCGACAGCAAGGTTTGTGATGTGGCATTTATGGTCGGAGCGCGAGTGTTGCTCCGGGTGTCGCCCATGAAGGACGTGATGAGATTTGGGAAGAAGGGCAAGCTAAGCCCGAGGTTCATTGGTCCTTTTGAGATTCTTGATCGAGTGGGAGAAGTGGCTCACAGACTTGCATTACCGCCGAGTTTATCACCTGTGCACTCAGTGTTTCATGTGTCCATGCTTCAGAAGTATCACGGCGATCCATCCCACATGTTAGACTTCAGCACTGTCCAGTTGGACAAGGACTTGATCTATGAGGAGGAGCCGGTAGCTATTTTAGACCGGCAGGTTCGTTAGTTGAGATCGAAGAAGTTCCCTTCAGTTCGTGTTTAGTGGAGAGGTCAGCCTGCCGAGGCAGCTACCTGGGAGTCCGAGTCCGATATGCAGAGTCGATATCCCCATATTTTCTCCGACTCAGGTACTTCTTTTCTATGTCCGTTCAAGGACGAACGGTTGCTTTAGAGGTGGAGGATGTGATGATCCAAAAGGTCATAACTTGATTTACAAGTCAATTCTCTGTTCTGAGGTCTTAAAAACCTCCTTTTATCTTGCCTCGATTTGCGTGCACATTTCGGGCATATATTCGGAACGCTTTTATGTGAAAATTTGATAAAAATGCTAATTTTGCCTTTAGAAAAATTTGGTAAGAAACGGACTTCATATGACGTGAATCGGACCCTCGGTTGTGAAATTTGAAACTTAAGAGTTCTTAAGATTTTTCTTTCATTTTGATGCTAAAATTGTAGTTCGAGGTGTTATTTTGGCGATTTGATCGCGCGAGCAAGTCCGTATGATATTTTTAGGTTAGTGTGCATATTTGGTTTGGAGCCCCGAGAGCTCGGGTGAGCTTTGGTGTCACGACCCGGATTTCCCACCCTCGGGGGTCGTGATAGCGCTTACTCGTAGAAGCTAGGCAAGCCACAAATCATAAACTCCTAAATCTTTTATTTTAAATTCTTTTTACCAATCATAACAACAAGCGTTAAATATTTGAATAACAGTGGAAATATAAAATTAAAGCGGAAGACTTAAATTAAATAAACGAACACTAATGCGGAAATCATCATATGCCTCTACCCAATAACTGGTGTCACAATATCCACGGACTACTAAGAGTACTAAATACAATCGTTTGAAAGAAAAATAACACTGTTTGTCTCGAAAACATGAGATAACAGACTGAAATATAAGATAGAGGAGACGCCGGGCCTGCGGACGCCTGCAAGGCTACCTCGGTGTCTCGGTGGACTGAAGGCTGACTCCCGAGCTACTGCTGCTGTCCGGTACCTAGATCTGTGCAAAAGAGCACAGAGTGTAGCATCAGCACAACTGACCCCATGTGCTGGTAAGTGCCTAGCCTAACCCCGGCGAAGTAGTGACGAGGCTAGACCATACTACCACATAAACCTGTGCATTTACATATGTATATACGGCGGAACAGAGATACAAAGATAACCAAACAACGTGGGAGGGGGAGCATGCTGTGGGGAAAAATAGCAACTATGATTAAAAGTCATCATGTAACGGAAGAAGCAATATAACTCACACGGCAATAAAGAATCAGAAATCAACAAGTTCACGGCATCACCCTTCGTGCTTTTACTCTCGTCCTCACCAAGCAATGATATAATGAAACGTGCACGGCATCACCCATCGTGCTTTTACTCTCTTTCCTCACATATAGTCAATAGAATCGGTACAGAATGGTACATCGTGCGGCACGGCATCACCCTTCGTGCTTTTACTCTCTTTGCTCACAATAAACAAATAATGCACGGCATCACCCTTCGTGCTTTAACACTCTTCCTCACCCAAACAACAATCAGAAACAAGGGGCAAGGGAATAAACAGAATAATAATAGAAATCCCGGCAAGGGAACACAATTTAAATAATTAAAACCCGGCAAGGGTACAACATCAATAATCTCAGCATCCCGGCAAGGGAAATAATCAACAAGCATCAATATCCCGTCAAGGGAACAATTTAATCATCTTTCTCTTTCTTTCACTTTTGTTTCATAACTCACTTTACCACTTAAGTCAATGCTCCAAAGAGTTCAGTCATCTCATATGCTTTCACAATTTTAATATAACTTGAGCCAATGCTCCTGTAGACATGTGATTTTTGACCCTCCCCAAGATTTTACATATTTTAGCACATAAATACTTAGTTTAGGTCTAATATAATCTTTTTAACTAATTTTGACTCTTTTACATTATTTTTATTATAAAATTAAAAAACACAAAAATAGTTTCACTTTTATAATATTTCTCATGTTATACAAATATTTTTATATTGTAATACAATTGAATATCACTAGTCTTTCTTATAGTGACGTTATTCTAATTTTGCTATCTTTGCTATTTTTAGTTTAACATAATCTTTGGAAAAATAATAATAATAATAATAATAATAATATATATATATATATTATATATATATATATATATATATATATATATATTATATATATATATATATATATATATATATATAAACTTCACTTTTAATATAGGTTTAGTTTAAGTTAAAATTAATTAGTATTTTGTTATTCTTTTGTTTTAAAAAAAAATGAAAAAATGAAAAATGAAAGGAAAGAAAAAAGAAGAATGAATTTTAGGGCTAGTCTTGTCTTAAAAAAGACCAAATTGGGCAAAACCTGAGGCCAACAGTGCCAAGACCCAGCTGACCCCTTACTCAGTCCGGATCGACCCAGAACCCGCCCCGTTTTAATGTTTAATCTCAGCCATTCATTCCTTTTAATCCTATTTACGAGCAATGTTTTAAAAGGCGCGGGCGTGAGGCGAGACGTTTTACCTCTGACGAGGCGAGGCGTAAGCCCTGAGACATGGGGCGTAAGTCCCACGGATCTTTAAATTTTGGTAATTTCAAGAATTTTAAGATAGTATAAAATATAAAATAATTATAAAAATTACATTAAATCACAAAATTATAACAAATAATCTATTTAAAATATTTATAAATTATAATTCAACTATGAATAATAAGAAAAGTATGACAAATATCATAATATGCAAATTAGCTGCAACGCCGTTACAACTCAAACATCAAAAGTAATGTATTCGATACGAAATCTTATATGTATCTCTTAAGGAGTAATGAATCTTGAAAGAATTTCGATATTATAATTTAATATTTTTCTTAAAATACTCCTTTTATTTAATATGCTTTCTATTTGAAAGAGAATTTATATAAAAAGATAATTCACAATTTAAATATGATTCTCCAGCATCATTTATTTTTAAGTTTCAACAAGTTAATAAAGTGACACATAATTCACCATACAATTTCATGATAACTAATTATTTGTAAATAGTTACTAGCTAATATTGAGCTATTAAATTAATAAGTATTGTATCTCGTAAACATGAAAAAAATATATTTAGAAAAATAATTATAAAAAATTTATGGACTATTATATAGTAAAAACATGACAAAAGTTAATAAATAAATAATTTTTAAATGAAAGATTTATTTAAAATTAACTATCATAGCAGTCTTAGTGGATAACGTGCAATAATTTTATTTTAATTATGATATAAATTTAATAATTTATGATTAAGAAAAAAGTAATTTTGAATAGTAAACGATTTATTAATAAAATTTGAGGATTTACAAGGTTAGTTACATGCAGTTCTATTAGGCGAGCCCAGTACACTAGGCGTTGGGCGTGTTCGGGGCGTAAGCCCCGATGGCCGAGGCGTAAGTCTCACGGAACTAAGCTCCACACATAAGCCCAGGGGCGTTTTACGAGTGCTCCGCCCCGGGGTGAGTTCCGGGCGAGTCCCAATTCTGCCTTTTAAAACACAGTTTAAGAGATTATTTCCCCCACACCCCAAATATAACCCTAATGAACCAAACCCTAAACCTATCTAACAAAACCGCTTTTAATATCGATCTACCCCCTCCATCTGTCTTTTATTGCCATTAAAAGACATAAAATCTGATTTTTCTTGGTTGTTTCTTCTTTTTCGGATTTTTAGTTGAAGATTTTTCGATTTTTTTTGAGGTCCCCATACGAGATTTCTTGGAGAACAAGAGGAAGCTTCTAGGTCTGCTATATATGGAGGGTCGATTTTTCAGAGTGGCGATGGGGGGGGGGGGGGGGAGACAGAAAATTTGAGAGAAATCTGGAGGAAAATTTCGAAAAAACTAGGGTTTTTGGCTTTCTTCTCAGATTCTTCTGTTTTCACGTGTAATTAGCATTCCAGAAAAAACAAAAATACAAAAATAGTTCGAGTTTCATTTTTGTTCGAGTCCTTGTTTCATTTCGAAAAAATCAGAAAATTTCCAAAAAATATTTTTAGTTTCTTCTTCTGGTTTTTGCTGTTTTGAGATGGAGATTGATTGAGGCGAAGTCAAGGTTGCCGTTCGAGTTCTTAGTTGCTGGTTCGGTTCCTATCCACCTGCGGCTGCGTTGCTTCTTCATTTCAAAACTTCATCGGAAAGTTTAGCTTGTAATTGCTTACAAACGAAATTAATCAAAGCCTCGATCAAACAGGTTCAATCTCCTCTTTTCTCACTCTGTCTTTGTTGCTTGATTAAAAATAAGATGGGAGCCGGATATGATTGGTTGCTTGATCTACTGTTACTCTGAGAATAACAAACGAAGCTCAGATTGTTTTGCGACTATTAATGAGAGTGCGCGATCGTTATATCGTTGCTTGCCATTTTCTAGAATATTTCTGCTTGGTTTGGCTGTGTTTACATGTTGAAATGAGTTTCTGAAACTATTTTTTGATGATTCTCTGTCTGTTATTGGCTTGGTTAGTTTCCCTTGTTTTCTAAAAATTATACAAATCCTTGAATCTTAATCGAGTCAATCCCAGTAGTTTGTGCTAGCTTAGTTCATCATTCTATAATGTTTTCTCTTATGTCGCAATTTGGTTTGAATCTGTATACCCTCCCGCCCTACTCTTCCTCCATAATTAACTGATAATTGCATATGATAGCCTTCTTTTCTTGACTTAAATCTGTTGGCGTCCTTAGTCGTTTTGGCTCGTTTGGTTCTGTCCTCTG
Source organism: Nicotiana attenuata (assembly GCF_001879085.1). Classification (NCBI taxonomy): domain Eukaryota; kingdom Viridiplantae; phylum Streptophyta; class Magnoliopsida; order Solanales; family Solanaceae; genus Nicotiana; species Nicotiana attenuata. The sequence goes on from NC_031994.1 coordinate 55,937,920, forward strand.
TTTTCTCGAGTTGGCATCCGATTTGTGAATGTACAGAACACCTAGCGTTTGGATTCTTGTGTCAAAAGGCCCGTAGGAGATTGGTATCGGCATTTCAGTTTCATGTAGGCTGTTAGTCGCTTAGATAAGAATTCTATGTGTTTAAATGACTAACTTTCAAATCCAAGAATCAGTTAGGGAGTCTCGTTTGAGTTCGAGGATAAAATGAAAGTTTGATGAAGTGTAACCATTGGTTCGCGACCTAACTCGAATTGATGTTGCCTCCAACATGGTAATCTGCTAGTTTGGTAGTTGCTTTAAAAAGTCAGTTTGTTGTTCAAGTTCCTATGTCAGTCAAGTTTGATCCCATTCTCAGTAGTCTTGTTGCTGAACTTGTTATTAGTCATAACTAATAGAATTGAAACTCATAGCTTAAGCGTGTCTAGGCATCTGTGAATTTGAGTCTTATGTTGAATATTCCCTATTCCACTCTCGTAAAGAATGAGATTAATAGTTATTTCCTTTTAGAGTTGGTGCAACGTTCTATCGAGATAGTTAAACGATGGGTCGTGTGTGTTTTAGTCCGATTCCTTTTATTCCCTAACAAAATTGTGGCTCCAGTGATACATGAGTTTATCATATAGTTTGATCTAATTCAAGTGTTGGGTTTGTACTTCTCTAGTGTGCATTGGATTAGTAGAAAGTGACGTGAGCTTTCAATTGGAGCATGTGTTATTACTACCATTTAGTGTATTCAAGCAGTTATGGAAATTTAATCCAAAGTAGGATATTGGATCAAGAGATTAAGTGATCAAAAGAAGGGCGAGGTCATTAGGAGTAACAGCAGGTCATATCATATTTGAAATCCACCTCACCTTATGTTGTTGCCTGTTGTTATTTGTCTTTTTTTTTCCCTTACTAGTTTGCTTGTTAGTTTCGTGTGCTTAGATGTTTATCCATTTTTTCTTGTCTGTGTGCTTTGGATGCCCTATTTTATTTAACTCGCAGGAGTTGCCTGTATTGGGCCAGGGGGGTTGAACTAAAAAGACTAAAGATCATGCTATGAGTTATTTTATTTAGTTTTCTTTTATTTATTTTATTTCTTTGATCGCTAGCGGCATGTTTAGGCCGACCACACTTGGGTAGGCAAACTTAAGGATTTTATTAGTATCGAGGCGAAAGGTCGTTCCCTTAGTTAAATTTATCCGGGGGATGCCCCGAGGGATTTGTATATATTTTATTCGGGGAATGCCCCGCAGTACTTGTATTTGGAGGCCTAAAGTGAAACTTGTAATATTTTTTTAGTTTTAGTTTTATTTTATTTTTTTAGGTGGGAACGACTTTGAACCTCTTCTGTGTTTGTTTTTCTTTTTTGTGTTTGTTTTTGTCTCAATTCGAATATTCTAAAAGCCAACTAAATCGAGTACGCAATCGTGACTTTCACGGGACTCGGGGAATGCCTAACACCTTCTCCCCGAGTCAAATGAACTCCCTTACCCAAACCTCCGGTGCAGACTTAGCTTTGGAGTCTCAAGTGTTTGAAAGGAAAAGAATTATTTTTGGAAAAGCGGAGACCTGACACACCGAAATCAAATGTCAGGTGGCGACTCTGAGTTATTTCCTTTTGAACACTATCTTTTGTCACTTTCAACATTAAAAAAACCTTTTCGAGCTTTACTAAATCTTTTTATTAATTTAAGAGGGTTTAGTGGGTTTGTTTTAAAAAAAGAGGTGTGACATCTCTGGCGACTTGCAGACCTGCTGGGCATGTCACCGGAAAGGGATATTGATTTTGGTATTGACCTGGTGCCGAGCACTCAGCTTATCTCTATTCCGCCATATTGTATGGCACCAGCAGAGTTGAAAGAATTAAAGGAGCAACTTTAGGAGCTCCTAGATAAGGGGTTCATTCGGCCTAATGTGTCACCTTGGGGTGCACTAGTTCTGTTTGTAAAGAAGAAGAATGGCACGATGAGAATGTGCATCGATTATAGGCAATTGAACAAGGTAACGGTTAAGAACAAGTACCTCCTACCTCGCATTGATGATTTATTTGACCAGCTTCAGGGAGCGAGGGTGTTCTCCAAAATTGATCTCCGTTCGGGCTATCACTAGTTGCTGATCAGGGATTCAGATATTCTTAAGACTACTTTCAGGACTAGATATGGTCAATATGAGTTTCTTGTTATGTCTTTTGGGCTGACCAATGTCCCAGCTGCGTTCATGCATTTAATGAACAGTGTATTTCGGCCTTACCTGGATTCGTTCGTTATTGTTTTCATTGATGATATTCTGGTGTATTCGCGTAGTCAGGAGGAGCACACGGAGCATTTGCGAGTTGTATTGCAGAGGTTGAGGGAGGAGAAACTTTATGCAAAGTTCTCCAAGTGTGAGCTTTGGCTCGGTTCAGTGGCTTTCTTGGGACACGTGGTGTCCAGCGAGGGTATTCAGGTTGATCCGAAGAAGATAGAGGCGGTTCAGAGTTGGCCTAGATCGTCCTCAGCCACAGAGATTCGTAGCTTTCTTAGGTTGGCAGGCTATTACCGCCGGTTTGTTCAGGGATTCTCATCCATTGCATCGCCCTTGACCAAGTTGACTCAAAAGGGTGCTCTATTTGTATGATCGGACGAATGTGAGGAGAGCTTTCAGAAGCTCAAGACAGCTTTGACCACAGCTCCAGTGTTGCTGTTGCCATCAGCTTCGGGTTCATATACCGTGTATTGTGATGCTTCGAGAGTTGGGATTGGTTGTGTATTGATACAGGAGGGTAGGGTTATTGTTTATGCTTCTCGTCAGTTGAAGCCTCATAAGAAGAACTACCTTGTTCATGATTTGGAGTTGGCTGCTATAGTTCATGCATTGAAGATTTGGAGGCATTACTTGTATGGCGTATCTTGTGAGGTATTCACTGATCATCGCAGTCTTCAGCATTTGTTCAAGCAAAGGGACCTTAATTTGAGGCGGCGGAGGTGGCTAGAGTTGCATAAGGATTATGATATTACTATTTTGTATCATCCGGGAAAGGCCAATGTAGTGGCCGATGCTTTGAGCCGAAAGGCAGTGAGTATGGGGAGCTTGGCGTATATTCCAGTTGAGGAGAGGCCATTTGCAGTTGATGTTCAGGCCTTGGCCAATCGGTTTGAGAGATTAGATATTTTGGAGCCCAGTCGGGTGTTGGCTTGTGTGGTTTCTCGGTCTTCTTTATATGACCACATCAGAGAGCACCATTATGATGATCCGCATTTGCTTGTCCTTAAGGATAGGGTTCAGCATGATGATACCAGAGACGTGACCAATGGTGATGATGGTGTGTTGAGTATGCAGGGCCAGCTTTGCGTGCCCGATGTGGATCGGCTTCGGGAGTTGATATTGGAGGAGGCCCACAGCTCGCGGTATTCCATTCATCCGGGTGTCGCAAAGATGGATCAGGATCTTAGACAGCACTATTAGTGGCGGAGGATGAAGAAAGATATTCTGGAGTTTGTAGCTCGGTGCCTCAATTGCCAGCAGGTGAAATATGAGCATCAAAGACCGGGTGGCTTGCATCAGCAGATGGTTATTCCCGAGTGGAAGTGGGAGAGGATCACTATGGATTTTGTTACCGGACTCCCACGGACTTTGAAGAAGTTCGATGCTATTTGGGTGATTGTAGACAGGCTGACCAAGTCTGCACACTTCATTCTTATCTGTACTACTTATTCTTCAGAGCGGCTGGCAGAGTTATATATTCGGGAGATTGTTTGGTTGCATGGTGTCCCGGTTTCCATCATATCAGATCGGGGCACTCAATTTACTTCCCAGTTTTGGAAGTCGGTTCAGCGAGAGTTGGGCACTCAGGTGCAGTTGAGCACAACTTTTCACCCTCAGACGGACGGGCAGTCCGAGCGCACCATTCAGATATTGGAGAATATGCTACGCGCCTGTGTTATTGATTTCGGAGGGTCATAGGATTAGTTTCTACCGCTTGTAGAGTTTGCCTACAACAACAACTATTAGTCCAGCATTCAGATGGCACCGTATGAGGCTTTGTATGGGAGACGGTGTAGATCCCCAATTGGTTGGTTCGAACCCTGCGAGGCTAGGCTATTGGGACAGATTTAGTTCAGGATGCTTTGGATAAAGTGAAGGTAATTCAGGAGAGACTTCGTATGGCGCAGTCGAGGTAGAAGAGCTATGGGGACCGGAAGGTTCGAGATGTATCTTACATGGTTGGTGAGAAGGTCCTGTTGAAGGTTTCGCCCACGAAGGGTGTTATGAGATTCGGAAAGAAAGAAAAGTTGAGTTCGCGATTCATTGAGCCTTTTGAGGTACTTCGGAGGATTGGGGAAGTGGCTTATGAGCTTGCCTTGCCACCTAGATTGTTGAGTGTGCATCCAGTTTTCCATGTTTCTATGCCCCGGAAGTATATTGGGGACCTGTCCCATGTTCTGGATTTCAATACGGTTCAGTTGGAGGGTGATTTGACCTGTGGTGTAGAGCCAGCAGCTATTTTGGAGCGACAAGTTAGAAAGTTGAGATCAAAGGATATAGCTTCAGTGAAGATGCAGTGGAGAGGTCGGCCCGTGGAGGAGGCTACCTTGGAGACCGAGCGGGAGATGCGGAGCAGATATCCCCACCTGTTTGAGGCTTCAGGTATGTTTCTTGACTCGCTCGAGCACGAGCGTTTGTTTAAGTTGAGGAGGATGTGACGACCCGACCTGTCGTCTCATGAGTTACCGCCACGTTTCCCCCATTTTCTGCTTCTTTATGCTTCATTATCTGTGTCTCGTGTGATCGAGTTGGTCTGGAGAAGTTTTTGGTAAGAAATGAGACATCTAGTCTCTTTAAGGAAGGCTTAGTTTGGAAAAGTCAACCGGATGTTGACTTATGTGTTAGAGGGCTCGGATATGATTTCCGATGGTTCGGTTAGCTTCGGGGGATGATTTGGGACTTAGGAGTGTGATCGGAAGTGGTTTTGGAGGTCCGGTGTAGAATTAGGCTTGAATTGGCGAAGTTAGTATTTTGGCGAATTCCGATTGATAGGTGAAATTTTGATCTGAGGGTCGGAATGGAATTCCGAGAGTTGTTGTAGCTTCGTTATGTGATTTGGGATGTGTGTGTAAAATTTCAGGTCATTCGGAGGTGATTTGGTTGGGTTTTTGATCAAATGCGTGTTTGGGAAGTTTTAGAAGAACTTAGGCTTGAATTTGATGTAATTTGATGGTTTTGGTGTTGTTTGAGGTGTTTTGATGATTGGAACAAGTTTGGATGATATTTTAGGATGTGTTGGTGCTTTTGATTGAGATCCCGGGGGCCTCGGGGTGATTTTGGATGGCTAACGAGATGTTTTGGACTTGGAGAAAAATGCAAAAATTGCAGCAGCAGTGCAGGCCTAAATTGGCCTTCGCGTTCGCGAGCCTGGGGCCGCGTTCGCGTAGCAGGACCTTGGTAGGCCAGGCCTTTACTCTTAGCGTTCGCGTAATGGCAATCACATTCGCGGAGGGTGATATCCGTGTGCTTCGCGTTCGCAAGGAGTATCTCGCGTTCGCATAAGAGGAATTGAGGGTCCTTGTATTTTGTTCTTCGCGTTCGCGGCATAGTGCTCGCGTTCGCGTAGTTGGGGCAGCAGAAGCTTCGCGTTCGCGGGTCTTCAGACGCGTTCGCGAAGGGTAATTTTGGGCTAAGAGTTAATTGTGCATCACGAATGCGAGAAGGCCCTCGCATTCGCATAGAAGGAATTGACAGCTGGGCAGAATAGTTTTTAAAACATTTCCTCCGCGAGCTAGGTCATATTTTCCTCTATTGTTGGGCATTTTGAGAGCTATTTGGGAGAAATTGAAGAGGGATTCGAAGAGGATTGATCGAAGGTAAGTTTTATGAATCAAAAACGTGATTATATTGTGGAATCAACCTAGAAATTTATGGAAATTTAGCCAAAAATGGAAGAACAAGGGCTTGGGATTTTGAAATTTTAAATTGGGATTTGAGGGGTCATTTGGACTCCGATTTTGATGTTCTTTATATGCATAGACTCGTGGCGAGATAGGAAACCCGTTGATGTGAAAATCTCTAAGTTTAGAGAAGTGGGCCCGGGGCTCGGGTTTTTCCAAATTCGGAATTTTTAATATTTTTCGATTGTTTTCGATTGGGTATTGTTCCTTTGGAATATTGTGACGTATTCGTTGTGGTTTTGGTCAGATTCGACGCGCGAGGAGGCCGATTTGAGAGGCAAGGGCATAGCAAGCTAGAGCTTTAGCCGGTTTGAGGTGAGTAATGATGTTAAATGATGTCCTGAGGGTTTGAAACCCCGGATTGCACATCGTAGTGCTATATTGAGGTGACTTGCACGCCGGATAGTGAGCGTGGGGTAGAGCACCGTTGGGGATTGTGACTTGGTCCCGATTGATGAAATTACTACTTATTTGACTGAGACTTATTTGTTATCATTATGATTTGGGCTAGTTGCCACGTTTGGGGCCTTGTTCCGACCTGTAGAACCCTTAGGGGGTATTTTGACTGATTTTTCTCACTTTACTTGTTAAAAATCATATCCTCAGTCATGCTTCTATTTTTTTAAAAGATGTGAACCGGTGTTATAAATGTTAATTCTAAATGAGAGGAACATGAGGGCTGAGATCCCTAACTTATTTCATTGTGCCCGAGAGGCTGTGAGTAAAATGACTGAGAGGGGGCTGAGAACCCAACAGTGAGGATATTATATATGTTATGGATCGGGCTGCACGCCGCAGCAATTTTTATGTGGATCGGGCTGCGCGCCGCAGCAATATAGCGCTTGGGCTGTAGGAGCCCCTCCGGATTCTGCACACCCCCAGTGAGCGCAGTCGACTATTTATATGGATCGGGCTGCACGCCGCAGCGATTATTCTGATTTCGGTTATTATGAGAGTTATATTGGCTAGGTGCAGAGTGTGAGCCCGAGGGGCGGATTTCTACTTGTTATTACCTGTTAAATTACCTGTTATACCGGATTTGAAGAGATTTCATTTGACTTATTCGTTGGGTTACTGTTTAAGAGATTTTTAATGCTGATATAGAACTGCTTTGTGCCTTTACGTGTTTTCATGCTTTCAGTCATTATTTATATTTATTACTCACTGAGTCGGAGTACTCACATTACTCCCCGCACCTTGCGTGCAGATTCAGGTGTTCCAGAGGCTGAGTGTGAGTTCCCCCGTTGATCAGCTTTCACCGGAGACATCGAGGTAGCTGCATGGCGTCCGCAGACCCGATTTCCTCCTTCTATTTTACTATTTTTTTGCATTTCTAGACATTTCTGTATTAGGTTGTTCAGACCTGTGATAGAGGCTTTTGACTTGTGACACCTGATCGTTGGGCTGTGTATTAGAAATGTTTTTGATTTCCGCATACTTAACTTACTATTTCAGACTTTTAAAATGTTAAATTGGCTTTTAAACTGCGTTAACTGGAAATGAACTTTATAAGGAATGGGTTGAGGTTAATGATTGGTCAGGCTTGCCTAGCAATGTGTTGGGCGCCATCACGACTGGGATTGGTGTCGTGACACGTCGCTTCCATCGCGAACGCGATGGCTTAATTCCACTGAAGCTCCAGCTGCTCAATCCTTCTATGCGAACGCGAGACCACAACTGCGAACGCGATGCACATTTCTCTCAGCCCTACGCGAACGCGTAGACTTCCTCGCGAACGCGGAGGCTAAATTTCCACCTTCCTCAGCCGACTCTTCGCGAACGCGAGGGTCCTCTCGCGAACGTGAAGAGTATAATGCCTGCAACTGCTGAAGACCAAAATCTGCAATTTTCTTCAACTTCAAATGATCCGATCAACCATCCGAAACTCACCTGAGGCACTCGGGACCTTAACCAAAAGTACCAACACACCCTATAACCTCATTCAAACTTGTTCCAATCATCAAAACAACTCAAACAACATCAAATCCACCAATTTACATCGAATTCAAGCCTAAGTTTTCTAAAAACTTCCGAAATACGCTTTCGATCAAAAACCCAAACAAACCACATCCGAATGACCTGAAATTTTGCACACACATCCCAAATGACACAACGAAGCTACTGCACCTCTCGGAATTCCATTCCGACCCTCAGATCAAAATCTCACCTACCAACCGGAAATCGCCAAAATATCAACTTCGCCAATTCAAGCTTAATTCTACTCCGAACCTCCAAAACCCATTCCGATCACACTCCTAAGTCACAAATCACCTCCCGAAGCTAACCGAACCATCGGAACTCACATCCGAGCCCTCTAACACATAAACATCCGGTTGACTTTTCCAACTTAAGCTTCCTTAAAAGAGACTAAGTGTCTCAAACCTTATCAAAAATCATTCCGGACTCGACCAACCCGATACCACAAAACACGGATAACGAAGCATAAAGAAGCAGAAATGGGGGAAACAAAGCGGTAACTCATGAGACGGCTGGCCGGGTCATCACATCCTCCCCAACTTAAACAAACATTCGTCCTCGAACGTGCCCAGAGTTGTTCCAAAAGCTAATCAATCGCTGAATAACCTTATCATGCATATACTCGGGGGTGATCCTACGTCACCCTATCTCATATAGGTCCGATAACACATTGTAACTGAAATTTCACAACCCAATCTAGCCCATAAACCTTAGAACCACATTTCCATTTCCGAAATCATACACAAGATCAGAACCTCACATCTATATTAAGAATAAGCCGAACCAGCTATAATAACCCATACCTGTAGCCTCAGGTGCAATTACCTGATATACCACATAACTCAAATACATGTAGCGATAACTTCCATTCACAGCAGTTGCACATAATGCCTGAATACCGGTAGAAAACCTCTTATCAACTAAAGTTTCATTCCAACACTTTTACATATACGACAACTGATAACTAAAACACGCAGTAAGCCATCACCATTTCTCAGATCAACCATTCATGAAGCCACTTCCCTTTTGGCTAATACAACAGCAGATTCTCGAGCCGAACCTCGATATTATCCTTCCAACAAGCTGAAATCAAATCTGTTCGTATTCATTAATGATCCCAACGATCACCTCGAATCCAACACACCACTCTGGTGACATGACATATCAATACAGGCCTAAGACACAACTTGCATAATACGCGCACCAATAAGAAACGGTCCGAACATACTCAAATCATGAAAATGACTCAAACAAAAGAGTTGCACCCCAAGCTCACCAGTACCGCCACAACACAAGGCTGAGAACCCATCTCGCATCATAGAAATAGAAACACGAATCTAACCCGCAAGGTCATATCTCTACATAGCTTTGCTGCAATAAGCAATCCCATCAAACAATGCTCCACATGAAACACCTCAAGTCACTATGCTCGAAAGTGACAACCACGCATAATTTGATGTCTGGAACCAAAGCAAATCATTACCCCCATGGTAAAGCAAATAACATACGCCACGCAACCCGATAGGACATAACCGATACGCCATTCACTGAGCAACGCCCAATTATTCTTCCCGCTTGAATTCCACTAAGAGACCCCAAATGAACCGCACCATATGTGCCTATAACCAACAAATCATAACACCTCGCAACACAGAAAGGTAACTCATAGATCTCCCCAGATCACTGATAAGCTCAACAACGGTCGAATCAATACCTTCAACAATGCCATTCGGAGCCAACCAAGCCGACTCAAGATAAAACACTCACCCACATTGGCCTGCCAACGAACTCCTTATCAAGGAAACCTGAAGCTGCTCCTTCAACCTCTATAACTATGTCGGTGCCATACGATATGGTGCAAGGCACCAAATCAATACCGAAATCAACAACCTTGCCCGGCGACATGCCCGGCCACAAGAAACACACCCGAAAAGTCCCTCACCACCGGAACTGAATCAATACGAAGAGCCTTAGCACTGACACTCATCACAAGAGCCCAAATAAGAAAGACAAATCCTTCCCAGCCGTCCGCTGGGTCTTTGAAATATAAAAATCCCCAATAGGACATAATCCGTCGAACATAGCCACACAATCTGTGGCATTTTCCGGCATAGCCAACAACGCCGTCTTATCGCAATAGTCCAGAATAACACAACACGGAAACAACCAGTCTGAACCCAATATCACATCCAACATATAATATACCAAGCAACAAAAGGTCCGCTCGGGTCTCCAAACCCCGATAGTCACTAAACAGTGCCGATACACACGATCTACAACCACAACATAGCCTGAATATGAGAACTTCCGATCTCCAACTCCATGTAGCACACAAATCACCATACTTGATCCCAAATTCCGCCGTCCGAATACATATCACACCTCAAGGACCCAATCATTCCACTAAAGGTATTCTAAAATTCCCCTGTGCCATCAAGCAAACTCGAATATCAGCAGTCGATCTAGCAAGAAAGCGCAGCAGTACTACCGAAGTACTATCAACTTAATCACATTGCCTTTTTCTGAAACATATACCCTCGTCAAATCACTATGATTAGCAATACCATTTCCTTAATCATCTGAAGATCATTCACCCTAATCATCTGAAGCTCATTTCTCTAATCACCTAAAACTGCCCGTGCTGCCTAAGAATTTTATGACATTCCATTCAGAACTGAATCGTAACCTTACACACGCAAATCTCAATCCTCCACAACATATCGCATATACCATACCATCCTAGGGTAACATGAGAACTTCATATCCCTTCCGAGCCCCAAACATCTACGTACTCAACTAGTCAAGAATTTTCCATTGGTCCCACCTAGAAGAAAATCACTATACATCTCATGCTCCGCATGCCCATAGAAAATATACATCTCCAAACCGCGGTAAAAACCATCAAGAACTCTCCGAGTTCCCCTTGCACAAATCAGACCTGCCAGGACTGAATCCTTCTAACTCGACCAAGCTAAGCAAGCCGTCAAAACCTAAGAGCATTCCCGCAAAATACCTGTAAGAACTCATTACCTCGAACACACACAAGGAATTAATCATATCCTTACCATACCGGTCTGGTCCACTATCAAAAATTTCCTCTTGCTGTAGCACCACAATGCCTCCACCCAGGCTTACCACACGAGGCCCAAACATAAAACCACACTGTCTAAGACCCATAAGCCGTTGAATACTCTCTCAAATATTCCCAGAAACACTACATTCCAGAATACTTTACTCTGAAGAACTTCCTGCGAATCTAAATCCGTTACCTTTACTTTTCTGATACTGATACATGGAATCCCATAATTAACATATAAATACCACAAGTCTTGACATCTTCCAATGAAAACTCAGTTTCTAACCACATATACAACTTTAAAAATACTCAATTGTTCTATGTAGAATCTTGAACGCATTAGAACTATTCTTGAGAGTCATTCACTCTTATTCAAACTGCAATTAGCCTGACCAAACGAACGGAACCACCCGTGCCTTATTGGTACTCTGACACCGCAGAATGTAACTCATCCCAATATAACCAAGCGATTTCCTGCTCTATGCACCGAGCATTCTTTACCAACAACAACTTAAGACATCCCGTGATTCTTACACACCTACGAAGCATAATATAACCTTTGCCAAAATTTTCCTTCACTCGATCCATCCTCGACCTCAATCTCCGTAAGCCAAAACTGACTCACCAACACGCCCCAAACTGGGACCAACATAGCACCTAACTATGCAATCGTCTAACCAATAGCAGACTCCCCCACTTGGCTCGAGGCCATAGATAAAGATGCACCCAATAACTCATAACTCTTATACTCTATTGATGCCATAACACCATAGTGAGATTAAACTAAAACTATTTATAAGCTTGTGCAAACATAGACCACCTGGAATTTTAACTCTTCTGCAACTCTCGCATTCGCTCACACAATAGTTAAGCCCACTCTCCAGGCGACCAAATTTAGATTTCAACATGTATTCCTTACTTGTAAATGAGATCTTCTAATAGACAACATAGGGATCACACAATGATGTGCCGGGGAATTTCGGCACATTTCAATACTAGTTGCTTAAATTTTAGCTTGTTTTAATGCAATTACCTCCTTTACTTATGTAATTTTGGTGTTTTTACAGTACATAAGGACTAAGGACCCAAGAGCATGGAAATGAATGCAAAAAGACAAGAAAAGAGCAAAATGTAGCAAAAATGCGGTTCTGCAACGCATTATGCGATCGCAGATCACATCTGCGAGCCACATAATCGACACTCATATCGCAGACAAAAGCAGAGTTCTGGGCAAATCTCAAGTCAAGAATGCGGTCCATTATGCGACCACAGAACCTGTCTGCGAGTCGCAAAGTGGACCGCAAACCAACCATGAAGGTTGCTGAAGGACGAATGTGCGATGCAAAATGCGATCGCATTTCTACAATGCGAACCGCGGATCTGGAATGCGATGAAGATCTGAAAACTAGGGTTTCAGTCTGCGATGGGGACGTCCAAAATGCGAATCGCATTTCACTTATGCGACAAGAATGCGGTCGTATTTCTGACCTGAAAGGGTATTTTTATCCGTTTTCTTTCCCGATTTTCAGTCCACTATAAATAGCTTTATGATGTTTTTGTGGGCTCATCTTGTCTAGTTTTTGAGCTACATTCCAAGACTTAAATATTCTTCACTTTTTGCATTTTGTTGGTCAAGAATCTTCACTTTGTAAGCTTTATGGCAATTAATATTCTCTTGTTTTTGTATTTTAGCATGAGTAGCTAACTTTAAATGCTAAGGTTGTGGACCCTAAATCGGTGTTATGTTAATGGGTGTTTAACATTGAATATATATATAATGGTTGGTTGATATTTATTTACTTCTCATTCTTCATTTATTGTTGGTGGTTGCAAACATTAACAAATGTCATTAAATTCTTGCTTTGCTTGGGAAAGTGGGTTAGAATTTGGAAGAAGTAAATATCAAAGACTCAAGGCTTGAAACCTTGTTTAATTAAATCGCTTAGGATAAGTGAGTTTTATTTGGCATAAATTGATTGTTCTTAATTGCAACTCTTTTACATTTGGAAAAATTATAAAGAGAAAATACTACCCAACTATTGGGAAATATTGGGTAGTCATTTAGACATCATTTGCATATCAAAAGGACCTTCCATTAGAAATATATCATTTTAACACCGATAGCATTACACTTCATTAAAGGGGACACAACCTTGGTTTCTTTAATCCAATTATTTACACTCTTAATATTCCAATTAGTTGTTATTTTAAAACAAACTCAATCCATACTCCTGTTACCGTTAACTGAGTAGAATTACGACTTTAGTCGAGCAACACACTATTCGAGTAACCTTTTCACACCTATTCCCTGTGGGATTCGACCCCAACCTTGTTGGGTTACTATATTTGACATCGATCGCCTTACACTATTTCTTAAAAGTGTAATTTGAGCGTATCAAATTTTGGCGCCGTTGCCAGGGAATACGGTTTTGAAATTACTAATTAGTGTGTGCTTTACTTTACGTCTTATTCTATTCCATCACTCTTCGCTTGCTTTGCTTGGTGTTGATAGGAAAACATGTCTGACTACGAGGAAGAAATGGATGAAAATCCTTTTGCGGACATAGATGAGTATATTGACGATGCAAATGTTATTGTACCTCCGGCTGTTGGTGCCTCAACTTTCAAAGTGGAACATGGTCTAATCCTAATGCTCAAAGCGGAAGGGTTTTTCAGGAATTCTACTGATGATGATCCAACACAACATCTTAGGAATTTCTTGGGAGTGTGTGCTATGCATAAGCAGAACAATGTCTCAGATGATGCCGTAAGGTTGAGGGTCTTCAAGTACTCACTAGCTGGAGACGCAAGGAAGTGGCTTCAAAACTTGCCACCAAATTCCATCCGGTCTTGGCCTGAACTTGTCCGGGCATTTCTAGCAAAGTGGTTACCACAGAGCAAGAAGTCCGAGCTTCGAGACAAGATTTTCTTCTTCAACCAACAACCAGGGGAACAGTTACATGAGGCATGGGATCGATTCAAATTATATTTGGTGAGGTCTCCCAATCATAGTTTTCCAGACTCCATCTTGCTAGAGAAATTTTATATGGGTTTGGATCCTATGAACCAAGCTATAGCGAAGAATGCGGCGGACGGATCTTTTATGGACAAGTCATTTGCAAGAGTTACGCAAATACTTGACAAGATGGCAAAACACAATCAAGGCATTCTGAGGATACTTCAAGCGAAATTGCATATGGTTCTCCTTCCTTGACCAACTTGATCAAGGAGAATCAAGAGAGGGACCAAATAATTGCAGGGTTGGCCACAAATGTAAAT
>NC_031994.1:55954248-55971845 GCF_001879085.1 Nicotiana attenuata
CCATATCGGTTAGTCTTCGGCAAAGCTTGTCATCTACCTGTAGAATTGGAACACAAAGCCATGTGGGCTCTAAAAAGGTTGAACTTGGATTGGGGTGAAGCTGCAAATTTGAGGTTGACACAACTCAATGAAATGGAGGAATTCCGTTTCCATGCATATGAAAGTGCAGCTGTGTATAAGGAAAGGATGAAGTTCGTCCATGACAAGAAGATCTTGAAAAGGGAGTTCAAGTCGGGTGACTTGGTTTTGCTATTTAACTCCAGGCTCAAATTGTTTTCGGGCAAGCTTAAATCCAAATGGTCCGGTCCATTCAAAGTGGTAAGTGTCTCTCCTTATGGAGCTGTGGAACTGGCATCGGAAGATGGGTCCCGGACATTCAAGGTAAATGGCCAACGCATCAAGCAGTACCTGGGCACAGATGGAGAAAAACATGTGGTGGAGCAGCTGGCTCTAAAAGATGGTCTATGTCCGACGTTGAGTGAATCCAAAGGAACATCAACTTCGTCGTGCCGCGACATTAAATCAAGCGCTTCATGGGAGGCAACCCATGTGTGGTAACACTCTTTTGTTCTTTGAATTTTTAATTTTTGATAGATAGATTTTCTTGAGCAAATTAATGTGTGTGTTAGAGTGCAGGGGGTTCAAAAGATCACAACACATGGTGGGAATGCATGAGAAAGGTAAGAAAAATTGCTGTGTGAAGTTTGCTGCAAAGATGCGGTCGCATTTTAACTATGCGGACCGCATTTTGATCGCAAACCCAAGCAGTGAATTTGGCAAAAATTGGTTGTTAGAATGCGATGTGGTTGTGCACAATGCGGACCGTATTTCACTTATGCGATCGCATTGTGCACCGTATTTCTGACTCGTAAGGCATCTCACTTGAACCTACCGCATAACACATATGCGGTCGCATTGTGTGTTATGCGGTGCCCTACCTACCGTAGAATTGACAAGGTATGTGGCCGCATTCTCTCGTCTCTAACTTACTCAAAACAAAACAAAAACAAAAAGGAAAGTAAAAAGAACAAAGAAAAGAAAAAAAAATTAAGGGGGAAAAATACGAACAGCACAGGGAAGTTAACAACAAGGAATCGAATCGTTCAAGGTTCAAATCTTCAAACTCATCCCTGTAGTGTGCACACTAAGCCTCGCTGGTATGTACCCGTTCCCCACTCTTCTTGTTTACGATTCGCATTGTGTGCTCGTTGATTCTCATTCATCCCGTTCTGCAAATATGTGTTTATGTGTTGCTGTGTGTAGTTGTTTCTCCGTAGTTTAGTCGATTCTGGGTTGGAAATTATCTGCGGAAATGGGTCGAAGGAACTAGGGCCACCATTGCTGAGATGGTTTTTGAATCTCGAAGAAGAAGGCATATGCGGCCCGCAAAGTCAAAATGCGGTCCGCATTTTGGCCGCAAACCTAACCCTAGGTCTTTTGATGAAGATGGTGAAATGCGGTGACTTTGCGATCGCATAATTGATATGCGGACCGCAAAGCTACTGCAGAGTGACACAGACCACCCAATTAAGAGCATGCCCTTTGCGGTTGTTCTGCGATCGCATTCCCCACTTTGCGGTGGAGTCTGCGATCGCATTGTGTGATTTATGTTCTGGGCAAGTAAATTCCGCAATGGTTATGTGGTCCGCATAGTGGTTATGCGACCGCATAATTCACCACAGACTGAGACCATTTGAGATTAACAGATTTGCGATGAATCTGCGGGACATTGTGGTTTTGCGACCGTAGATCATGTCGCATTTTGAGTTTTTCTGTAAATTAATCTGTTCTTTCTCAGTATTGCTAGTGCTGACACTCATACTTTACCATTGTGCAGACATGGCTCCAAAGAAACACTCAGCCTCTGCATCAAAAGGGGCTTCCTCCAGTCGCCAGGAATCACAAGCAAAACGTTCACGGACGGAAGCAAATGTGCCAAACCCCTCCCAGTCTGATGAGGAGGAGGTCAGGCCCTCAGTCAATTTAGAGGCTGAAGAAAGAAGGAAACGTGGAGAGGACTTCCACCTCCGGTTTGGGGTTGAGGGGTCCAGGAAACTATACAGAGAAGGGCTCAACAAGCGCAAAATCCTGGCCGAAAAACAATTGAGCCTGATTGGGCTGAAAGACCAGTACCCCCACATCCTGGAGAACATAAAAGCACGGAGATGGGAGTGCTTCACTGAGCCACCCACTGAGTACAATGAAACCCTTGTGCGGGAATTCTATGCATCATATGGAGCCTCTAGGACAGCACACCATAAACGCAACAGGATTTTTGCTGAGACTGTCCTTGTTCGGGAACAGACTGTGTTTTGGGACAATCAAGCCATAAATGAAGTGTATTTCCCTGGATGGGATGAAAGCACTGCTGAGTACAAGGCTAAATTTGCGAATAGGGAGAATGAGCGCGGGTGGATTGCTTCGGTGATAGCGAAGGGGACCCCTGCTTGGATAAACCCTCGGCACAAGATATACAAGGAAGATCTCATGAGAGAGGGTCGCTACCGGCTCAGTTTTGTGACTTCTCGATTGGTGCCAACCCAGAATGAGACTGAAATAGCCATTGAGAAGGCTCTTCTCATTGCTTGTATCATGACGGGTATCAAGATAGATTTTGGAGATCTGATTTTCCAAGAAATAGGGATCCGAGCAAAGCAGCAGGCCACTTCACTTCCTTTCCCTTGCCTGATCACAGCTCTCTATAAAGCTGTGAAAGTTCCCCTCATGCCACACTATGACAAAACCGGAAAGGAGACAAGGGACATTGATATTACTCGTATCACTGAGGCTGCTGTCCCACCACAGGTTCAGATTCCAGATCCCCTTACTGCAGAGCCTTCCGATTCCCAAACTCCGTTGACTCCTCAGGTCACACTGGCATCAACTTCTACGTCCGAGCCTGCCTCTCAGTCCACCACTGTTCAGCCTTCTGTTGCCATCCCAGCCGTCTCAAAGCTTGGTCTCCTAGCTCAGCATGCCAATGCCAAAGTAGATCAGCTCTTGAAGACCTTACCCAACCTCATCAAACAAGCCCTGACTCCAATGCAAACCTCAGTGACAGCTATTCAGAAACAACAATTAGCGTATGAGAATCATTTGCAGCAACTTGAGTTACGGGTTGAGAAGATCGAGCGGGGTGAAGTTAGTGGGTTATCGGGCCTCAAGGAGGAGGTTGCTTCTATGAAGACCGAGCTCCACAAAATGCAGAACTTGGAGTTTGATCTGTCATCCCTCCTTCGATGGTGGTCAGGTTGCAGGCACAGCAGTTCCGGACTTGGGCCTTGACTTCTCTACACTTATGACTGATGGTACCCATCCTACAGTCGGGACTTCCCAACCTCCAGCTCCTCCTGTACGCATTGACATTCCTGATGAGGAGGTTTCCGGATGATCTACTGAGTCCGGGATGAGGAGGCAGATGAGGGTGAGGAGGAGGAAAGTTCATGGTCCTCGGAGGATGATGGCCCTCAGGAGAAAGGCAAGCAGGTTGTGGTTCCTACAAGTGAGGAGGTGGAGCAAGCAGAACTTCAGACAGCAATCGAACATTCGCTAGCAGATTTGGCCGCCCCTGCAGATTCATCGGCCACTCGGCCATCAGTGGGCGAGGCTAGCAGCTCACAGGTCCCAGCTCCAGCTCCAGTTCTTGCCCAGCCAGAGATCCCTACTACAGTCGAGGTCACTCCTCAGACCGAGCTCTCATCAGTCCCAGCTTCAGCATCGGAGAGCGACCCCGCCATCACTGAGCAGGCTACTGACTCCCATAGCGCTTAGTTCGCCTCAGGGAGCCCCTTGCACTCTATGCTTTTGTTTTTATGCATTGGGGACAATGCATGCTGTTAAGTTGGGGGGGTGGTGGTAGCCTTGTTAGTATTGTTGTGACATTGGTATTTTGTGACATTAGCAACTACTGAACATATGTGTATGTTGTGTTCTGTGTATGTTAGTATGGTTTCTGTACATAAGCTGTGTTGTGTAGTTCGTGATCATGTTTATATTAGTGTTTTTGTGATTTCAATGCATAAGTTATGGTACCCTTGTGAATAATACCCTTATGAAAAAAAATAGATAGTCATTCATCTTTAGTAATTAGCAATGAATTCCCCTTGGTTTTTCTTCGCCGGATTCTTTTCCAAGGGTGTAATAGTAGAACCAGGACAGTAGAATGAAACATCTAGACCTGTTTGGTGTAATTGTCTAGTCTCAAGCATGTGTGTCTGTATATAGCATATACCCTTCTAGAGAAAGATATCAACTGTGTAAACTTGAGGCTCGCTTTGTGACTCTATGTCTACCTAGAGTTATACTTGTACATATGATGGAAGCTTTGAGTTGCCAAGTGTTGACTCGAGGGCTTCAAACTATGTGAGCCAAACAGTTCGTGTGCCATGTGTGTGAGTTCTTTATGTAAATATTTCTTGTGTTTGCTTCTGCCATCTAGAACTTGCCCGGTTGGTCTTTCGATGCTTATAATAATTACACTTGGTTGGAGAGATGACCTTAGGCAGTCTTTGTGATCTTTCAAGCCAGTTAACCTTTCAAGCCACCTATTGTGCAGTTAATAATCCTTAGTCACCCCATTTGAGCCTTTAACCTTTTCTTTGGCTACCTCATTACAAACCTTTCCCTTTTTGTAAAATAATTCCCTCTTTTGAACCCGTCCCTCCTTGAACATTGAGAATGAGGCTAAAAGCCTAAGTTGGGGGTGTGATGTCAAAATGGAAATTGGTAAGGTTGTACATTGAGTGTAGGATCGTATACCTCAAAGTGTTTGTGCTAAATTATTCAATCTCCAAAAAGAAAACTTGTATATAAAAAAAAATCTTTGTATGTATATAAATTATGGAGCCTTGAAGAAAATGAGAGAGGTATTTAGGGTGGTTCTACATTGGGAACTAGATGCCAATGAGGCTTTGTGGGTTGAAAAGAAACATAGTGCAAAAGAATGAAAAATGTGAGTAGTGTTCAAGGAGGGTGAAGTCACTCGTATCCAAATGCGTATCCGACCCTTTCCTAAACCTACATTACAAGCCAAAAAAGTCCTTATGGGATCTCCAACCGAGCGTTCTTAGAATAAAGCGATGAATTAAAATAAGGGCAAGCCTATGGTATGGTATGTTGAAACACTTGAAACTCTTTTCCGAGAGTGAGTGTCTTTGTGAATTCGTCCCTTATTGTTTTGTTGTCATTGTATATAATGTGATGTTGGGACTTTTTTTCTAGTGAGAGGCACATGAACTGTAAGGTTGAATATAAGTTAAGCTTTGGAGTCAAATACAAGTGCACTCAGCTGAGGATAGCACTTAGTCATCTTGTCGGAGGCTCAAAATTCACAAGTTGATTAGCTTTCCCTGTATATATTGGTTGGTTCAGGAAGGGTAAAAAAATAGAAGTCACATGCTTGAAGTACTAGCAACAAACACCACTCATAGTCATTTTTTGTTAATGTTCTGTAAATAGAGTCTAGAATAGGATAGTGTCGTGTTAATTGCTTGAGGACAAGCAAGAGTTTAAGTTGGGGGTGTTGATGTGCCGGGGAATTTTGGCACATTTCAATACTAGTTGCTTAGATTTTAGCTTGTTTTAATGCAATTACCTCCTTTACTTATGTAATTTTGGTGTTTTTACAGTACATAAGGACTAAGGACCCAAGAGCATGGAAATGAATGCAAAAAGACAAGAAAAGAGCAAAATGTAGCAAAAATGCGGTTCTGCGACGCATTATGCGATCGCAGATCACATCTGCGAGCCGCATAATCGACACTCATATCGAAGACAAAAGCAGAGTTCTAGGCAAATCTCAAGTCAAGAATGCGGTCCATTATGCGACCGCAGAACCTGTCTGCGAGCCGCAAAGTGGACCGCAAACCAACCATGAAGGTTGCTGAAGGACGAATGTGCGATGCAAAACGCGATCGCATTTCTACAATGCGAACCGCAGATCTGGACTGCGATGAAGATCTGAAAACTAGGGTTTCAGTGTGCGATGGGGACGTCCAAAATGCGAACCGCATTTCACTTATGCGACAAGAATGCGGTCGCATTTCTGACCTGAAAGGGTATTTTTGTCCGTTTTCTGTCCCGATTTTCAGTCCACTATAAATAGCTTTATGATGTTTTTGTGGGCTCATCTTGTCTAGTTTTTGAGCTACATTCCAAGACTTAAATATTCTTCACTTTTGGCATTTTTTGGGTCAAGAATCTTCACTTTGTAAGCTTTATGGCATTTAATATTCTCTTGTTTTTGTATTTTAGCATGAGTAGCTAACTTTAAATACTAAGGTTGTGGACCCTAAATGGGTGTTATGTTAATGGGTGTTTAACATTGAATATATATATAATGGTTGGTTGATATTTATTTACTTCTCATTCTTCATTTATTGTTGGTGGTTGCAAACATTAACAAATGTCATTAAATTCTTGCTTTGCTTGGGAAAGTGGGTTAGAATTTGGAAGAAGTAAATATCAAAGACTCAAGGCTTGAAACCTTGTTTAATTAAATCGCTTAGGAATAAGTGGGTTTTATTTGGCATAAATTGATTGTTCTTAATTGCAACTCTTTTACATTTGGAAAAATTATAAAGAGAAAATACTACCCAACTATTGGGAAATATTGGGTAGTCATTTAGACATCATTTGCATATCAAAAGGACCTTCCGTTAGAAATATATCATTTTAACACCGATAGCATTACACTTCATTAAAGGGGACACAACCTTGGTTTCTTTAATCCAATTATTTACACTCTTAATATTCCAATTAGTTGTTATTTTAAAACAAACTCAATCCATACTCTTGTTACCGTTAACTGAGTAGAATTACGACTTTAGTCGAGCAACACACTATTCGAGTAACCTTTTCACATCTATTCCCTGTGGGATTCGACCCCAACCTTGTTGGGTTACTATATTTGACATCGACCGCCTTACACTATTTCTTCAAAGTGTAATTTGAGCGTATCACACAACCTTAGAACACTCCGCAGGAGATAACCCACCTGCTTTGCCTCCAACTAACATTTCTGTATACCTTCCACCATCACAAGCATTACGCAGTCACTCGATCTTCCTGAGTCTGGACTCATACAGCAACATGAAATTTACTTCTCAGTGAGTAATAAAGGTAAATAACAACTGAGCAGTAAGAAATCACGTAAAGCAAATCAACATGTTGTATAGAAGCAGTGTAAAACCTTCTGAGAAAAAAAACAATGAAGCTTTAAAATCTTTAGAACATCTTAGCTCAGTTTAAACCTCTTTTGAAAATGACTTTTTCAACAGTTACGCAAATGAATGCAAAACGGTTAGTGCCGATAAGCACAAAAAATTCGCCCCTCAGGCACAAATACCACAGTATAACAGGTAAAATGATAAGTAAATATGAAAGATGAACACATAAAGGTTCGCCCCTCGGGCAATATCTCATAACAGTACCAGCCCCTCGGGCTCACTCTTAGAACAATATCGGCCCCTCGGGCTCACTCTCAGAATAATATTAGCCCCTCGGGCTCACTCTCAGAACAATATCAGCCCCTCGGGCTCACTCTCAGATCACAATGGGTACCCACGCTCACTGTGGGTGTGCAGACTCCGGAGGGGCCCCTTACGACCCAAGCGCTATATCAAGCCACCTCGTGGCATCAACTCTCGG
Source organism: Nicotiana attenuata (assembly GCF_001879085.1). NCBI lineage: Eukaryota > Viridiplantae > Streptophyta > Magnoliopsida > Solanales > Solanaceae > Nicotiana > Nicotiana attenuata. Next base: position 55,961,896 of record NC_031994.1, read on the forward strand.
CATCACATCACTCAAGCCACCTCGTGGCATATAAATGTATCCCAGGCCCTCGACCTCATATCACTAAGTATATCCTCACATATGGCCCTCGACCACACTCAGCCCGAAAATCATCACAAGCCCCTCGGGCATTAGTAAAACAGTAGTTCTCAGCCCAAAACATCATTTAGAAATATCATTTAAGTCTCAAAACTGAATAAAAGTGGCTGAGTTGTAAAACAGTGGAAAACAACAGGACTGAGTTCAAGTAATAAGTCAAACAGTGAGGAAATAGTGATAAAAATCCCCAAAGGGTTCAAATAGTTGGCACGAAGCCCAAATATGGCAATAAACCCAAGTCATGATGATAACAAGTAAGTTTCAGTCAAATACGCGGTAACTTCATCAATCGGAACGGACCAAGTCACAATCCCTAACAGTGATCTACCACACGCTCGCTATCCGGCGTGCAAGTCACCTCAACATAGCACTATGATGTGCAATCCGGGGTTTCAAACCCTTGGAATATCATTTACGATCATTATTCACCTCGAACCGGCGAAATCTCTAGCTCGCGACGCCTTTGCCCCTCAAATCAGCCTCCATGCGCGTCGAGCCTATCCAAAATCAGAACGAATACATCACAGTATGCTAAGGGAACAATGCCCGAGCGAAAACAATCAATAACGGGCACAAATCCCGAAATTACCAAAATCCGAGCCCCGGGCCCACTTCTCAAAACTCAAAATTTTTCACATCAACAGGTTCCTTATCTCCTCACGAGTTCATACATACCAAAAGTTCTCAAATCCGACCCCAATTGGTATTTCAAATCCCCAAATCAAATTTCAAACTCCCAAGCCCTAGTTTCTTCCATTTTTAGCTTAAGTTCCATGAATTTCTAGGTAGATTTCACAATAGAAACGAGTATTGAGTTCAAAAATATTACCTCCAGGTGATTCCCCTTGAATCCCTCTTCAATTAGCTCTCCCAAGCTCCAAAATCGCTCAACAATGGAGGTTCTTAACCTCAAATCGCGGAATAGCCTTTTTAAAATATTCTGCCCAGCACTTAAAAATCCTTCTTCGCGAACGCGGTCAACCTATCACGAACGCATAGCTCAAACTTAAGTTGACCAATTTTACCTTACGCGAACGCGACATGCCAGTCGCGAATGCAATGCTTCCCCAGCCTTGACCTTCGCGAACGCGTCGCTTCCATCGCGGACGCGATGGCTTAATTCCATTGAAGCTCCAGCCGCTCAATCCTTCTATGCGAACGCGAGACCACAATTGCGAACGCGATGCACATTTCTCTCAGCCCTACGCGAACGCGTAGACTTCCTCGTGAACGCGGAGGCTAAATTTCCACCTTCTCAGCTGACTCTTCGCGAACGCGAGGGTCCTCTCACGAATGCGAAGAGTATAATGCCTGCAACTGCTGAAGACCAAAATCTGCAATTTTCTTCAACTTCAAATGATCCGATCAACCCTCCGAAACTCACCCGAGGCCCCCGGGACCTCAACCAAAAGCACCAACACACCCTATAACCTCATTCAAACTTGTTCCAATCATCAAAACACCTCAAACAACATCAAATCCACCAATTGACATCGAATTCAAGCCTAAGTTTTCTAAAAACTTCCAAAATACGCTTTCGACCAAAAACCCAACCAAACCATATCCGAATGACCTGAAATTTTGCACGCACATCCCAAATGACACAACGAAGCTACTGCAACTCTCGAAATTCCATTCCGACCCTCGGATCAAAATCTCACCTACCAACCGGAAATTGCCAAAATATCAACTTCGCCAATTCAAGCCTAATTCTACTCCGAACTTCCAAAACCCATTCCGATCACACTCCTAAGTCACAAATCACCTCCTGAAGCTAACCGAACCATCGGAACTCACATCCGAGCCCTCTAACACATAAGTCAACATCTTGTTGACTTTTCCAACTTAAGCTTCCTTAAAAGAGACTAAGTGTCTCAAACCTTATCAAAAATCATTCCGGACTCGATCCGACCAACCCGATACCACAAAATACGGATAACGAAGCATAAGGAAGCACAAATGGGGGAAACAAAGCGGTAACTCATGAGACGGCTGGCCGGGTCGTTACAATGATGCTAATTCCAAAAGTTTCACTAATATCATATTCGAATTTTAAATCCATTTCTTCAAGCTTGCTCAATAATGGTGAGTTACCTTTCGAATATAATTGTCACTACCCAAATCTTTTAAAATTAATTCTTTAACCACGATTTAGCTCCATCCACAGTAACAAAATCGAGCTTCTCAGCTGACAAATAAGAGGCGATTGTGTTGAAGAAGATAAATAGGGGAAAATGGCCTAATTTTCAAATCATATAGGCCAATAGGGAATTTTTTTATTTTGTGCCTCACACAAAAATTATTAATTGTATGAGACCTCTTTTTATCTCACAAAATTGTGGATCCATATCTTAAACTTTGAGGTACACAAAATTCGATAAAGGCCGAAAAGCACGACTCATTTTTATTAAACTGGGCCAAGTAGACTGTAAAACTATTTTCGACATTGTAAAGATATATACCCGAGAAACAAATAAAATTACAAAATAACTTAATTTTAAACCGATAATTTCAAAAATATAATGAATTCATGGTAAGAATCTAAAGGTTGAACTTGTCAAATATAAATTTTAGATCGACCACTACGTAATAGTGCACCTATTCTCTTGAAGTTCTGGATCCTTGCTTAATTGGAACAACAACAATGGCAACATATCCAATGTAATCTCATAAGTGGGGGTGATCACGCCCAACTGTGCCTTATAAAAAGGACAATGCGGACGTTGCAAATATAACCTGAGTATTGTGCCCAGAGTCGAATCCACAGAGAATTAACCTATCAATCACTATCTTTAGACCTACTAAACTCTTTAGAATCAATTTCCCAAACGTTGAGAATCACAGTTGATGGTGTTTTTAATAACTAAGATTAACAGTAACTAATAGCTGCAAATTAAAGATGCTAAGCTGTAAACAATAATGAGAAAGCGCTAAGGTATTGATTTCCCCTATTGATGGAATTCCTTCTGTTTATGTTTCATACAAATTCACCAACACATTCTATCAATCATGAACGCTCTTCTTACCGTAAATCTCTCCCGAGTAATCACAGTAATTTACTTAATGCACTCTCCCGAGATACACTAGCTAGCTTTAATTATCACAGTTCACTTAAGATTGCACCCAAGGCTTTGTTATTCCTAATCCCGCCTTTAAACCCGCAGTTATAGATCCCTCTTATACTTTGGGAGTGGTGTTGTTCAACAATAACCTAAATATGCACTCTCTCCCGAGTTGTGCACACTAAATAGGCACAGCTAATTGAGGATCCTGTCAATTAACTACAACAAACACGTAGTTGAACAAATAGAAATTAAACTGGCAAACTGTATTCACATAAACAAGAAGTTCATCCCTTAATAGGTTCCATCAAAACCCTAGACAAAAGATTTAGCTGCTCATGACTATGGGTAAATCAACTAGAACAATATTCATAATCATAATTGCAAGAAAAATTAAAGAAGAAGAAGATATGATGTTTTAGGTGATCTCTCACAATTGTTTTGCTTGCTACAATATTCTCCAATACAATCCTTGCCTCCTTTGGGCGAAGTCTAGTATTTAAAATAGGGTTTTGGGCTAAAAATCCCGTGTTTTGCACTTAAGTCCCTGAACTTTTCCGCCTCTGCCGCGGTTCTGCCACGGTCGCGGTCAAACCGCGGCCACACACCTTCTCTGAATCTCAACTTATCCGCGACAGTCTTCTACCGCGGTTCTGTCGCGGTCGCGGTGGAACCGCGGCAGTCCTTCTTCAGGCCTGGCTTGAGCTGCTTCGCTTGGTTCACTTGGCAAAATTTTACGATTGGCCTCTTTTTCTCGATATTTGATCCCAAAAGTACTCCATAGCCTTCTCTTGTCATATATCACCTGCAAAGCATGAAAAACACTAATCAGAGCATTTTGTTATCACTTTTATCATCAAAACTATACAAGAAGGTGGTTCTTTAGGGCCTAATAATAGTTAAATTCACCTATTATCAACACCCCACACTTAAACCTTTGCTCGTCCTCGAGCAAGTTAAACCACACTTCTAGGCCTAACCGTTGGATGCATTGCCCCAAGTTTATGCTATACCCGCCATTATGAACGAATAACCTAAGCAGTGCAACAGTCACACTCAGATGCTGACTCTAACGCCATCACACACTCGTGCTTACTCTAGTTACTCTAACAGAGGTGAGAACTCACTTTTTCTTCCTGAGTCACATGGCCTCACATCACAAATCTGAGAGAAGTTCCACACACAATAAATTAAGCAACAAGGAACCATAGATAGACAGAATTCACTCACTCTCAGCAAAGAACATTCACATGCCACACAGATACACCATACGCTTGCCCCTAGTGTAATACTCTACTAATCGAGTTGTTCAGTCAAAGATCAAAAGGTCTTTATTTGGTTGTAATGTAGGCTAAGGGACGGGTAGGATATATTTGGATATAGTGACTAACTTCCCTAAGCACTTTTAATACAAACTTCCTTTTGTTTCAATTTCCATGTTCAGCCCAATCGTTCTTCCACATTTTGTTTCATAGTTGCCCCCCACTTTTCTTTAGGTGCACTGGCCTTTTTCTCTTTTCTTTTCTTTTCTCTCTTTTTTTTTTAGCTGCCATTGAACCATTCAAGTATTTCTTTCCTGATTCCCCTTTTTCCGCTCCCCTACTACCCCACACTTTGATTTTTGTATGTTCTTTAATAATTCAAGTGCTTCTAGGAGGTACAGATTCAAACACTCAATTTATTCAAACACAAGGATATAGGTCATTATAAGGTTATCAAAGAATAGGCTTCAGGCTCAAAAGGGGTTAACTATGGCAATATATACAGGTGGATTCACAATTATACAGGCTATACAAAGAAGTGCCTCAATCATCTCTAAAACCAAACAACTTCTATTTCGCTTTGCAAACACACATGACAAGTTCTAGGTATCGCATGCAAGCACAGAATGCAAGTAATAACTCACACACACTTGGCATGTAACTCATTCCGAATCAGTTTATCAACACACTCATACGAGCGTTCAAGCAAGACAAGATGTGCAAAATTAAGGCATCAAAGTATGAGTCTACAAACGAGCCTAGACGTCGCACCCTCAGTTCGTTTTTGTTATTCTCAGGTGTGTACATCTAGGGTTGCATTCTAGCCTTCACCCATCTTGGTCCTAAAACTACAAAAGAAAAATCTACCTAACCCGGTTCAAGAAAAGCCCTTGGAAAAGAACCGTGGTCAAAAGAAAAACCAAGGGAGAATTACTACACTACCTAAAAAAAAAAAAAATAAAGAAACTACATGGACTACTTCCCTCAAGAGTACTGTCCAAGTGGTCCGTCCTCAGGAAGAGTCCTCTACATTTTTTTTTTTTAGATTCGACTATGACCCTCAAGAGACCTGTCGACAAGTGTCCGTCATTGGGCCCAGTCAGTTACTTCTAATGTGAGTACAGTCAATTATACACAACAACATCAATCTAATATTACAACATACTCAATGTCTATATACACTACAATACACTACCAGAGCAAGTCTCCCACCCCACACTTAAAATTATGGCATGTCCCCATGTCATATCAAAAATAAAGAGCAGAAGGGTAAGAAGACTTCCCTGGGCGTCAATCGGAGTCTGAGACGGTGCTGGGGTCGACATGACAACCTCTCCCCAAAGCACGGAACCACGCCATAATCCGGCTCTCAGACCTGGCATGCCGCTGAGACATGGCATCCATACGCGTGTGTAGGCCATCCACCGAGGTGCGAAGATCTACGATCTCTTCCTCCATGGAACGCAACATAGGTCGGGTGGACTGGGATCTAGAGAAGCCCGCCCCAGTATGGTGTTGCCGAGAGGGTCCGGCTCGGTCATAGGATCTCCTGGATGGTGTTGGGGCTTCATCCTCATCATCGATCTGAATGGTGGCAGGTGCATCTCGGCCCACTCTGATGCCTGACGCTTTGAATGGTGCTTTAGCGGGCAAGGCTCCATCAGTAGGATTGGTGGGAGCATTTTTCAGCAAGCACAACCTCGTCACCAATGAAGGGAAGTAGAATCCCTTTGACAACAGCGGAGACCGCAGGATCATTTCATCACCAATTATCCTCGCCGCATCAAAGTTTTTCTTAGTGACGAAGCACCACGTCAATAGAGCTCTTTGATAGTTCACGTCAGTCGTGTTACCTGTCGGCAAGAACCGGCTGCAAATGACAGTGAACCAACATTTAGCCAAATGTGTGAATGACTTGGAGTTCAGGGTGATATTGTCTTGTATCCAGCGTGGTTGACCCCCTGCGCATAGTATTTCAGTCATATCCTCCCAAGTGACTCCTTGTGGTTCCTGGTAATAGTCGATGTCACCAGTGAACTTGGGCAGCCTCAACACCTGGCGAATCTTTTCAACTGAGGCATCTACCACCCTGCCCCGCACAATCACCTCCCGCAACATGTGAGCTGGGCAGTTTGCATAGAACTCCCTTACTAGCATGACGTTCACTGTCTCAGGTTCATCAAATAAGAACTCCATCTCCCTCCGCCGGATTTCCTCATACATTTCTTCCTTTTCCGCAGGGAGGGCCGCCCTGTCAATAGGAATCTCAGGGGTGAAGCTCTTGGAGGCCTTGGCATGAAAGTCGTCCTCTGCCTTCTGTGATTCGAACCTGGATTCATCATATGTAGGCGGTTGGGAAGTGCCTGCTGCATTCTTTTGCCTTTTACGAGCCATATCACCTGCAAACAATTCATTAGAACCATCAAATGTATCCTAACTAGTGCCAGTCAGATGGGTACTCAGACTTCGCCACCCGATGGCACCAAACAATATCCCCCTTTAATTTCTTTCTTCCTAGCTAGACCAATTGCCCACTAGCCGAGTGTCTAAGGTTAACACCCTCCAAAATGGCCCTCACAACAATACTAACTCACAATTTCGGCAAAAAACAGCCCTCACAATCGCCCTCAAGTGGTTCACGCCAAACACAACACCACCACAAACTAATGGGGGCACAAAGTGCTCCAAAATCTCATCACACACACCCAATTTTCGGCCAAACAATCCCCTCCACCAAACTACGTCACACAAATTATTTATAGGCCTCCAAATCATCTAAATATCCCCTACAATTGAAGCACACTGAAGATCCACACATTTAAGCAGCACACAAGTCCACAAGAAGCAAATACAACAATACAAACAGAAAAGAAGCAAAAATTTAAAGCGAATTAACACTATTTCTACCTAGGGTTTAATTAATCTAGTTTAGGCTACATTACACTAACTAAGATGAAGAATGAGAGGAAGAAGAAGAAAAGTAACTTACTTGAATGAAGGAAGGAAGGGGTGGGTAGTGGTGATGGAGCTTGAAGAAGGTGACAATGGAGGTTTTGAGGGGGGCGGGGGTTATTTGAGAGAGAGAAGCGAGAAGAGGAGTGTTTGTTTAGGTTGCTGCTGATGATGGGAGGAGAATAAAGGTTTGGGGTGGGTGAGGGATTAGGTAAGGGGGGGGGAAAGAAAAATGAAAAAAAATAAAATAATAAATGACAAAAAAATCTCGTACCTGGGCCCGACGTGGTCTGTCGCGGTTCTACCGCGTTTACGGTAGAACCGCGGTAGACAAGGTTCAGAGGTGGATCCCCACCGCGGTTTGACCGCGTTTACGGTGGAACCGCGGTAGACGAGGTTCAGAGAGGGATCCCACCGCGGTTTGACCGCGTTTACGGTGGAACCGCGGTCTGGGCAGTATTCTGAACCTTCTTTTTTTTTTATATAATGTGTTACACTTACAAAAATTTTGTGGGTTGCCTACCACGCAGCGCCTGATTTAACGTCGCGGCACAATGCAGGATGAACGCATTTAAGGCTCGCTCGACCTCTGTGGTTCAGTCAGGTGCAGCTCCGACACTTCCTTTGGCTCACTCATGCCCACATATGGCTTCAATCTTTGACCATTGACTCTAAATGTGCGAGAGTCATTCTCTGTGGCAATTTCAACAGCCCCAGAAGGGAAAACTTCAACTACTCGGAATGGTCCAGACCATCGTGACTTAAGTTTACTTGGGAACAGACGTAGTCTTGAGTTGTAGAGCAATACCATGTCCCCAGATTTGAAATTCCTCTCAACAATGTTCTGGTCGTGCAGCCTCTTCATTCTCTCCTTGTATAACTTTGTGCTCTCAAAAGCAAGATATCTGAACTCCTCGAGCTCATGCAGTTCAGTGATTCTTGTTGTGCCCGCAGCTTCCATATCCAAGTTCAGCTATTTCAACGCCCACCACGCTTTATGTTCAAGTTCCACTGGCAGATGGCAGGCCTTCCCAAACACCAACTTGTATGGTGACATACCAATTGGTGTCTTGAAAGCAGTTCTGTAAGCCTAGAGTGCATCATCTAGCTTCCTCGCCCAATCAGTTCTTGTTGCGTTTACAGTTTTGGTTAACACACTCTTGATTTCTCTGTTGGATACTTCAACTTGTCCACTAGTCTACGGGTGGTAAGGAGTAGCCACCTTGTGGCTCACGTCGTACTTAGCTAGCAACTTTTCAAAGGCTCTGTTGCAGAAGTGAGTGCCTCCATCACTGATAATTGCTCGCGGTGTCCCGGAGCGGGTGAATATATTCTTTTTCAAAAATCCCACTACCACTTTTGCATCATTGGTGGGCAACGCAGCAGCTTCCACCCATTTGGACACATAGTCTACAGCAACAAGAATGTATTTATTGTCGTAGGAGCTGACGAAGGGACCCATGAAATCAATCCCCCAGACGTCAAACACTTCCACCTCTTGAATTGGGTTCATGGGCATCTCGTGGCGCCGGGAAATGTTCCCGGTACGCTGACATTCATTGCAGCCCTTCACCCATAAGTGAGCATCTTTAAACACTGTTGGCTAGAAGAATCCATACTCTAGCACCTTTGCCGCTATCCTGACACCTCCAAAGTGTCCACCATACGCCGATGCGTGACAAGCCTGCAAAACAGAAAATTGCTCTATCTCGGGGACGCATCTCCGGATCATATTTCAAGACATATTCTAAACAAATAAGGCTCGTCCCAGTAATATTGGCGGCTTTCACGATAAAACCTTTTCCTTTGGACCGATGAAAGGTCGTGAGGAACTATAACACTGGCCAGGTAATTAGCAAAGTTTGCATACCATGGCGCTTCCTGAATAGTGGTGGCGAGCAGCTGCTCGTCTGGAAAAGTTTCCAGAATTTCCTCAACCTCAACTACCTTTTCAGCTCCCTCAAGTCGTGATAGATGATCAGCGACTTGATTCTCAGTGCCCTTACGGTCACGAATTTCAAAATCGAATTCTTGCAGTAACAACACCCAACGAATCAGGCGTGGCTTAGATTCTTTCTTTTCGATTAGGTACCTGAGAGCTGCATGGTCAGTATATACAATTACCTTGGACCCTATCAGGTAGGATCGGAATTTGTCAAACGCGAACACCACAGCTAACATCTCCTTCTCAGTCACAGTGTAGTTCAACTGGGCGCCACTCAACGTTCTACTAGCATAGTAGATTGGGTGCATCAGTTTGTCTTTTCGCTGGCCCAGCACTGCCCCCACTGCATAGTCACTGGCATCACACATTAGTTCGAACGGTTGCTCCCAGCTGGGGGCAACAATGATGGGTGCTGTGACCAGTCTCTTTTTCAACTCCTCAAATGCTACCCTGCAATCATCAGAAAACAAGAACGGGTGATCTTTTTCTAACAACTTACATAGAGGGTTGGCAATTTTGGAGAAGTCTTTTATGAACCTCCGGTAAAAACCGGCATGCCCAAGGAAGCTTCTGATTGCTTTGACTGAGGTTGGGGGAGGCAGCTTTGCTATTACATCCACTTTCGCACGA
>NC_031994.1:55971945-55983385 GCF_001879085.1 Nicotiana attenuata
ACTGTATTGATATGACATGGGGACATGCCATGATTTTAAGTGTGGGGTGGGAGACTTGCTCTAAATGTGTATTGAATTGTATATAGCTGTTGTTGTGTGGTAGCAGTAGATGTGGTGTACATATGTGAGTAAGTTATATTAGGAGTAGCTGACTTGGCCCAACGACGGACACTTGTTGACGGGTCTCTTGAGGGTCAAAGTCAGATATATATATATATAAAAATAAAAATAAAAAAAAATAAAAAAAAAAACTTGTAGAGGACTCTTCCTGATGACGGACTATGTGGACAGTACTCTTGAGGGAAGTAGTCCATGTAGATTTTTTTTTTTATTTTATTTTCTTCTCTTAGGTAGTGTAGTACCTCCCCTTTGGTTTTTCTTTTGACCACGGTTCTTTTCCAAGGGTTTTTCTTGAACCGGGTTAGGTAGATTTTTCTTTTATAGTTTTAGGATTAAATGGGTGAAGGTCAGAATGTAACCCCAAATGTGCACACTTGCAAAGAAAACGAACTAAGGGTGTAAGATCTAAGCTTGTTTGTGGACTCATAATATATACCTTAATTTTGCACATCTTGTCTTGCTTGAACACCAGTATGATTATGTTGATGAACTGATTCGGAATGAGTTACATGCTAAGTGGGTGTGAGTTGTTACTTACATTCTATGCTTGCATATGATACCTAGAACTTGCCCTGTGTGTTTGCAAAGCGAAATAGAAGTCGTTTGGTTTTAGAGATGATTGAGGCATTTCTTTGTTCAACCCTTTATACTTGAGAATCCACCTGTGAATATTACCATAGTTAACCCCTTTGAGCCTGAAGCCTATTCTTTGATAACCCTATAATGATCTAAATCGCTGTGTTTGAATAAGCTAATTGTTTGAACCGTTACCTCCTAGAAGCACTTGAATCACTAAAGAATATACAAAAGTCAAAGTGTGGGGTGGGAGAGAGTTAGTGAAAAAAGGGGAATCAAGAATGAAGGTTCTGGTTGGTGAACTGGCAGTGTACAATCAATATAAAAAAAAAAAAAAAAAAGAGAAGAAGCAGCCAGTTGGACCTAACGAAAAGTGGGGGTCACAAGTGAAACAAAATGTGGAGTAATGATTGGGTTGAGCATAAAGGTAAAAAAAATAGTCACTATATCCAAATATATCCTACCCGTCCCTTAGCCTACATTACAACCTATAAAGACCTCTTGATCTTGGACTGAATGGCTCGATTAGTGGAGTATTACACTAGGGGCAAGCTTATGGTGTGTCTGTGTGGCATGTGAATGCTCTTTGCTGAGAGTGAGTGAATTCTTTCCATATATGGTTCCTTATTGTTGAATTTTATGTGTGTGGAACTTCTCTCAGATTTTGTTTATGTGAGGGCATGTGACTCAGGAAGAAAAAGTGAGTCTTCACTTCTGTTAGAGTAATTAGAGCGAGCACAAGTGTGTCTGGTATGAGAGTCTGCATTTGAGATACGATTGTGCACTGCTTGGGTCGATCATTGATAATAGCAGGTGTGACATAAATTGGGGCAAGGCATTGAGCAGTTAGGCCTAGAAGTGTGGTTTAGTTGCTCGAGGACGAGCAAAGATTTAAGTGTGGGGTGTTGATAATAGGTGAATTTGTCTATAATCACACCTTAAATAATCACCTTCTTGTGTAGTTTTAATGCTAAAAGTGATGACAAAATGCTCTTATTAGTGCTTTTCATGATTTGTAGGTGATATATGTATAAAGACGGCTAAGGAGCAGTTTTGGAGTCAAAAGTGATGAAAAAGAGGCCAACTGTGAAATTTCCTAAGTGACCCGTGCAAAAACAGGCCGAAGATTCAGAGAACTGGATCCACCGCGGTTCCACCGCGACCGCGGCAGAACCGCGGTGGGAAGCAGCTGCAGAAGTTCAGAGATTCCGCGAGGGTGTTTGGCCGCGGTTCTACCGCGACCGCGGCAGAACCGCGGCAGGCGCAGAAACTTCTGGGACCAAAGTGTCAATTACGGGATTTTTAGACCTAAACCCTATTTAAAACATTAGACTTCGCCCAAGAGAGGCATGTATTGATTTTTTTAGGTTTCTTAGCAAGAAAAACAATTGTGAGAAAGTACTCTAAACATCTTTCTTCTTTTCTTTTGATTTTATGATGAATTCAAGCTTAGTTTATGTTCCCATAGTCATGAGTAGCTAAATTCCTTGTCTAAGGCGTTGATGGAACCTATTGGGTGATGAACTTCTTGTTTATGTGAATACAAATTGCTAGTTTAATCTTTATTTGTTCAACTTCGTGTTCGTTGTAGTTAATTGACAGGATCCTCAATTAGCTGTGCCTATTTAGTGTGCATAACTTGGAAAAGAGTGCATATTTAGGGTATTGTTGAACAACACCACTCCTAGATTATTAGAGGAATCTATAATTGCGGGTTTAAAGGCGGGATTAGGAATAACGAAGCCTTGGGTGCAATCTAAATTGAATTGTGCTAAATAAAGTAAGCTAGTGTATCTCGGGAGAGTGCAATAGTAAATTACTGTGATTACTCGGGAGAGATTTACGGTAAGATTAGCGTTCATGATTGATAGAGATGTGTGGGTAAATTTGTATGAGCATAAACAGAAGGGATTCCATCAATAGGGGAAATCATTGCCTTAGCTTTTTCTCATAATTGTTTACAACCTTTAATTTTTACTTAGTTACAGCCATTTAGTTATTTGCAAGCTAGTTGTTAAAGAACACTCAACTGAGATTTGAATATTTGGGAAGCTGGTTCTGAAGACTTAGTGGGTCTGAAGATAGCAGTTGATAGGTTAACTCTCTGTGGATTCGACCCTGGGCGTAATACTCGGGTTATATTTGCAACGTCCGCAGAGTCCTTTTTATAAGGCATAGTTGGGCGTGATCAAATTTTGGCGCCGTTGCCGGGGAGTTAACGGAATTATCAATTGCCATTGACAGAAATACAAAGATTCTTGTTGTAGTCAGTTTTCTCTCTACCAACTTTTTCATTGAAAATTTGACAGTTGTTGATCTGGGTGCACAGGTGCATGCCTAGAAATTCTACGAGGACTGGAGAACTGCTTGAAGGACTCTCGGACCCCGAGAAGACATTCCGGGCATTGAATCGTGCAAACAAAAGACTTCAACAATCACAACAAATACACCAACTCGAAATTGACATGGGCGACATAAACGACCCCAACGTGAACGTCAGGAATGAGCAACTGGCACCTCCTGTGCCTGAGGGTGCACTTTATGACTGGGCACAACCCACAGCTGACAATCTGGCCACGGCCATTATTGTACCTGCAATACAAGCTGAATCGTTCCAGATCACAAATAACATGCTACACTTGTTGCAGAACAAGGGACTTTTTTCTGGGACACAAACAGAAGACCCACAACAACACTTAAAGAACTTCCTGTCTATTTGCAAAACTCAAAGGCAACCGAACGTGACTCCGGAAGCAATCAGATTATTATTGTTTCCATTCTCGGTGACAGGAGCTGCTCAGGTTTGGCTAAACTCGCTTCCCATAAACTCTATAGCAACTTGGGATGAGTTGGTCAAGCAATTTCACAACAAGTTCCATCCTCCTAACAAGACCGCTCAACAAATTGATGAGATTGTGAGTTTCAAACAGAAACCAATGGAGACACTACACGAGACATGGGGCATATTTAAAGGAATGTTGGTTATGTGTCTCCACCATGGTGTTCCAGAGCAGATGTTGGGACAACGGTTTTACATGGGATTGTCAGACAGCTTGAAGAATATAGTTGATGCCTCGGCTGGTGGGGCATTCTTGAGCAAGACTTGGAGAGAAGGTCAGAATTTGCTGGACAAGATGGCGCAGAATTCGGGTTGGACTTCTAGAAATGCACCTATCACTCCAGTGGTGCACTCAGTGCCTCTTGATCCTTCTAATACATTGGCTGAAAACATGGCAACTCTTTTAACGCAAATGAGCATCCTCACCAAAAAGGTGGAGGAATCAGGGCAGAAGCAACAGGTTCACATAGTAGACACTACCAACGGGGGCTTGTGCACATCTTGCATTAGCCAGCCAATTGGTAATCCATGGAATACAGAGCAGGATCATCATCACCAGCACCCTGAAGATATGAACTATGTGGCTAACTATGGGGGTCAGACATAACTTTTTGCTCAGAACTCCATTTGGGCTCCACAATATATGGTTGGAAAGCTAACTCAAAGGTCTACAACTTTCATGTTTTACGTTTTTCCAAATTTCAAACGGAACAGGGTGAAAAACCGCAGTTATGCCGCGACCGCGGCAGAACCACGGTAGACGATGGTCGCGGACAACTGAAGAATCAGAGGGCATGTTTGGCCGCGGTTCCACCGTGACCGTGGTAAAACCGCGGCAGGAAGCGAAAATTTCAGGGACTAAAGTGCAAAACATGGGATTTTAAGTCCTAAACCCTATATTAAACAAAGAAGGCCGGTCAAAAACAAAAAGAGGACATATTTTGGACACAAATTAGACCTAAGGAGGCGGAGAGACACTACTTTATGGTTAGACAGCACCCTTGGAGGCAAGAACACGCTAGAAGCAAGGCGGGGAATTCTTCTACGAGTTTTTCCTTCCTCTTCCTATTTTTCATTGTTGGTTATGACTTTTAGTATTGTAGTTTTACATGCTATTATGAATAGCTAATTTGTTATCTAGGGTTTTGATGGAACCTTTTGTAGGATAAATTCTTGTTATTTTTATATAATTGAGCCGTAGTATTTTCTCTATTTGTTCAACTACGTGTCTGTTGTAGTTAATTGACAGGATCCTCAATTAGCTGTGCCTATTTAGTGTGCATAACTCGGGAGAGAGTGCATATTTAGGTAGTTGTTGAACAACATCACTCCCAAAGTATATGAGGGATCAATAACTGAGGGTTTAAAGGTGGGATTAGGGATAACGAAGCCTTGGGTGCGATCTGAAGTGAGCTGTATTAAAATCCAGCTAGCGTAGCTCGGAAGAGTGCGTCTAGTAAATTATCGTAATTACTCGGGAGAGATTTACGGTAATAAGAGTGCTCATGATCGGTAGAGAATACTTGGGCGAAATTATAGAAGACATAGCGGGAAGGATTCCGACAATTGGGGAAATCATAACTCTAGACCTCCTTAATCTTTTCTCTAACCCTCAGTATCGTTAGTTGTTAATTTACTATTTTAATTTGTTAGTTAATTAGTTAAACAAAAGAATCTTAATATCTATAAGTTAGGAATTGTTCAAGCTTGTGTTCTTGGTGATAGTGAACAACTGTAGCTAAACCTTAGTTCTCTGTGGGATTCGACTCCGGACTTGTAAACCGGATTATATTTGCAACGACCGCATTATCCTTTTTATGAGGCATAGTCGGGCGTGATCAACAAACATGACAATGCACTTTAAAATTTGTAAAAATCATGAACTTTGGTAGAGGTTAAAATTTTGGAAACACACTTATAATTCAGATACTTCAAGTTGTTGTGAATTAGTTTTTACTTTTTTTTTTTGCAATATATTCTCTGATCTAATTGTAAAAATCCATTATTAGGCGTGACGATCAACACCTACTGGTGATCGTCACTATAATTGCCAATGCTCGGATCTGCACAAAAATATGAAGAAGTGTAGTATAAGTATGTGACAACATGTACTTAGTAAGTATCAAGACTAACCTTGGTGAAATAGTGACGATGTTCAGGTCATGTGTTACCTATAATCAAATAAACCTATACAGTTCATAATTATTCACAACAAGACTATGACAATATCGTCAAAGGTCATATTAAGAGATATCAACTCATCATGGATAAGTCTATCTCGACTAATAAGTCAAAAGCACATAACATAGGCTTCAAGTAGCATACTTGAATTCAACATAGAAAGCATATAAAATGAACGATAAGGCATAAGAGATTCACTTGAATGGCCAAAGCTTCCACATTTATGCTCAAACTCACCATAATCGAATCCTATATCAGAATCAACCAAACATTTGTCAATTTATCACAATATGCGTGTATGCCATTAAGAGAGAAACATGAGAGGGCGACTCTAGGGGGATGGATCCAAATCTACACGCTGCACGATAGATATCTCGTGCCATAACAATAACAATATCACTATAACTGCACGACAAAGACCTTGTGCCACAATAATAACAATATCACAATAGCCACACGGCAGAAATCTCGTTCCATATCCAAAATCAATCCGTTCAACATGTCCAAATGTGCCATAATCATAGTAATCCGAAATAACATTTCATCTTTAAAGAAGCATATGCTCAGAAATAATCAATAAGGTGCACAAGTACGTAATAAATGAAAGTGCGAATGTATGCTCATGATGTGAAGTATGGCTACGACTAAATCACGTTAACAACAATTTCACGAATAACCCATCTTGGCCAAGTAAGAGGTAGTAATCCTAAAAAGATTACTAGCATGAAAGGATAAGCTCACATAGTCATATAGTTAATTAAAATTATGAATCATAGAAGGCACAAAACCAAACAAGGCACAAAGAAAGCCTAAAGTCTAATTCGACCACGAATCATATATACCACCCATATATACACTCGTCACCTTGAATATAATATCACTTCCCACACATTATAACTAAGCAAACAAGGTCAATATACTAAGTGTTATTCCCTTGCAATAGGGTCAGGCAAGATACTTATCTTAACAAGTCAAATCAACCTTCCAAATCGCCTTTCCTTTAGAAATCACCTCGAACCGGCTCGAATCTAGCCAAATAATACTTAATAATGCACCTTATTGGTTATTTTATGAGCATATGCATTCATCCTTGGTGGTGAAGAACTTCTTTGAGTTGATATAATTATGGTACATTTGGACATCTTGAGCGGATTGATGTTGTTGTTGCACGAGGTTTCTGCCGTGCAGTTACGGTGATATGATATTGTTATGGCACGATATACTTTCTGTGCAACTTGTAGATATCGATCCATCCCCCTAGGGTCGCCTTCCTATGTTTCTCTTTTGGTGGCGTACATACGGAGTTTGGGAGCCACTGATGAGTGTCAGATTATGATGATATTGGATGATGAGTTAGACATAAATGTGGAAGTTATGACCATTCAAATGAATCCTTTATGCCATATCATGCATACTATATGCTTTCTGTACTAAGATGCTACTTGATGCCTTAGTTATATGCTCTAGACTTGATGGTCGAGATAAAACGATTCATGTTAATTTGCTATGTCATGATACACTGTTCTACGATACTGTATCTCTTTTTCTTGTCTTGCTAATTATATGCATGAACTGTACATGTTTGTTTGTTAGTGAGTATTATATCACTTGAACCTCGCTACTATGTCACCGAGATTAGTCTTGATACTTACTAAGTACACATTGTCCTTGTACTTATATATATTTTGTGTAGATTTTGGCATTGGCTCGAATGGACCTCAGGAGGGTGCCTAGTAGTTGACGTAAGAGGCTTGAGGTAGTGCTGATTGATCCTCCGCCGTTGAAGGCACCTTCTTCCATTTTCATGCTACTTATTTACGTTGCAGACAGTAGTTTGCACGTATCAGATGTATCTTTATCGTAGAAGTTCATAACTTCGTACTACCGGATTTTGAGAATCATTCTGGTGTTATTTTATTTTGGATGATATTGCGAGATTTATCTTATTTTATCTATATCATGACCGTACTTTATCCTATATTTGACTTATTCTAGTTGATTATGATTGTTGGTTTACCTTATAGGTTGGGTTACGTGTCATCACGGTCATAATGGAATTTTGGATCGTGATCTTTAGATTCGATATCCAGTGCATGTTTGCCTTTTCCTTAGTAAATATGCATTCATTTAACCCAGAATTTATCTTTTTTCTGGCACAGATTCCGTAAGTGTTTGCATATGGTAGCTTTATTTCATGTTATAACATCCAAAACATCCAGCCCCTAGCCACTTTTGGTAGACATATTCTGTCTCAAGCTAATAATGCTTTTTTTTTTTTGAAAGAACAATTCTTCCACTCCATAAAAGATCCTATAGATAGATTCAATATTTTGAGTGACCTTTTTGGGAAGCACAAATATCTGGGACTAGTATATCAAAATAGCAAACATGGCACTTTTAATGAGTTATAGTCTTCTAGCATATGATAAAATTTTTTAAAGTCCATGCAGCAATTCCATCCAATCGATTAAAATAAAATACCCGATAAATATATAATATATAAGTATAATATGTTTATTATCGTAAATAATCAATGCATAAATTATGTATACCGACCAAAAAATAAAAAATAAATCCGGCCGACTATTTATATAAAAATTCTAATATTTATTTATAGCATAGTTAAACTAAATAAGTACAGTATTAGGCTCTTAGCTTATTAGTAAAAATAAAGAGGAAGAACGAAAGGCCAAGAAAAGAAACTTAGNAAGGAGGGTATGAAACGGTTCGTAGGTTTGCAGATAATTCGGTCTCATGGAATAGAGTCACTCAAGGTGAGCGTGGATTTAGGTTGGTAATGTAAGGAATGGAGCTAATATTATCTATAAGGCAAGTTAAGGATGAATTTGAAGAAGTTAGATTGGTTAGCCATGGTTGAATCGGCATAGTGGTGGCGGTGCGTGCGAGGCTCGATGGCCGCCGTAATTGATTATATTTGGAAGTATTCACGTATTATGGCCTGTTATGTGTAGACAAATCCCGGAAGGGTTATGGTTGTTTAGACCACTACTTGAGGATTTGAATGTTCTGCGGTTATGAGAAGTACTCGTGTGCTGTTATGGTTCCCTTGGAATGAGTTAAGTGAAAAGTTTCTGTATGATGAAGTGTATACCCTATTAATGGTTCAGGAATTATGATGAAATTCTTATATTGTCGCATATTGGCATGTTGGGTGCAGTGAGCAGTATGAAAAAATTGAAAGTGAGGAACCAAGGTTGCAGTTCGGTGTTGGCAAGGATGTCACGAGCTCGGATGAGCAGGAAAAGGGATTCTGGTAGCTTTATTTCATGTTATAACATCCAAAACATCCAGCCCCTAGCCACTTTTGGTAGACATATTCTGTCTCAAGCTAATAATGCTTTTTTTTTTTTGAAAGAACAATTCTTCCACTCCATAAAAGATCCTATAGATAGATTCAATATTTTGAGTGACCTTTTTGGGAAGCACAAATATCTGGGACTAGTATATCAAAATAGCAAACATGGCACTTTTAATGAGTTATAGTCTTCTAGCATATGATAAAATTTTTTAAAGTCCATGCAGCAATTCCATCCAATCGATTAAAATAAAATACCCGATAAATATATAATATATAAGTATAATATGTTTATTATCGTAAATAATCAATGCATAAATTATGTATACCGACCAAAAAATAAAAAATAAATCCGGCCGACTATTTATATAAAAATTCTAATATTTATTTATAGCATAGTTAAACTAAATAAGTACAGTATTAGGCTCTTAGCTTATTAGTAAAAATAAAGAGGAAGAACGAAAGGCCAAGAAAAGAAACTTAGAGAAGGGGAGTTTCTCTCTCTATAGCCTAACAGAAACAAACATTTTGCACACGTCTATTCAGTGATTCTGACACTTGCATGGTATAATAATTACGAACTCTATGTTTTTGTTATATTTTGTAATAATTGACAATGGCATACAACTAATAACCTTGCTCCAATTTCTCATAAAATAGCTAAAATTGTTGGAATCCATATCTACAAGATTTACAAATTTGTCAAATTGCTAACAAGAATGTGCACTGGTATTTACCTTTTGTCTTCAATTCTAAAATCTTTTTAGATATAAAATTTAGTGAAATCACTTTTTCAAAGTTATATTAGTGCAGGACATAACTTGTTCAAAGTTATGGCCTGCACTTGTTCAAAGTTATGCCAAGTATGACGGTTTAATTTCACTGATGGTCACTCAACTATGTTTCAATTTCACTAAAGTCACTCAACTATTTTTTGTCACTTAAAAGTAACTAAACTTTTACATTATTACTTAAAAGTCATTTTGGCTCTAACGCCTATTGTAAATATGACATGGCATAACATTTAATGAGAAAAATTCATAAATAAATGCCACATAAGCTTAAATGGATCATACCCACTTTAGATCCATTTCTTCCTTAATGTGATTTGATCCATAACCCAAATGCTTTCAATAAAAAAAATATATTAAATTTCACATTAGTTTAAAATGATTATCCTTCTTGCTTTTTCTATTACATAATGCCCATTTATAATTATTCTATACTAAAAAAATTCTTATCTTGCTTGTATGCCCCATCCGAGTCGCTTTGTGACTCTACTGAAGTTAAAATACTACTGTATCCAACTCACATAACATATTTTGTAATTTTCTAGTGAAATTAAAATAGTATTGTATTCATCTTACATAACATATTAATGTATCATAAGCATACAAGAATAATAATAATAATAATAAGGCTAACAAGAGTCTATTTTCACAAAACATGCACTTACAGACAACCTATTGCAATTGTTTAGACAAAAGAAATATTATATTTGTACGATAAAAACCCCACAAAAAAAAATCACAAGACCTAATTTTATTAGGGATGTTGTTTTTCCCCTTTTGAAACCCATTGGGTTATGGGTTAGATCACATTAAGGGAGAAATGGATCTAAAGTGGGTATGGTCCATTTAAGCTTATGTGGCATTTATTTTTGGATTTTTCGCATTAAATTTTATGTCATGTTATATTTATGGTAAGGTTTTGAGCCAAAATAACTTTTAAGTGACAATGTGAAAGTTTTGTTATTTTTAAGTGACAAAAAATAGTTGAGTGACTTTAGTGAAATTGAAACATAGTTGAGTGACCATCAGTGAAATTAACCCCAAGTATGACTCAATATAACTTTGTTTAAGTTATGCCCCGATCTCCCATAATTTTGAGACAAGTTATATCTCATTAATCTCACTTGAAAAACGTATTTAAACGGGAAAGAAAAATAAATAGCAATTCGAAATGATTTTATTTGTGCAAATCTCCAAATGGCTATTATCTCGGGGAATTTTCAAAAATATACAGCCTACTACAATACTTTGCACCTACATAGTCATATTTTTTAATTTACATTGTATAGTCAATATTTTTATTGCAACAATCCATATATACCCTTATACATTACTATACATTATTTATACAACTTTATAAATAATGCATCTATCTTGACTATAAAAGTGTGTAATAGTAGTGTATAAAAATGTATATACCTTGTATAAAGGTGTATAACACGTCGCTAGCTACAAACATGAATTTTTCATGCAATTTTAGTTGCAATTCTTGTTCAAAATCAGTCCAAGTCTCCAGTAAAACACTTCAAATGTTATAGACAATCTCCTAAACTATTTCCATCAAGCCTAGATAAATAACATTGGTGTTTTATACTTCAATACCACACAAGAAAGGGG
>NC_031994.1:55983395-55995397 GCF_001879085.1 Nicotiana attenuata
AATTTTCGCTTAACTTGATTATAGAAGAACCTGGTTCTTCTATGTGTTCCAACCACTACTGTTGCGGAATAATAAGCACAGAAAATAAAGAACACAGAGATTTTACGTGGAAAACACATGGCTCAAAAGGTGAAAAAACCACGACCTACCTTCCAGTAGGATTTTCCCAAACTCTCCACTAAAATCACCGAGCCAAAAACTGCATTTACAAAAACTCTTTTGTAAATCTAGGATTAACTCTAATCCCATTGTGGCACACACCCTCAATTGTTGCCACAACTTCAAGTTAACTCTAACTTGAAAACTCTAAGTACCTAATACAATTGCTTCTAAATAAGCTGAAAGGTACAATGTAAAATCACCTACTACAATTAAACTAGAATAAAAGATAGACACTTGGAACTGGTTCTTCTATCTGGTTCAAGTAGCTTCAGGATTGCACGCTTGAATCACACATAAATTGCTTGTAAAATTGCCTTGCTATTTTGCTCTCAATTCACGTTTAACTTCTGCTTATGTGTATTTCCTGCAAAAGAGAACAACACTAATATTTAAGGAGTTAGCAATTAGAGATTGACTAGGATACAGACGCTACTCTTCCATGGTGGAAGAGTTCTAGTTGATCTCATACTCTAACTCTATCCTTTTCCTAAACCGTGTTCTCTTTGTGTAAGGAGTCTTTCTCCTTATCCAATATGCAACCTTTTCGATCATGATCAGGAGATATTACTTCTGATAAGTTAGGTTTATCTCCTTCACGTGCATCTCACATGTTTGGGTTTGATCACAACTGTGCTTCACAAGATAGACCTGGTCCATGTATGAGTTCTTTTGTCAGTCTTCAAAACTTCACATTTACTTGGGCCAACAAATTCCCCCTTTTTGATGATGACAAACTCTGTGCTTTTCACTCACTTAGGCCCTGTAAGAACTCAGCTTATTCATCAATACAAAGTTTAGAAAAATTTACTTATCATCAAGGACCAGGTTAATTAGGTTATAAACATCACTTATTCAGAATATGTAAAGCACAATATCTCTTCCCCCTTTTGGCATCATCGAAAAGTTGCATAAGCAAAGTGTGATTCCCAGAAGATAATAAGTACTCATGGCCACTGGGGCAACTGCAAGTGTAATCATGGATTAATCATCAGTAATCAGACAAACATATTTAAACTATCAAGGAAATATTAACAGTCAACAAGAGCAAAAACAGTAGATATCATTGATAGAAGATATGTCACTACCACAATCCACAAACAGAAAGCAAAAATATTCAAAACATGAGCAAAAAGAAAAAGAAATCCCTAATCTAGGTCACTGATGGTACTAGACAGGTTCAAGAGATAAAGACTAGAATTCCTAAGGCTTAGGGGAGCTAGAGGGTTGGTTTTTGGCTTGGAGAAGATTCAGCATATTGTGAAGAATCCCATCATTCTTCTCCTTTTCCTTAGTAAGCTCAGTTCTGAGAGCATCCCTCTCAGATTCAACCTCTGCTAAGCGAGCCTTCAGCCTAGCTATCTCAGCATCTTTGGCCTCACTTTCCTGAACTAGAGCCCTGACTTTACTGTTGATAGGTGTCTTCTTGGATGAACCAGGTTCATTTAGAATGGCATTGACTAGATAGTCACAAGCAATCAGAGTATTAATGCCAAAGTAGTCTTTGCTTGTGGCCATTTCCCACTTCTTCAGAGGCACCTTGCACTGATCCAGAACAATAGTCAGAATAAATCCATAGGGGGTGGCATGGGCCTTGGAGCCATTGATAACCCTGTCCAGTAACTTGATGATGAATGCAGGCCAGTTAATTTGCTTTCCACTTTCAAGGCACTCCATCAGAACTAAGTCCATATAGTTAGCAATGTGCCTTCCTTCCTGCCTGGGTAGTAGGCACTTGTTGACAAACTCAAAGAGGACTTTGTGCTGTGGCTTCATTTCACTTTTGTGCACAAATTTGGCCTCATTCACTTCTTCAACATCACAGAATCGCCTAGTGATTTCAAGGGTAGGAGGAAGGGAATCCAGACTTGGCCATCTTTGCCTAGTGTAGTCATCATATTCCTCAGCAGGGATGTTAAGAATCTCTCCCAGCTTTTCTGCATCAAAAGTCACTTGAACTCCTTTTACTTGGCTAGTAACTGTGCCATCTTTGACTTCGACATTGGCCATGAATTCAATGATTTCATTCCTAGCTAGCCTTCCATCCATCTGAAGGACCATGTCCTTCCATCCCTGAGCAGCTAGGGCATCAACCAAACGAACCATTCCTGGTTCTACCAAGTCTTTCAGCAATCTTCCCTTCAAAATTTTTCTTTTGCCAAACTTGGCCAGCTTGTCCTTTTCACCATTAGACTCACACTCTTCTTTACCACTCCATTCCTCATCTTCAGAAACTCTAACTTGTTTGGTTTTCACTGCAGACCTTGTCCTCTTGGCCAATGAAGGTTCAGCAGCCTGAGACACAGATGAAAACTTCTTGGAAGAGGTCTTGGTCTTTTTGGGCTTGGGGGTCTGAACCTCCATTGTTGTATGTTCCTCCTGATGGACCTGTTCCATCTCCTCAATATCAACAACATCAGAGGACTATGCAACCTTACATTTTCCTTTATCCATTCTCTTTTTCTTGCTTTTAGCCAAAGCCTTTTGTAATTCGCTCTCACTCTGTTTCACCCTACTTCTTGTAGCTCTTCTCTTTGGCAAGGGAATTTCAGTAGTTGTTAGGGAGGAAGCCTTTCGTTTCTTGGAAGATTTTGCAGTGCTGGGGGCTTTTGGTGTTGGGGTTCTCCTTTTCTTTGGATCATAACTGGCACCTGCTTTTTTCAGAAGTTCTGCTAGGGTCTCCTCAATAGATGAACCAGGTTCATCTGCATGTGAACTTAGATTAACAAACCCTTCAGCAGCCTCCTCTGAACCACTTCCCCCTGACTTCTTGCCACTTTCTTCCACAGTTGCCTGTTCAACCCCACAGATAGCTGGTATTGGCAATTCAGAAGTGGGTGAAGAACCAGCCACTCGTTTCCCTTTTCCCCTCACATCACCACATACACCCTCTCTCTCCTTTTCTTTATCAATTTTCTTTTTACCTCCTCTCTTTTCCAATTCAGGTAATTCCACATTCCTAATAGACCCAACCAGAACAAACCTATTGTCTACATTCTCAACCAAAACAGAACGTACCTCAGAAAGGGAGTTTTGAGCCTTCTCAGAGTCAGAAGACCCAGTTCCTCCCTTCACTTCGCAGATTTGAACGAATCTTCTGAGTTCTCAAAATCTTGGGCTTGAGCCTTTAATTTCTCGTTCAATTTCTTTGAAAGAGCACCAGATGCCACCGTTTTGCGAGCAAGCATTTTTACTCGCCTTCTCCTAGGTTGAGGAGTTGTGCTAGGTGGATGAGGGGTGGATGAATCAGAGGGAGTAGGTTGTGGAGGAGTGCCAGGGTTATCTTGAGGGTTCGGCATTGTAACTGATTTCTTGAGAGAGTTTGTGAGTTAGGCTTTTGGAAGAGAAAACAATTTAGAGTGAAATAGATTTTTGACGGTTTGAGTAGTGAGGTTGGCAGAGGGTAATGATGAGTATTTGATGAAAGAGACCTATTTAATGACTAACGGTAGCTTTTAGCAGTCAATTAGAGGTCTAATCAACCTGAAATTGCAGGTTGAATGAACGATTAAGCTTCCCTAGATTTTAGGCATTTTTTGTGGTGAGAATTCTAATAGGGACGAAACTGGTTCAAAAACAAATGGATAGGATATTATGATGTTTTGAACATAAGTAGGACTCTGCTCATGATTTAAATATTTATATTTCTAATTGTGCAGAGTATAAGAAACATACCTCGTTTTTCAGATGACCAATACTGATGAACCAGGTTCTTCATTTTAGAATTCTCTTGATCATGCCTCAATTTACCATAATAGAATTTTTTTTGTTAGAGATCAGTGAGTCATATCAACACATGTCACAGGAGTATACTATATACAGTATGAAACTGAGTAAAAATTAATCTAGATATTTACACAAGTTCCAGATTTCCTAGCCGAAAAAAATAATTTTTTTTTTCAATGTTTTTTTTCATTGTGCATTCTGAGATGGTCCCATTAGGCGATCTTAATCATCCCTAATTCTAACCTGTTCCTTTTAAAGCTTTCTCTACTCAGTGCTTTAGTAAAGATATCAGCAATTTGTTTATCAGTAGCACAAAATTCTATGGTAATCAATCCTTTCTCATAGTTGTCCCTTAAGAAATGATGCCTAACATCTATGTGCTTCGTCCTCTTTTCATGAACTGGGTTCTTGGTCATACTAATAGCACTAGTGTTATCACAAAAGATAGGGATGCAACTAATTTCAATGCTAAAATCCATCAGTTGCTGCTTGATCCACCGCAGTTGAGCACAACAAGAGGCAGCAACAACATACTCGGCCTCAGCAGTGGATAAGGCCACTGAATTCTACTTTTTAGTGGCCCATGATACCAGACATGAACCAAGAAAATGAGCCATACCTGAGGTGATTTTCCTATCCACAAGGAAACCTCTTTTGTATCCATGTTCAAGCAGGAATTTGGATAGACGTTCATACCATGCTCTAGGAGCCTGCTTGAGTCCATATAGGGCCTTGTCCAATTTGCATACATGATCTGGACATTCCTTACTTTCAAACCCTGAAGGTTGTTTGAGAAAGACTTCTTCCTTTAAGTAGCCATTGAGGAAGGCACTCTTCACATCCATTTGGTGAAGGGTAAATTCCATGTGTGCTGCAAAGGCTATGAGAAGTCTTATTGCCTCCAGTCTCGCAACTGGAGCAAAGGTCTCATCATAATCTATGCCCTCTTCTTGGCTATAACCTTGGACCACCAGCCTTGCCTTATTCCTTGTAACTGTTCCATCTTCATCAAGTTTGTTTCTGAAGACCCATTTAGTGCCAATCACTGGCCTGTCCTTGGGTCATGTAACCAGATGCCACACTTGGCTTCTTTCAAACTGATTGAGTTCATCTTGCATTGCATTCACCCAATCTGCATCCTGCAAAGCTTCAACAACATTTTTAGGTTCAATAAGAGATAAGAATGCATCAAAAGCACACAGATTCTTGAATTGAGATCTGGTTTTAACTCCAGAAGTTGGATCAGTAAGGATGTTCTCAATGGGATGAGAACTTTGATACTTGTAAGGTTTCACTACCAACTGATTTCTGTTTGGAGTTTCTCCCATATTTTGTTGCTAAGGAACATGCTCATGAACAGGTTCCATTAGGGAGTTAGATTCATTTCTTCTTTGTTCAGTTCCCCCTGTCAGGTTGCCCTGGATGGAAGAACCTATTCCATCACCCGTTCCTTCTTTTGGTGCATCTTCAGCTTGAGCTGTAACTTCCGTCAATTCTTTTACCAGCCCAATAGCTTCATCTTCATGTTCCTGTCTCTCAGAAAGAATGTTAGTTTCATCAAAAACTACATGTACACTTTCTTCTACACACAGAGTTCTTTTGTTGTACACTTTATAAGCTTTGCTATGTGAAGAATATCCCAAGAATACTCCTGTCACACCTCCTTTTTCTACCAAGGAAAGGGGTAGGGGGTTTTTCCAATTAAAGTGACAATCGAAACGGGATTATTTTTATTTAAAAATTTACAATCGCCACTTGGGATAATTTATGGTGTCCCAAGTCATCGGTTTAAAATCCCGAATCGAGGAAGTTTGACTCTTATTTATGGTCTGCGAACACAGAAATCCGGGTAAGGAATTCTGTTAACCCGGGAGAAGGTGTTAGGCATTCCCGGGTTCCGTAGTTTTAGCACGGTCGCTTAACTATTAATATTGGCTTAATTATCTGATTAATTACACATTTTAAACCTACGTGCATTTTTAGCTTTCTAACCACTTTTAATGTTTTTAGGAAAATTCATGACCGCCATATACTTATTTGTCTTTTTGAAAATACATAGTAAACCACGCTACATGAAATGCACCCGCGGTTCACGACATGTTTATCTTATTTAACATTATTGGAAATTGAAGTAGGGTCACATGAAATGCATACCCGGATTTATAACATGTTTATTTTTATTAATATTATTCAAAATTATGGTAGGGTCACATGAAATGCACACCCGAACCCCTTTAATCTAATTTGACGTAGTTTAGTTGATGAATAGCAACCCAATTTCTATATTGTGACAAAATCATGTTTAGCTATAACCAATTCGAGCAAACATACGAGCAGATAACTATTATGAGCAAATTCAAAACTATGAAAAACAACTACACAAGCAACGGGATCATATCACCAAGCGAACATTTAACATTAAGCTTGAATAAAATGGATAGAGGATGATATAATTAGACCTCAATATAGCCGAAAAATTGGTTGTTTCAATGTTTAACACTAAAAAATGTGACGAACCGCGGACGGAAACTCGAATCGGCAAACAAACCTTCACATCAAACGAAATGGGATTCTGCTGAAGCTATATCTCACTATAACTGCGCCAAACAGCTCGAAATTCCTCACGAAATGTGTTGGGGCAGGCCTTCGAATTAGGTGTCCTAAAGCTCGTTTAGTAGTTTTGAATTCTGGATTTTAAGAACCTTGATTCTGGATTTGTTTTCATATAATACCTGGATTTTAAGCGCAAATGGACCTTGATTTACCAAATGAAATACACAGATCCTTTTATATATGAAAATCTCTCTAATACAAAGGCGGAAGTTCGGCAAGAACTCATCGGGAAATAAAGGACTGTCGGTAACTACACAAACTTGACTGAAGAACAACGAACGAGTAATTGACAGGACCAACGAAGGGACCTCAAACTACCCGGAAGGCTTCGAACCTCAAGTGACTCAAACACCGACTTCAAACGAGGAACTCGAGGTCGCCGACGACCTCTGTTTTGAGGCTGAAAGATGAGAAGATGGGCCACTGGACGTTGGCTGTTCTCTAGAATGGAGGATTTCCGGCTACCTTTTCCTTAGGGATCTTATGGACGCTGCTGTAATTTTTTGGAGTTTCTTTCAAGGTCCTCAAACGGCTGATGCTTGTTTTCTCATTTTAGGTCTTTTTTTTCCGTCCTTCCTTAAGGGTCTAGGTCTAGGGGTTATATTTAAGTTAAAGGGGTATGGGCCTAGGTATTATGGGCTTGGAAATTATGGGCTAGGTCCGAATTGGGCCAAATTTTGGCCAAATTTACCTTTAAAAATGGCCCTTCAACTCAACTAGACTAAAAATATTAACTCTTAAAATAACAACTACAAAATTATGAAATCATTTCTAATTAATCATAGTAAAATTAAAAATTGAAAGTTAAAAGTGAAACTATCTTATATCAATTAGCTAAATAAAAGAAAATATTTTTGTAATTTTATTTTTGTGACAAAATAAAGTAGAAGAGTCAAAGCTAGTTGAAATAACTATATTAGACCTAAACTAAATATTTATATGCTAAAATATGTAAAATCTTGGGGTGGGTCAAAAATCATATGTCTACAACTGCCCCTCTTTGACTGGAAACACGAAGTATTTTCAGACAAAGAATGACTAGACAGGTTTTTTGACCCGACCCTTATTTAGAGAGACCAAAAACTAAGAGATAGGAGAATGTGACCGAGCCTTGGTATCTGAGCCGCCTACATATCCTTGGCTATAAAGGAATCATGCCACGTGTAGTTCAGAAGTAGGAGAAGTGATGGAGTACCGAGGTGGAGAGCCGATTGAGGTGCCGTTCCATCGACGTTCCGGTCCGCGGTCTTGTTATTACATCAAGATAAAAAATGAAAAGACTAACTAAGCCTGTCAACTATGAGTTACAAGATTCCTATCTATAAGTCTTCTGAAGCTTGATCTTGATGTCTTGAATGGTTCTTCATGCAGACTTTAGATTTGAACCTTGACACTTGCTAGCTGCAGGTGCTAGTTCATTCTTCCACGGCTTCTTCGGATCAAAACCGGACACACCATACTTGTGACTTCAGTCATGTCTTGAGCAATCCACTTCTTGTCTCAGCTTCTGCATTTTGGATTCACTTCCTTTTTTTTGTTTTTCTTTTTTATTTTGGATTGAGATTACTTCTGTTGATCATCTCGGACTGTTGACTCGCATTCTTGCCGCGAGCTTCTGCTACTTCTAACTTGAATTGAATTCTGAAATGACTTCCCTTGTTCTCCAGGTGGGCGCCTACTACTGACTTGAAACTTGAGATAATTTCGAAACAAATTCCCTTGTTCTCCAGGTGGGTGCCTGCAATCAAAATAACAAAACAAACAAAATTTTCTTCCCCAGTTTGCACTCGGAAGATTTGTGAGTTAGCAAAACTGTAAGCCACTTATGCTATTGATGCAATGATGAAAGTGAACTGGAGACTCGACTAGGATGTGCATCTCCTATGAGTACAACCAAGAAACTTTGACTAGCAAATGCGTCTGCTAAACATAAAACTTGAATGACCCAGATTAGGAAGTGCGTCTCCTACGGGTGAAACTTGAAAGAACTAAACTAGGAAGTGCGTCTCCTAGGGGTGAAATCTCAGTTTAGGAAGTGCATCTCCTAAACAGTATAACCTGAAAGTCCCAGACCAGGAAGTGCGTCTCCTAGGGGTGAAACTTCAATGACTCAAACTAGGAAGTGCGTCTCCTAGGAATGAACTTAAATAACCCAAACTAGGAAGTGCGTCTCCTAAAGGTAAAGACCCAGACTAGGAAGTGCATCTCCTAGGGGTGAAATCTCAATTTAGGAAGTGCGTCTCCTACAGGTGATACTTCAATGACTCAAACTAGGAAGTGCGTCTTCTAGGAATGAATTTAAATGACCAAAGCTAGGAAGTGCGTCTCCTAACAAGTATAATCTAAAAGACCCCTACTAGGAAGTGCGTCTCCTAACGGGTAAAACTTCAATGACTCAAACTAGGAAGTGCGTCTCCTAGGGATGACTTTAAATGACCAAAACTAGGAAGTGCGTCTCCTAAGGGTGAAATCTCAATTTAGGAAGTGCGTCTCCTAAAATAAAATATAACTTGAAAGACCCAGACTAGGAAGTGCTTCTCCTAGGGGTGATGTGTGATCTTCTCAATAACCTTTGCGTAAGCAGAATTGGGGAAAATTCAAGCTTCCAAGCTTTGATTTGGCCATAGCTTTCATCCCTGTTTCAGACAAAGAAAACTTGTGAGTTTAAACATGGTGGTTGGTTTGTGGCCTTGACTTTGAGGGTGATTGCTCCTTCACTTGCCATGATAACTTTGATTTCAACTGGGAAGACCTTGCCTGTTATCGACTAACCATTTTCCTTCAACCCTTATCACAGAAAACACCTCCGATCCATTCGAGCCCAATATCCTCTATCTGTCGCATTTTGCTCATGAATTGACATATACCGAATCTTTGCATTTCACATGAATCCCAAAGCACGTTGATTGTTACCATCTCAGTGCGCATACTGTTGTTTTCTTGTCTTATGCCACTTTGATGTACTAGCCAGACTCCGCTTTGTGCAATTGGAAAGCTGGTAGCAAATTTTGAAGTCATTTCTCACTTGTTCTTACCAAACAGACTCAAGAAAAGGAAGTAAACAAAACAAAAGAAACAGAGTAAGGGACAATGGAAAGAGATGATACCTAACAAGAAAATTGCAAAGTAGAAACTTACAGATGTGGATACCAACTCTAATGACCATGACATGCACTTTTGGATTAAGTGGCCTAACCTGTCAAGCAAGTCTAATGTTCAACTCTTGTTGTACCTCTGAGTCGTGTAACTGGGCTTCAATGCTCCGATTATCCCATCTGATTCATGGTCCTTATTCGACTTGTAGTGCCCGAAGGGTTTTCACCATCAAGCCTCTCTCATTTTGTTCTTTCTCTCAACTTACCGTCGCCTTATGGTGCTTGTGAAGGTTTTCATCGATAAGACTCTCATTTTTTGTTTTCCTTGTGTAGAATGGAGTGTTGCCCCTGATGTAAATCATACCTCTAACTCGCTTGACTTGACACTACTCAAAGATTGATCGGAAGGACTTTCTTTGGACCGTAATGTAGGCTTTTGGATATGATTAGAAAGAAAAGGTATCATAAAGGCTCAAAAACAGCTTAAAAGGGCTCAAAATTACAACTTTTGGAATCAGATGTCTTACAACAACTACAACTTCTACCCCAGTTTCTTTGCTTGGGGACTTCTGAATTTTTATTTTGATGGGACCGAACCGTGAGGCTGCCTACGTATCCCTAAAAGGAATCAGGTCGAACGTAGTTCATGACATAGGGATTGCTTTTTTTTTTGTACTTTTCTCTTTTTTTTCTTTTTCTCTTTTCTTTTCTTTTTTTTTCTTTTCTTTACTCTTTTCCCATTTTTCTTTCTCTTTTTCTCTTCTCTTTTCCTCTTTTCTCTTTTTTTTGTATTCTGTATCTGTATTTCTAAACTTTGCTTCTGATTCCAAAAGAGGGATATGAAAGAAAATAAATAAGGCTCAAAGGGGGCAACAAAGGATAAAGTGTTTAGATAGCAGAATAAAATATCTTTTGACTGCATCAGAATTGATAGCCATATCCATACATTTGCCTTCGACATCTGTTAAATACAAAGCACCATTGGACAACACTCTCGTTACCACGAACGGCCCCTGCCAATTTGGGGCAAACATGACTTTAGCTTCAGCCTGATGCGGCAGGATGCGTTTCAATACTTGTTGACCCACTTCAAATTTCCGGGGATGCACCTTCTTGTTGTATGCTCTTGCCATTCTCTTCTGATACAATTGACCATGACACACTGCCGCCAGTTTTTTTCGTCAATCAGACTTAATTGCTCCAAACGGGTTTTGACCCACTCATCATCATCAATTTCAGCTTCACCAACAATCCGAAAGGATGGAATTTCAACTTCCGCGGGTATAACTGCTTCAGTACCATACACCAACAAATAAGGAGTTGCACCTACTGAAGTGCGAATAGTAGTGCGGTAGCCCAGCAAAGCAAAAGGCAACTTTTCATGCCATTGCCTAGAACCTTGTGCCATCTTTCGAAGTATCTTCTTTATGTTCTATCACACAATTCGGGCTTTAAGTGATCTCAAAATGCCTTTACTTATTTCCCTCAAATGTCACTATCATCTTCAAAATTGTTTCATTGCTTCATGACTAAACTAACTTTTAAGACCAGGCTGAGAATTATGCGTGCATGTCATGTCACTAGAATCAGCATGAAAAGACTACAAAAGGAAAAGAGAGCTAAACAAACTGACTAGAAATAATAGAAAATAGGAAATTGCATTAGACAGACAGTGAAAGGGTTTAAACAACAAAACAAGCAAAATACACTAGGGTTACAACCCTGGAAAAACCTAGTAACACTAAACGAGCTACTACGACTAAACAAACTAGGAAAAATAAAAGGATAGAAGGGTTTGAGTCACAAGATAATATCTGGATTACAACCCTGAAAATAACTCGGACAACAGAAATGACAACAAAATAAACCACCAAGACTCCTCCCCAGCTAACCAAGAAAGGAACGTCTTTCCAATTACCAAGCCCGGCATCTTAGCCACCAAGTTCCACATCAATATCACCAAGACCATTACCAATTTAAACATCATTAACTTCAGTCAACAAGTTCCCAAGAGGACTCTCATACTCCCTGTCACCACGTATCATCCCCACAAAGTATGCATCATCATGTGCAGGTAAAGGATTCTGCGTGATATTCTGGGTGTCACTGTCCTGGATCACAATTATCCCTTCTTGAATCATTCTTTCTATTTCCCTTTTCAAAGCACGACAATATTCAATGCTATGACCTTGGACATTAGAGTGGTACATGCACCGTATAGTAGGATCAAAATCTTTTGCATGTGGGTATGGAGTATAGCCGAGGAGCGGCTCAATCAGGCCAGAATGCTTTAACTTTTCAAACAAGCTTGTGTAGGACTCCCCGATTGGTGTGAAACTATTTCTTTGCCTTTGTTTCCCTCCTGCCCCTGTTTTCAGGGTTGTGGGTGCTCGAAATGTGTGAAGGCAG
>NC_031994.1:55995417-56000364 GCF_001879085.1 Nicotiana attenuata
TCGCCATAAGGAGTGACCCGGTGGTTAGACAAATGACCGGACATTGTTCAGAGGATAATACTGAGGTGGATTATGTGGAGCTCGGGGATAGGTTTGGGGTTGGGTTGAGNAAACCCAACAGGCAGTTGGATGTCAGGAAACAAGCACAGGTCTTTGTAAGACACGCTCATCTGGCTCCCTATCCCTTGTATGTTTCTTAAAGACTGATTTAAGATTTTCACCTTCCTAGATATCTCATCTTGCTCCACTCTCGTAGCAGGCTTTTCAGTTTCACCGGGAGGCTCAAAATGAGGAGCATGAGAGTATGGATCTGAGACCTTGAAAGTTGGTTTTGGAGCATAGTGTTGGGCATCGGGGACTTTGAACACAGTCTCGCTAGAGGATCGAGGAAAATTAGCTGGTGGAGGAGCTACAAAAGCATGAGTGGCCAAAGGAGCGGGATATGAGGTGGTTTTGGCGGGTGGAGAGTGAAAAGGTTGCAGGTAGATATCAGTAGCAGTAGGAAGCTAGATTTGTGACAGTGGCGGAATGGTGACAAGGCTTTCAGTGTAGTTAGCGGGAACTGATGGTGGAGGACGCCCACTAATCCAGGCTTGGTATATTTCAGTCATATGTCCTTTTAACCATAGGACCTCTTCTTTCAACTCAGATTCTGATTCAACAATCTCCTTAGACGGGTCAGTAACACCTGTGTCCAGCTCTTTGCCAGCCATGACTACCTTGCTCTTTGACCTTGTGTTATATGGATGAGTTACCTTAAGAACCACAAACCAACCACCCTTCTGCTCAATGAAGATAACAAAAGGAACAAACTGGGGTCATCCTGTTAGCATTAGGGCATTTAACAGCTAAAAATATCACATTGCGTGCAATGCACCTAGCAACAATTAACGGTTCTAGAATGACTTCGAGGGTCACAAGGTCACTTGGCATCATCCTTTGTTCATTTCAATCTTCTCTTTTCTTTCTTTTCTAGCACTTCTTGGCTTGCTCATTTTTCTTCCTTTTTTTCTTCTAATTATCACTCTTTTCTTTCCTCTCATTTCTCACATCCCGTAATTTCACTTATCTTTTTTTTGTTTCCTTCTTTTTTCCGTTTTCTTTTAATAAAAATAAAAAAATAATTCGATCGAACCCTATGTAGGTTGCCTACGTATCATGACGCCGCATGAATCAGATCTTTGCGTAGTTCGGGAAAAATCGAGAATAGACTAAGTAAACTAACGTTCATTTTTCTTTTTCTTTTTTTTAATGACTACTCTGATGAAAAAAAAATTCTCTCTTTTTTTAGACTTAATTTTCTATAATCTATTCTAAACTCAATCTTAAACGACTTACAGTGTTTAAAACAGATACTCTATGAGAAATTATTAAGGAAAATAACCTAGAAGAGAAAAATATTTTTTTGATTCTTTCTTTTATTAGGAAGGAAATCTAAAGAATAAACCAAAGACAAATATTTTGAATTTTCATTTGATATCCTCAAGAAAGATTTCGAAACGAGAAATGAAAAAGATAAAAAAATATTTTTGGATTTTAGTTTTGGATTACCTAAGGGAGAAACTCTAAAGATAAACAAAAAATAAAGTACTTTTTTTTCTTCTATATACAATGTCCTAAAATTCTAGTGAAAATAAAAAGAATTTTGTTTTATATATATTTCCCAAAGAAGAACCTCAAAAAGAAAATCTTTTTTTTTTTTGAATTTTGGAATTAATATCTTAAAGAAAACTTCTAAAGAGGTATCAAAAGAAAATTCTCTTTTTTTTTTCAAAAAAAATATTTTAGTCTTAATAACTAAAGGAAATATAAAAGCAATTTTTATTTTGAGTTCTAGATATGAATTTCCTAAGGAAAACCACCTCAAAAGATTTTTTTTTTAATTTCTAGAATTATTATTCTAAAGAAAACTTCTAACAGAAATATAAAAACGCAAAATCTCTTTTTTTTTGGATTTTTGATTTATAACACATTTTTTCAAATACAAAATAGGAAGTACAATAACAAAAGACTCGACAAACTTAACTAGACTATGACAGACTCTAACATCACCTAAAAGACTCGACATTACTGTACAAAACTAGAAGGTAAAAGACGACATAAAAAGAAAAAAACAGACTCAAAAAAGTCTCCTTAAGCAACTCCTGAATGAGCGATCCTGACTGGATGGTCCTAGGGCGTCTGTCATGCTCAAACTCCTGTAAGTAGATCCACACCTGTATGAGAAAATTAAGACCAAATGAAGTTAAAGACCTAGAACACATGCAAGACATTATTGAGGCTATTTTGGCAAAACGGCCTTCGTGGCCCAAAGTGGCTAGACATGTAAGATTTGGCTAAGACTCCGCGAAGCCAAGAACCTAAGACTCACTAGGAAGATCGGACCCAATGCGGGCTGCCTACGTATCCCGTTCCAAAAGACGAGAATCAGGTATGCGTAGTTCGGGAAGATTGGATACAGGCAAGAAAAAAATTAACTGATTTGGAAAGAACATATTTTTTGTCTCTTTTTTTTGAAAAAAAAAGATGGAAAAGTGAAGAATCTTTTAGGAATTTTCATTTTCATTTTTTTGATTTTTTTTTTTGGAAAATGATGGGGGAAGTGCAAAATCTTTTTGGATTTTTCATTTTCATTTTTTTTGGGTTTTTCTTGAAAAAGTGTCAAAGAAAATTATAACTGGGCCCTACTTGCTTTATTTTTATACTTCAGCCTCTTTTCTTTCTCATTTGCCCTCAAACCTCATTGTTCTGCCACATGACCCCTTTTACCCTTGAAGATTGCAACATGTGGCACATTAGGATGCATCAGGATGGTCTTTTATTTTTGGGTACACCTGTCCTAGACGGACCCAACCCCTTTGTTGAGTCCCCTAAGTCAAATGCACATGATGAAAATAAACGTTCCTACTAGGGATCCGACATGAGGTTATGTCATCCTAGTTTTAAAACCTAGGTGTATTGTTCTAGACCTGGCTTACCCGAGCGGACAGCTCGAGCCGGGGGGGGGGGGGCAGCGTACTGGGAATACAGAAGCTTCACCGGCTTTGCAACTTGTCCGAACCTCGTTCTAAAATTGGGATATGACTCTAACAGAAAAGAAGTCACACGAAGTGCACACTTCCCAGGTGATTTAGAAGACTCAGAGAGAAGAAGGGTTTCGTAACAATTTATATACAGTTCAAGCAAAATCAAAGCGATAAAAAGAGGCATTTAACACATTAGGCTCAAACATGTAAAAATCAGATAACAAATAAATGCCAATCATAACAGCTATTCTAAGCTCAAATTCTGAACCCAGAACCAGAGGTTCTGGGTTATTGTCCCCAGCAGAGTCGCCAGAGCTGTCACACCTCCTTTTTCTACCCCGGAAAGGGGTAGGGGAGTTTTTCCAATTAAAGTGACAATTGAAACGGAATTATTTTTATTTAAAAAATCAGAGTCGCCACTTGGGATAATATATGGTGTCCCAAGTCACCGGTTAAAAATCCCGAATCGAGGAAGTTTGACTCTTATTTATGGTCTGCGAACACAGAAATCCGGGTAACGAATTCTGTTAACCCGGGAGAAGGTGTTAGGCATTCCCGGGTTCCGTGGTTTTAGCATGGTCGCTTAACTATTAATATTGGCTTAATTATCTGATTAATTACACATTTTAAACCTACGTGCTTTTTTAGCTTTCTAACCGCTTTTAATATTTTTAGGAAAATTCATGATCGCCATATACTTATTTGTTTTTTTGAAAACACATCGTAAACCACGCTACATGAAATGCACCCGCGGTTCACGTCATGTTTATCTTATTTAACATTATTGGAAATTAAAGTACGGTCACATGAAATGCACATCCGGATTTATAACATGTTTATTTTTATTAATATTATTCAAAATTATGGTAGGGTCACATGAAATGCACACCCGAGCCCCTTTAATCTAATTTGACGTAGTTCAGTTGATGAATAGCAACCCAGTTTCTATACTGTGACAAAATCATGTTCAGCTATAACCAATTCGAGCAAACATACAAGCAGATAACTAAATGTGCAAATTCAAAACTATGAAAAACACCTACATAAGCAACGGGAACATATCACCAAACGAACATGTAACATTAAGCTTGAATAAAACGGATAGAGGATAATAGAATTGGACCTCAATATAGCCGGGAAATTGGTTGTTTCAATGTTTAACACTCAAAAATGTGACGAACCGCGGACGGAAACTCGAATCGGCAAACAACCTTCACATCAAACGAAATGGGATTCTGCTGAAGCTACAGCTCACTATAATTGCGCCAAACAGCTTGAAATTCCTCACGAAATGTGTTGGGGCAGGCCTTCGAATTAGGTGTCCTAAAGCTTGTTTAGTAGTTTTGAATTTTGGATTTTAAGAACCTTGATTCTGGATTTGTTTTCATATAATACCTGGATTTTAAGCGCAAATGGACCTTGATTTACCAAATGAAATATACAGATCCTTCTATATATGAAAATCTCTCTAATACAAAGGCGGAAGTTCGGCAAGAACTCATCGGGAAACAAAGTGCTGTCGGTAACTACACAAACTTGACTAAAGAACAACGAATGAGTAATCGACGGGACCAACGAAGGGACCTCAAACTACCCGGAAGGCTTCGAACCTCAAGTGAATCGAACACCGACTTCAAACAAGGAACTCGAGGTCGCCGGCGATCTCTGTTTTGAGGCTGAAAGATGAGAAGATGGGTCACTGGACGTTGGCTGTTCTCTAGAAGGGAGAATTTCCGGCTAACTTTTCCTTAGGGATCTTATGGACGCTGCTGTAGGTTATGGGTGTGTGTTTTCAAATCAGAAATGGTTGAAGTTTTTCTTTCATGGCTGCTTCCTTGTTTTTAGAAGAAGGTGCAATGGCTATTTGTGTTATAGAAGGAGATCGACGTGGGGGGGGGGAGGGGTCGTAATTTTAGTTTAA
>NC_031994.1:56000384-56064101 GCF_001879085.1 Nicotiana attenuata
GGGGGGGGGGAGGTCTAATTTTTGGTAAAAAACGACTGATGATAGCTCTTTTGGGGTCTAGGTCTAATGGCTGCTTAAGGTGTAATTTTTTGGAGTTTTTTTCAAGGTCCTCAAACGGCTGATGCTTGTTTTCTCATTTTAGGTCTTTTTTTCCCGTCCTTCCTAAGGGTCTAGGTCTAGGGGTTATATTTAGGTTAGGGGGGTATGGGCCTAGGAATTATGGGCTTGGGAATTATGGGCTAGGTCCGAATTGGGCCAAATTTTGGCCAAATTTACCTTTAAAAATGGCCCTTCAACTCTACTAGACTAAAAATATTAACTCCTTAAATAACAACTACAAAATCATGAAATCATTTCTAATTAATCAAAGTAAAATTAAAAATTAAAAGTAAAACTATCTTATATCAATTAGCTAAATAAAAAAAAATATTTTTGTAATTTCATTTTTGTGACAAAATAAAGTAGAAGAGTCAAAGCTAGTTGAAATAACTATATTAGACCTAAACTAAATATTTATATGCTAAAATATGTAAAATCTTGGGGAGGGTCAAAAATCACATGTCTACAATTGCCTCATCACTTCTGGGATCAAACTTACCTAGGGAGTCCTTTCCATTATTGTGCACAAAGCACTTGCATCCAAATGCCCTAAGATGGGATATATTTGGTTTTCTCCCTTTAAGTAACTCATAGGGAGTCTTCTCTACAAGAGGTCTAGTCATGCACCTATTAATGATGTAACATGCAGTATTTACAGCCTCTGCCCAGAAGCTATGGGGCAGTTTACTAGAAAGAAGCATAGTCTTAGCCATATCTTCAAGAGTCCTATTCTTTCTTTCAACTACTCCATTTTGTTGAGGAGTCCTAGGTGCAGAGAAATTATGATCTATACCATGCTCATCACAAAATTCAGCAAACTTAGCATTTTTAAATTCAATTCCCTGATCAGACCTAATTGATGCAAGTTGATTACCTAGTTGTTTCTGAGTTTTTCTAACAAAGGCAGTAAACATGTCAAATGCTTCATCCTTAGATGTTAGGAACAATACCCAAGTAAACCTAGAGTAATCATCAACAAGTACCATCATATATTTCTTACCACCTCTGCTCAATGTTCTCATTGGACCACAGAGATCCATATGAACCAGTTCCATCGTCCTGGTCGTGCTTACCATTTTCTTGCTTTTAAAAGAGGATCTCACCTGCTTCCCCCTTGCACAAGCCTCACAAACTTTGTCTTCCTTGAACTTGATGTTAGGTAACCCTATCACCAGGTCCTTGGAGACTAATTTGTTGAGTTGATTTAGACTTGCATGACCAAGTCTTTTGTGCCACAGGAGGGGATCATTGTCCAACACACTCAAGCAAGTGAGTTCATTTTTTGAAAGAGTGGACAAATTTACAATGTAAATATTGTTAACTCTGTTTCCCTGCAAAATAATCTCGTCAGTGGTAAGATTAATCACAAAACATTTAGTAGAGGTGAATGCTACCAGGTTACCTCTGTCACACAGTTGTGATACACTGATTAGGTTATATTTCAAGCCATCTATCAAGTAGACATTCTCAATGGAATGTGAGTCTGTCTTACCTACCTTTCCAACCCCAATGATCTCACCTTTCTTCCCATTTTCAAAGGAGACATTACCTCCTTTTAGGTCTTAAGGTGAAAGGAACTGGTTCTTACTTTCAGTCATATGCTTTGAGCAGCCACTATCCATGTACCATATTTGGCTACTTCCCTTCACTTGGACCTGCAAAGCGAAATCAGGGATTAGTCTTAGGAACCCAAGCTAGTTTGGGTCCCTTTCTATAGGCAAAGGGGTGAATTAAATTCCTTTTGGCCCATCCAAGCAACCTATTTTTCTCTTGAACAAAGGTTTTGTTCTTTTGACTGGCCTTTTCTTTTGCATTACATTGACTTTTGTAATGACCAGTTTTGCCATAGTGTGTGCAGATTTTGTTTTCAGGAAGTGTGATGTACTTGCTTTTGGGATCCCACTTAGGTGCTGGGGTCCCATAGCCAAGTCCTCTCTTGTTGCTACAGGATAGTGCATCAGAGGACTTATTCCATTTGCAAGTTCTGTCTAGTTCATGCTTCACCTTGCCTAGGTCTTCTTTTAGGACTCTTATCTGCTCATCTTTCTTGTACAACTCATCCTTCATATTTCCTAGATTTTCTTCTAAGGTGAGATGTGTGCGATCAGCCTTCTTCTTACCTGTTCCTAATTTCAGTTTTAAATTTTTAGACATAAGTTCTAAGACACTGGTGTCAAGTTCAAGAACCTGGTTCTTCAACTCAGTATTTTTACTATCACTTTCACTAGCCCTAGATTCCAGATTTTTGCACTTGGCTTTTAGGATCACACACTCCCTAGACAGTTGTTCCTTCTCATTGTTTATGACCTCAGACTCATCAATGAAGTCTAGCAATAATTCAGATAACCTTTCTTTAGACAAAAATTTAATCTTGTCTTTGAGATGAATTACACTTACCTCTTGTTCATCGTCTGATTCTCCAATGGCCATAAGTGCTTGTTCATCTCCAACTTTATCTTCTAAATCCTCATCTGAGGTTTCTCCCCCAAGCAGCAACCATAGCCTTTGTTGATCCTTTGTTCCTATTGGGTTGAACCTGTTCCTTCTTCCTGTTTCTTCGTTCAGCCCTTTCCTTCTTCCATTCGATTTCCCACTGAGGACAATTCTTGATCATGTGTTCAGTTTTACCACATTTGTAGCAGCCCTCGTTGGTCTGTTTTTTAGGAGCCTTTGGTTTGTTGAAGGTTGCACCTATTGAAGAACCCTTTACTCTCATTAGGTACTTCTTGAAATCCCTTGTGATCATAGCCATTTCATCATCCTCTAGGTCTGCACCTTCAGCTATTCTGAGAGTCAGACTCCTTTCCTTCTTGGGTGCATCCATCTTCACGGTTTGCCTTCTCAATTCATAGGCAGTGAGATTTCCAATCAGCTCATCCAACTTGAGAGTAGCAATGTTCTTTGATTCCTGAATAGCCGTGATTTTGCTTTCCCAAGTTACTGGCAAGACCCTTGTCAAGATTTTCTCAACCTTGTCTTCTTCAAGGATAATTCTTCCAAGAGACTTAAGTTCATTTGTTAGTGTTGTGAACCTTGTGTACATCTCTTGGATGGTTTCTCCTTCCTTCATGGTGAAATTCTCATATTGAGAATATAACAGTGTTCCTCTTGATCTCTTTACTTGAGGAGTTCCTTCATGGGCCACTTGTAGAGTGTCCCGGATCTCCTTAGAAGTGGTACAACTTTGAATCCTGCTGTACTCGTTTGGACCTAGTCCATACACAAGCCATTTCTTGGCCTTGGCATCTTTTCCCATTTCTTCAAATCTTCAGTAGTACAGTCAGCTCTTGTCTTTGGCACGTCCACTCCTTCAACATTCTTCTTTGTAGTAGCCAGGGGACCATCAATAACTATGTCCCAGAGATCATAGTCTTCTCCTATGATGTGGTTTCTCATTCTGTTCTTCCACCAGGAATAGTACTGGCCATTAAAGAGTGGAGGCCTAGCAGTGGAATGCCCATCCCGGTTTCCAGGTGGTGCACTCATCTTGATCTGTTCCTAAGGTGTTAGCCTCTTCAAGGATAACCTGCTCTGATACCAATTGATGTTTTATACTTCAATACCACACAAGAGAGGGGGGGAGGGGGATTTGTGTGGTACCCAATTTTCGCTTAACTTGATTATAGAAGGAACTGGTTCTTCTATGTGTTCCAACCACTACTGTTGCGGAATAATAAGTACAGAAAATAAAGAACACAGAGATTTTACGTGGAAAGCACCTGGCTCAAAAGGTGAAAAAACCACGACCTACCTTCCAGTAGGATTTTTCCAAACTCTCCACTAAAATCACTGAGCCAAAAACTGCATTTACAAAAATTCTTTTGTAAACCTAGGATTAACTCTAATCCCGTTGTGGCACACAGCCTCAACTGTTGCGATAACTTCAAGTTAACTCTAACTTGAAAACTCTAAGTACCTACTACAATTGCTTCTAAATAAGCTGAAAGGTACAATGTAAAATCACCTACTACAATTGAACTAGAATAAAAGATAGACACTTGGAACTGGTTCTTCTATCTGGTTCAAGTAGCTTCAGGATTGCACGCTTGAATCAAACATAAATTGCTTGCAAAATTGCGCTGCTATTTTGCTCTCAATTCACGTTTAACTTCTACTTATGTGCATTTCCTGCAAAAGAGAACAACACTAATATTTAAGGAGTTAGCAATTAGAGATTGACTAGGATACAGACGCTACTCTACCATGGTGGAAGAGTTCTAGTTGATCTCATACTCTAACTCTATCCTTTTCCTAAATCGTGTTCTCTTTGTGTAAGGAGTCTTTCTCCTTATCCAGTATGCAACCTTTTCGATCATGATCAGTAGATATTACTTCTGATAAGTTAGGTTTATCTCCTTCACCTGCATCTCACATGTTTGGGTTTGATCACAACTGTGCTTCACAAGATGGACCTGGTCCATGTATGAGTTCTTTTGTCAGTCTTCAAAACTTCACATTTACTTGCGCCAACAAACATGCAATCCAAATTTCTCTCAAAGTTAAATTCAAAATTTAAACACACTTCTTTAAGCTTGTTTAATAATTGTAAGTTACTTTTTTAATCTGATTTTCATCACCCAAAACTTACAAACCGGTAATCTAACTAAGATTTTGAGCTCCAAACACAACAACGAATTGAGTTTGACAACTAACAATCAATAGGACTAACAACTAAAATCAATATGAATCACAACTTTTAGATTCAACTTTGAAAATATGAACTCAAAATTTCAATAATGGAGATTCTGAGATTTTCTCCTCCTAATGTAAAGCCCATTTAAGCTAGCACATAATATAAAGTGGGTGGAACTACCAACTTGGTTTCTTAGATATTCTCGTTAATACCTCACCAAATCTTTCAGCCAACTTACTTATTGTCACTTCAATTTAAGAGTCATAGGTTTTATTTCTAGGATAATGGTAAGAAAGAACGTAACTCCTAAGAGGAAGAAGCTTCACATTACTTTATTTGATTTTTCTCCTTTTTAACATTTATATATAAGGGACTGCCAAATCAATAATAAAAGTAGTAAAATGAAATTCTAGGCATACATCATCTCTTTTAAAACAATATAAATAGATATCCACCTTAACATTTTGGAAAAGTAAACCAATCCATCGTCCTTCTTCTAGAGAAAAAAGAAATGTCAAACGTCCAAATATTGGTTTTGGTCACTTTGGCTCTAATTATAGTCCTAACAAAAGCAGAAAAAATCCAATTCCAATGTGATGATTTGATACCGCGAATGAGTTCTTGCCATGGATTTTTGCTAAGCCAAAGTGCAACACCAAACCAAGAGTGTTGTGCTGGAGTGCAAGATTTGGCTAGAGTTGCTGTTGCCTCCCAGGCAGGTCGACAAGCAATTTGTGAATGCTTCAAAACTTCTACGTTGCCAATTTTCCTCCAACCATTCAGCAAACAGACCAACTTCATCTCTTTTGCAACGTTACTAGCACTATGCCAAATTATCCCGACATTGATTGCTCCAAGTAAACTTAATAATTTTCTCACCCTTTTACTCATGTATGAAACTTCTTTGTTTGGTATGATGGCAGAAAAATATTTTTCATTTGGTGGATGAGTGAAATTAAAAATTAATTAATACTCCTAATACATTAATAAATTGGAGGTGCTTTTGAACACATTTTGAGTGTTAATAATTAAATATATAAGTGTCTACAAATTAATTGAAGCAAGTAATATAAAGTTAAAATTGAGATATTGTAAGGTAATGAACTTTCGCACGGGAAGTCATTTTCATCCTT
Source organism: Nicotiana attenuata (assembly GCF_001879085.1). Lineage (NCBI taxonomy): Eukaryota > Viridiplantae > Streptophyta > Magnoliopsida > Solanales > Solanaceae > Nicotiana > Nicotiana attenuata. The sequence continues at coordinate 56,006,250 of NC_031994.1, forward strand.
TTAATGAATGAATTATCTTGAAAAATATTTTTTATAACCGAGCATGAAAAATTAAATAACTTCCTCATAAAAAAAAGTATTTCCCTGGGACTTGACGTTCAACGTACCAAACACACCTATTTGCTTGGAAATTCTATAAGTATCTTTTCGAAAGGCATTCAGAAATTTTCGTCAAACCTTAAAATAATTTATTTAAGTTTGTGTTGCCTTTTTCCCCGTTTGCTTAAACTTCTCTTTTTGCTATGATTTCAGGGTTTGAAAGAAGAAGAAAACCATCCAAAGGTAGAAAAAATGTAGTGTTGTGAAACAATAGCTATAATGCCTTGTGATATAATTTATTGTTGAAAGGTTAAAGGGGATAGCTAATTATTTAGAGGGGCACCACCTTGAGTTGAGTTCGTATATATGTATTTCCTAATGTACTTAAAACGGTATTTTTTTTTCCTTTTATTTCTTTAACCTTTTATTCTTTTTTATTTGGCTATGGTTTCAGGGTTTAAAAGAAGAATAAAACCATCCAAAGGTTGAAGAAATGTAGCCTTGTGGAACAATAGCAATAAATGCCTTGTGATAGGAATTGTCATTTCCTTCTTCGGCAGTTTGCCTTACTATTTTAAATAAAAATGAATAAATGATAGATAATGATATGCTGAACAACTATATATCTTTTTCTTTATTATTGAAACTCATTACCTTTTTGTTTATTGCATCTTCTCCAATCACTTTACCGGATATATATCGTTAATTACACGAATCAAACAAACCTCAACTTCGTGGTTTATTAGCACGCAGTACTGTCCCTTGATTATAAATTTACATCTCTCCCAAAAAGAAAAGGGTTTTTCGAAAAAAAAATCACACCATCAGTACATATTGTCTACGGTTCATAACAGGAGACATATTCAACTTAAGATTGTGATTTGTTTGCATTGTAGGTTCATTAAAATTTTACCCCGCACCAAACCAGTGAATGTAATACATGCATTTATCTTTTGTACACATATTTGTTACTTAACCGTAATTAAGTAATATATATTTTGAATTAATTTTTTAACTGCTAAGATTAATTTATTTGATTTAATGTAAAATAGAGTATAGATAAATATTTACCAAGGCCACATTAGTTAGCTTCATCACGTCTATAGTCGTCCACAGTCACTACTTGTCGATCATTTCCTTCAAATCGGTAATATATATATATATATATATATATATATATATATATTATGGGTTGATATTCGGCTTAAATTATGTATATTAATATACATATAGCCTCTCATTTTACTCATGTCTCGTAGATTTTGGATGTGTAATGTAATAATTTGTGCTAATTTGTGGTATTTTTATGTGTAGCAATCATCCGGAGGCAATTTGGGACGAAGGTGCGCGAATTGAAGCGAAAAGGGAAGAAAAGGGAAAAAGTCACAAAGTAGCGCCACAAGCAGCGTGGGGCGCTACCTGTGGCACACAAAACAGAACCTCCAGATTTCCAGCGCCAGGGCACGCTAGCCCTGGGCACTGGTGACGTGAAGTTGTAATATTTCGCCCGGGACTTAGTTATTTCGACCCCAAGACGCCCCCAACTCGTAAAAAGCAAACCTAAACCTATTTTGGCAAGAGAGTCGCGACTTTGAGAGAGGAACAAAAGTACGAAACACTCGGGAGCACGGAGTTCATCAATTCTTCCATTCTTCTTCTAGTATTCATAGCTTTTATGTTTGAAAACACTATTTTGATAATTGTTATGAACATGAGTGGCTAAGAACCTTATTATTCTAGGGTTATTGGTCGTTCTTGACTATTGTAAATTGATGGTTTGCTTGATTTTATCATATTAATTTGTTTATTCAATCTTGCACTTAATTATTCTATTGCGTAGCTAACAATGGAGTACTATCTACGAATTTATAGTTGAACTCAAAAGTGAAAACTATAAATTGCATATAAGGTTGAATAGAATAAGTTCTTGAATCCGGGCATCGGAGAATAGATTCGTGATTAGGATAGACATATTTTAGTTGCCTTACTTGGTTATTTTTGTAGGAAATATACATGCGTCCTTGCCATGTTTGATTCTATAGACATATAGTATTAGGTTGGCTTAAATAGGCGAGCGAAGCGTCGAAAGAACTTCGCGAGCATAATAAACCCTGCTAATCAACAAATTAGATAAGTCAAGTGATTACATCAACCCGAAAAATACAATAGGAGAGACGTTAATCCCATAACCCTGGAATATCTCCATCTCATTGAATTCTTCCTAAGTGTTTGTTTGCGCTATTTGATATCTTATTTTCTTGCTTACTTATTAGTTTAGTTCGTAGTAATTTAGTTATAAAAATCACAATCATCTTCGTCATACTCACTTGAGCATTAAATATATAAATAGCTTAGATTGGCAAATAGTTGATCATAAATCCTCATGAGAACGATACGCTCTTATCCTTTATTACTTGTCAACTGCGTATACTTGCGTGTGTGTTTGGATCCAAAAAGTTTTTGGTGCCGTTGCCGGGGATTTAGAAATTAGTTATTTGTCTAAAATAAGCATTTATTTGTTTTTGTTCAAGTGTTAATCTGTTTGACTGTTTCTGACTCTACAAGTGTTCACCTCGAATGCTAAGAAGAAGCAACAGTTTGAACAACCTTCCTCCTCCTGATCCTGAACCCAAAAGACTCTTCCACAGGTTAAGGAGGGAGGCGGAAGAATGAGCAAGAATTGCAGAGTTGGGTATTGTAGTCCAACCACAGCCAATCGAGAGGGCAGGAAATGAAGAAAGATCGGTGATTGAGGCTGCAAGGCCTAGTCTTGCTAATATGACTCAGGCAATCATGAAGCCTGACATCACGGGACACTTTGAGCTCAAACAGTACATGGTGTAGCTGATTCAGTCCACAGGGTAGTATGTGGGTCTATCTCATGAAGATCTACAGCGGCACATTCAGAACATTTTGGAGATTACAGATACATACAACTATCCGAACGTCTCCAAGGACTATGTCAAACTGACTCTGTTTCCCTTTTCACTGTTGGGGGAAGCTAAGGAATGGTTAAACAAAGAGCCCGCAAACTCGATCCACACTTGGGATGATCTAGCACGAAAGTTCTTAATCAGGTTTTTCCCCACAAAGGAAACAAAGTTGCTGAGAAGCCAGATTCTTGGATTTCAACAACGAGATGGTGAGACTCTTCGTCAAGCCTGGGAAAGATACAAGAAACTCCTAAGAGACTACTCACATCATTATCAGAATGATGAGGTGCTGGGACATACTCTTGCGGATGGGTTGGACGAGACCTCCAAACTGAATCTAGACTCAGCTTGTGGAGGAAGTTGCATGCAAAAGCCATAGAGTGAGATTCAGACTCTGCTGAACAATTTCACTGCAAATGATCATAACTGGCAAGGTGAGTGTAACGACCCGACCGGTTGTTATGCTTTCTAGATCCCCGTTCCCCTAGTTAAGACTCCCCGTATGTGATTTTACTATTTTATGACTTGCGGGGACAGTTAATTCGGGCTTGGAAGGGTTCGGCTTGAAATCGGAATACTTAGTTTCTTAAGATTGGCTTAAAATGGTTAAGTTTGACTTGGGGAGACATTTGTAGTAAACTACCTCAAAACCGGGATTTTACTGTCCTAATAGGTATGTATGATGATTTTGGACTTCGGCGTATGTTCGGATCGGGTTTTGGATGACCTGAGAGCGTTTCGGCACTTAATATTGAAGGTTGAAACAATGAGGGTTTTTTAAGTTCTTTAAATTTGGGTTTGAGTAGATTGTGGTGTTATCGAGGTCCATTTGGGATTCCGAGCCCGATAATAGTTCTGTATAGTGATTTAACAAAATTTGGCGTCATTCCGAGTTCATTTGATAAGAATTGGACGCACGAAGTGTTTCTAGAAGTTTTTGAGTATTATAATTTGATTCATGCGTTTTGGCATCCGATTCGTACTTCTAGATGTTATTTTGGTGTTTCGAGCGTGCGAGCGGGTCCGTAATATGTTGTTGGATGTGTGAGTGTTATTGGATGGGGTCCTGGGGGCCTCGGGTATGGATCGGATTGGAAATCGGACTCGGAATTTGGCTTGGGAGACTACAGGTGCACCAATTCTGGTGCGTCCTCACATGCGAGATTTTTGACGCAGGTGCGAGCTATTGATCATAGGTGCGATTTTGGACAAGGGGCTTGCGGCTCGTAGAAGCAGAGGAACTTCCGCAGAAGCGACCTCGCTTCTGCGATGAAGGGGCCGCAGGTGCGGAGGAGGCCAGCATGGGCAAGGTTGCAGGTGCGAGAAGCGAGCCACAGAAGTGGGCTCGCAGGTGCGGTGCCCTTCCGCAGGTGTGCCCAAAGCCGGGCTGGGTGTCTTCCGCAGAAGCGGACCTTTCTCCACAGAAATGGCGTCACAGGTGCGAGCCAATGTCTGCAAAAGCGGAATCGCTGGAGGCAGTGAGGTCTTTTAATATCAGGACTTAGGCAATTTTAGCTCATTTCTTTCATCTCTTGGGCGATTTTGGAGCTCTTTGATGAAGGGTTTTCACCTAGCACTTTGAAGTAAGTGATTTCTATATGAGATTAGTTTAATATATGTATTTTTGGTAGATTCTTAGCATATAAATTGTGGGTTTAGTTGAAAAACCTAGATTTTGATAAAAAATGGGATTAGCCACGAATATGATTATGAATTCGGTAAAAATTATATATTTGAGTTCGTGAGGTTATGGGTAATAATTATCTTTGAAAATTTCCGAAATTCGGGCACGTGAGCCCAGGGGTGAATTTTAGGAATCTTCCAAATTAGGTTGGGTAATTAATCTAATAGTTGAATTATTAACTTTTGAGAGCATATTGATTAATTTACATAATATTTGGCTAGCTTCGGATTTGTTCGGCACCAAGTTGGTTCCTTAGAGTGAATTTGTGGCCGGAAAGTGAGCTTTTAGATGAGGTAAGTCTCTTGTCTAACCTTGTAAGAGGGAATTTACCCCAAAGGTGATTTAAATTACTATTTGCTTCTAATTATGGGGGCTACGTACGCACGAGGTGACGAAAGTTCGTGCGTAGCTACTAATTATGTTTAAGTCCGGGTAGTTTAGGACCCAAATCATGAAATACTTGTAATGTTTGCACCCTACTTGTTAATTAAAGTTCCTAAATTATATTGAAACTTGATAAAGGATTTGTAAAGACAAAATTATACTTACTTGAGTTTTGGCGGGTTACTTGACCATTAATGGAAATTGTGTTTCTTTGTGTATTAGCCTTGTAATAGCTTTTAAATAAGATGTTTATAAAGTATTCTCTCTTATTTTGGAGTGGGCTGAACGCCTCGTCAGTATAATAGATGCATCTATGGATTGTGCCGCTAGACCCTCGGCAGTGTACACATTATTCTGGATCGAACCGTACGACCTCAGCATAAATCGTGCGTGTTAATGCTTGAAGCCCGAACACACTTGATATTATTTTCATGAATTGAGAGGTTATAATCTATTTATTTGTTTGGAATTTATTTGGAATTAGTATGTGTTAGTGGAGGACCTTTGGAATATCTTAATTAATTAAAGAATCATTTAATCAATGTTGTTATTGTGTTAATATTATTATTCACATATTCTATGTCTATTTAGCATTTCTGTATATTATTGTTAGTCCATAGTAAGTATCGATGTCGATCCCGCGTCACTACTTCTTCGAGGTTAGACTTGATACCTACTGGGTACATGTTGTTTATGTACTCATGCTACACTTTTGCACTAATCGTGCAGGATCCGAGGCAGGTGCATCTAGCAGTCATTCCGGCGTGCACCCCCGCTACCCCGAGGCCTAGTGGTGAGCTGCCTTCTGAGTCCGTTCTGCAGCACCCGGAGTCTCTCTTTTGCAATTATTTTCTGTCTACTCTATTTCAGACAGCAGTCTATAGTTTTGTATATTCTACAAGTTGCTCATACACTTGTGACACCAGGTCTTGGAAGACATGCTAGTAGACTTTATGGTTTTGGAACATTTATTTCACTGTATTTGCTCACTCATTAGCTTTTGCTTTACTTTATTGGATTTTCTACTCATTTCCTTAATAAATGAAATTCAACTACTTTGAAATTTATTAAAAAGAATAATTACATGGTTAGTTCACTGCCTAGTGGCGACGTTGGGCGTCATCACAGCCTATAGCAGAAATTGGGTCGTGACAACATAGTATCAGAGCACTAGGTTCACGTAGGCCTCACAAGTTATGAGCAGGTCTAATAGAGTCTTGCGGATCGGTGCGGAGACGTCTGTACTTATCTTCGAGAGGCTGTAGGGTGTTAGGAAAACTACTCTTTCTTCATCTCCAATCATGCAGTTGATGTTGTGCTAAGTATCTTTCTCTTATTCTCTCACAGATGGTGAGAACGTGTGTGACAGATGTACTCGACTGTGGAAGAGCTGCTCCCCCTGTTACTAGAGGCCGAGGGAGGGCTCCAGTTCATGGTAGAGGACGAGGCGTCCTAGAGTTTCTCCAGTTATTCCACCAGTGGATCTAGTAGAGGATTCTATTATTGAGGAGCAGGGCGAGGTGCTTGCAGCGGAGCCAGCCCTGGTGGATTTCGTGTCCGCATCGGGATTCCAGGAGGTGATGGGACGTATGCTGCAGTTCGTGGACTCTATGACTCAGGCTGGTTTATTTCCAGCAGACCCAGCCACATCTCAGGCGGGAGGGGTAGCACAGACCCCTACCGCCCAGGCTCCAGGGCATGCAACTGCCGTATATCAGACCCCGGGCACACTACCCGTGGGCGGGGCTCAGCCAGCTGCAACAGCTATACCGGAGCCCAGACCTTTGCGCCTGGCGAGCCACAGAAGCTATTGGACAGATGGACCAGGCTACATCCTCCTGTATTTGGAGGTGAGCGACATGAGGCCCCCCTGGAATTTATTGATCGGTGCAGGGACAGACTGTACACTATGAGGATATTGGAGTCCCACGGGGTGGACTTTACCACCTTTCAGCTGGAGGGCAGGGCCCGTAGATGGTGGCAGTCCTATCTTCTTGGCAGATCAGCAGGTTCTCCTCCCATGAATTGGGACCAGTTCACACGCCTCTTCCTGGACAGATATATTCCACCCTCTCAGAGGAAGATTTGCATCTTGAGTTCGAGCAGCTATAGCAGGGCCAGATGTTAATGACCGACTATGAAGCGCCATTCATTAAATTGTCTTACCATGCACTTATGATACTTTCTACAGATGCAGAGAGAGTGCGGAGGTTCGTTGCGGTTTTGTACTCTGGTATCCTGACCATTATGGCCCGAGAGGTTGAGATGGGTGCTTCGTACGAGCTGGTTGTGGAGATAGCTCGGAGGATCGAGGGTGTTCGTCAGCGCAGCCGAGAGCAAGTGACGATTGGTTTCAAAATTCTGGAGGGTTCAGTGTGCTCCAGCTGGGGGCAGAGGTCAGTTTGTGAGGGGTCAGTCTAACAGGCCCATATATCCAGCACCGCCGCCTCCTCGGGGTGCTCCGGTGCGGCCTTATTTCAGCGCCATTCCAGAGAGCTCCTACCGTCCACCAGCTATTCAGGGTTCCTCCAGTAGGCCTTCAGGCCATTAGGGTCAGACTTCAGGTCAGCAATCCACTGTACCGAGAGGCTGTTTCGAGTGCGGGGATCTTGGTCATGTGAGGAAGTTCTTCCCCAGGCTCCGGGGCAAGGCAGTGCAATAGGGTCAGCAGCCTTTGATTATAGCACCAGCTCCCACACCAGCCGTCTGGCAGACCAGAGGCGGAGGGCACGTGGGTAGGGGACGTCCTAGAGGTGTAGGCCAGTTAGGTGGCACTCTAGCTAGGTTTTATGCCTTTCCAGCCAGACCAGATGAAGTAGCCTCAGATGCCGTAATCACAGGTATTATTTTTGTCTGCGGTAGGGATGCTTCGATACTATTTTATCTAGGGTCTACATATTCATATGTTTCATCTCTGTTTGCTCATTCCCTAGGTGTTCCTTGTGAGTCCTTGGGTACTCCTATTTATGTGTCCACACCAGTGGGAGATTTTGTTATTGTGGATCGAATATATCGGTCTTGTATTGTGACTTTTTGTGGTTATGAGACTAGAGCGGATCTTCTGTTGCTCGATATGACCGACTTTGAGATCATTCTGGGCATGGACTGGTTATCTCCACATCACGCCATCCTTGATTGCCATGCCAAGACTGTTACCTTGGCGATGCTAGAGTTGCCTAGATTGGTTCATCTATCAATGCATCTAGTTGGGTTATCTCTTTTCTGAAGGCTTGACACATGGCCGAGAAGGGTTGTTTGGCTTATCTAGCTTATGTTCGGGATACTACTACAGAGACTTCGGCGATTGATTCAGTGCCCGTGGTTCGGGAGTTCTCCGATGTGTTTCCTTCTGATCTTCTAGGCATGCCACCATATCGTGATATCGATTTCTTTATTGATTTGGCTCCAGGTACCAAGCCTATCTCTATTCCACCGTACCGCATGTCTCTGAAAGAGTTGAAGGAGTTGAATGAACAACTTGAGGAGTTGCTAGCAAAGAGGTTCGTCAGACCGAGTGTATCGCCTTGGGGTGCACCGGTGTTACTCGTGAAGAAGAAAGATGGGACTATGCGGATGTGCATTGACTACTGCTAGTTGAACAAAGTTACCATTAAGAACAAGTACCCGTTGCCGCGTATTGATGATTTGTTTGACCAGTTGCAAGGTGCTAGGGTGTTCTCTAAGATTGACTTGAGATCGGAGTACCAACAGTTGAAGATTCGGGATTCAGATGTTCTAAAGACGGCTTTTCGGACTAGATATGGCCACTATGAGATCCTAGTGATGTCCTTCAGTTTGACTAATGCCCCGGTGGCGTTTATGGATTTGATGAACCGAGTGTCCAGACCATATATTGATTTGTTTGTCATTGTCTTCATTGATGACATTTTGATCTACTCGCTTAGCATGGAGGAGCACGAGAATAATTTTAGAGTGGTGCTTAAGACCTTGCGGGAACAAAAGCTATATGCTAAGTTCTCCAAGTGTGAGTTTTGGTTAGATTCTATGGCATTCTTGGGGCATGTTGTATCAGGCAAGGGTATTAAGGTAGATCCCAAGAAGATCGAGGCAGTTCAGAGTTGGCTTCATCCTACCACAACGACCGAGATTAGGAGCTTCTTGGGGTTAGCAGGTTATTATCGTCTGTTCATGGAGGGCTTCTCATCTATTGCATCACCTTTAACTAGATTGACCCAGAAGAGTGCTCCGTTCCGATGGTCCGATGATTGTAAGGCGAGCTTTCAAAAGCTCAAGACCGCATTGACTTCAGCACCGATATTAGTGTTGCCTTCCGGTTCAGAGATGTATATTGTGTATTGCGACGCTTCACGCGTTTTTTTGGGATGTCTATTGATGCAGGAGGGGCGAGTTATTGCATATGCTTCACATTAGCTGAAGCCCCACAAGAAGAATTAACCCGTACATGATTTGAAGTTGGCCGCGATAGTTCATGCTCTTAAGATTTGGAGGCATTATCTTTATGGGGTGTCCTGTGAGGTTTACACCGATCATCGCAGCTTGCAGCATTTGTTAAAGCAGAGGGATCTCCATTTGAGGCAACGCAGGTGGCTTGAGTTACTAAAAAATTATGATATTACCATCCTTTATCATCCGGGCAAGGCGAATGTGGTTGTGGATGCCTTGAGTAGAAAGGCAAAGTGTATGGGTAATTTGGCATTCATTTCGGCAGAGGAGAGACCACTAGCTTTGGACATTCAGTACTTAGCTAACAGACTTTTGAGGTCAAATATTTCAGAGCCCAGCCGAGTTCTTTCATGCGTCGTCGCTCAGCCTTCACTATTCGAGCAGATCAAGGCTCGTCAGTATGATAACCCGCACTTATTGGTTCTTAGAGAGACGGTACTACAGGGTGGTTCCAATGAGGTTACTATCGGTGAGGATGTTGTTATACGACTCCAGAGTCATCTATGTGTTCGTAATGTTGATGGATTGAGGGAAAGGATCCTAGAGAAGGCATACAGTTCTCGATATTCTATTCATCCAGGTGCTATGAAGATGTATCGCGACCTGAGGCAGCATTATTGGTGGCGGAGGATAGAGAAGGACATAGTTGACTATGTAGCGAGGTGCCCAAATTGCCAGCAGGTTAAGTATGAGCATTAGAGGCCAGATGGCCTACTCCAGCAGATGATTATACCTGAGTGGAAATGGGAGTGCATTACTATGGACTTCGTAGTTGGGTTGCCGTGGACCTTGAGGAAGTTTAATGCAGTTTGGGTCGTTGTTGACAGGTTGACCAAGTCGGCACACTTCATTCCGGTTGTGACCACATATTCTTTATAGAGATTGGCCCAGATTTACATTTAGGAGATTGTTCGTTTGCATGGTGTGCCTGTTTCCATTATATCATATAGAGGCCCTCAGTTTACTTCGCATTTCTGGAGTGCACTATAGAGTGAGTTAGGGATCCGATTAGAGCTCAGCATAGCCTTTCATCCACAGACCGACGGGCAGTCAAAGCGGACGGTTCAAATCTTGGAGGATATGCTCAGAGCACGTGTGATTGACTTCGGAGCAGTTGGATCGATTCTTGCCTATAGCCAAGTTTGCTTATAACAGTTATCAGTCCAGCATCGAGATGGCTCTATTTGAGGCTTTATATGGTCGGCGATGTCGTTTGCCCATCGGATGGTTTGAGCCCAGCGGGGCTAAGTTATATGGTACTGATTTGGTGAAGGATGCATTGGGAAAAGTAAAGTTGATTCAGGAGCGACTTTGCACAGCACAGTCCAGGAAGAAGAGTTACGCGGATCAGAAGGCGCATGATTTATCATTTATGGTTGGTGAGAAGGTTCTCTTGAAAGTCTTGCCTATGAAGGGAATCATGAGGTTCTGGAAGAAGAACAAGTTGAGCCCAAGGTTTATAGGTCCATTTGAGGTGTTAAGACGAGTTTGGGAGGTTGCTTATGAGCTTGCTTTGCCTCCCAGTCTATCGGGAGTTCATCCGGTTTTCCACATGTCTATGATCTAGAAGTATCATGCCGACAGGTCACATGTGTTAGACTACAACACGATTCACCTAGATGAGCGTCTGGGTTATGAGGATGAGCCAATTGCCATTATTGACAGGCAGGTTCGCCAGTTGAGGTCCAAGAAGATTTTGCGGTAAAAGTTCAGCGGAGGGGTCAACCAGTCGATGAGGTGACTTGGGAGACCGAGGAGTACATGCGGAGTAGATATCCACACTTATTCAGCACTCCGGGTACGATTCTAGATCCGTTCGAGGACGAACATTTCTTTAAGAGGTGGAGAATGTAACGACCCGATCGATTGTTTTGCTTTCTAGATCCCCGTTCCCTTAATTAAGACTCCTCATATGTGCTTTTACTGTTTTATGACTTGCGGGGACGGTTAATTCGGGCTTGGAAGGTTTCAAGTTGAAATCAGAAGACTTAGTTCCTTAAGATTGGCTTAAAAGGGATAAAAATGACTTGGGGAAACATTTATAGTAAACGATCTTAGAACCGGGATTTGATGGTCCCAATAGGTCCGTATGATAATTTTGGATTTGGGCATATGTTCGGATCGGGTTTTGGATGACCCGGGAGCGTTTCGGCACTTAATATTGAAGGTATGCAAATTGAAGGTTTTTCAAGTTCTTTAAATTTAGTTTGGAGTAGGTTTTTGTGTTATCGAGGTTCGTTTGGGATTTCGAGCCCGAAAATAATTCTGCATGGTAATTTAAGACTTGATGCAACATTTAGCATCATTCCGAGTTGATTTGATAGGAATCCGAGCGCAAAGTGTTTCTAAAAGTTTTTCAATTTTATAATTCGATATATGCATTTTGGCATTCGATTTGTATTTCTAGATGTTATTTTTGTGTTTTCGAGTGTGGAACGGGTCCGTATTATGTTGTTGGATGTGTGAGTGTTATTGTATGGGTCCCGGGTGCCTAGGGTGTGGATTGGATTGGAAATCGGACTCGGAATTTGGCTTGGGAGAATGCTGGTGCACCAGTTTTGGTGCGTCCGCACCTGCGAGATTTTTTGCGCAGGTGCGAGACTTTTCTCACAGATGCGGTTTAGGACAAGGGGTCTGTGGCCCGCAGAAGCAGAGGAGTTTCCCCAGAAGCGGCCTCGCTTCGGCGAAGAAGGGGCCGCAGGTGCAGAGGAGGCGAACGTGGGCAAGGTCACAGGTGCGAGAAGCGAGCCGCGGAAGCGAGCTCACAGGTGCGGTTGCCTTCCGCAGGTGCACCCAAAGCTGGGCTGAGTGTCTTCCGCAGAAGCAGACCTTTGTCCGCAAAAACGGCATTGCAGGTGCGACCCAAGGTCCGCAGAAGTGGAATCGCTGGAGGCAGTGAAGTCTTATAATGTCAGGACTTAGGCAATTTCAGCTCATTTCTTTCATCTCTTGGGCAATTTTGGAGCTCTTTGAAGAGGGGTTTTCACCTAGCACTTTGAAATAAGCGATTTCTATTTGAGATGAGCTTAATACACGTATTTTGGGTAGATTCTTAGCATATAAAGTGTAGAAATTGTGGGTTTAGTTGAAAAACCTAGGTTTTGATAAAAAATGGGATTTAACCACGAAAATGATTATGGATTGGGTGAAAATTATGTATTTGAGTTCGTGAGGTTATGGGTAACAATTATCTTCCGAAATTTTTTGGAATCCGGGCACGTGGGCCCGAGGGTGAATTTTAGAAATCTTCCAAATTGGGTTGGGTAATCGCACTAATAGTTGAATTATTAATTTTTGAGCGCATATTGATTAATTTGCATAATATTTGGCTAGCTTCGAATTTGTTCGGCACCAAGTTGGATCCTTAGAGTGAATTTGTGGCCGGAATGTGAGCTTTGAGAAAAGGTAAGTCTCTTGCCTAACCTTGTAAGAGGAAATTTTCCCATAGGTAATTTAAATTACTATTTGCTTCTACTTGTGGTGATTACATAAGCACGAGGTGACGAGAGTCCATGCGTAGCTACTAATTAAGCTTAAGTCCTGGTAGTTTAGGACCCAAATCAAGAAATACTTGTAATATTTTCACCCTACTTGTAATTAAAGTGCCTAAATTATATTGAAACTTGATAAAGAATTTGTAAAGACCGAATTTCACTTACTTGAGTTTTGGCAGGTTACTTGACCTTTTATGGAAATTGTGTTTCTTTGTGTATTAGACTTGTAATATCTTTTCAATCGGATGTTCATAAAGTATTCCCTCTTCTTGTAGAGCGGGCCGAATTCCTCGGCAGTGTAATAGATGCATCTATGGTTCGTGTCGTTCGACCCTCGACAGTGTACATATTATTCTGGATCGGGCCTTACGGCCTTGGCATGTCGTGCGTGTTAATGCTTGAAGCCCGAACACACTTGATATTATTTTCATGAATTGAGAGGTTATAATCTATTTATTTGTTCGGAATTTATTTGGAATTAGTATGTGTTAGTGGAGGACCTTTGGAATTTGTTAATTAATTAAAGAATCATTTAATAAATGTTGCTATTGTGTTAATATTATTATTCACATATTCTATGCATGTTTAGCATTTCTGTATATTATTATAAGACCATTGTAAGTGTCGATATCGACCCCTCGTCACTACTTCTTCGAGGTTAGACCGGATACTTACTGGGTACATGTTGTTTATGTACTCACGCTACACTTCTGCACTAATTGTGCAGGATCTGAGGCAGGTGCATCTGGCAGTCATTCCGGCGCGCACCCCCGCTACCCTGAGGCTTAGTGGTGAGCTGCCTTCTAAGTTCGTTCTGCAGCACCCAGAGTCTCTTTTTTGCAATTATTTTCTGTCTACTCTATTTCAGACAATAGTCTAGAGTTTTGTAAATTCTACTAGTTGCTCATACACTTGTGACACCAGGTCTTGGAACACATGCTAGTAGACCTTATGGTTTTGGAACATTTATTTGACTGTATTTGCTCACCCATTAGCTTTTGCTTTACTTTATTAGATTTTTTACTCCTTATTTCCTTATTAAATGAAATTCAACTACTTGAAAATTTATTAAAAAGAATAATTGCATGGTTAGTTCACCGTTAACTTTCCTAGAGGCGACGTTGGGCGCTATCAAGGCCTATTGGAGAAATCGGGTCATGACACTGAGAGTGACTCAAGAAGGATGATAAAACAGAAAGCAGTAGGTACTTCATTAGCTTTTGCTTTACTTTATTAGATTTTCTACTCCTTATTTCCTTAATAAATAAAATTCAACTACTTGGAAATTTATTAAAAAGAATAATTGCATGGTTAGTTCACTGTTGGCTTTCCTAGCGGCGACGTTGGGCGCTATCAAGGCCTATAGGAGAAATTGGGTCATGACAGTGAGAGTGACTCAAGAAGGATGATAAAACAGAAAGCAGTAGGTACACTCGAGCTGGATGAGATGTCTGTCGTGCGAGCAAAGATTTCTAAACTAAACGACCAAATGGCTAAGATGGCAATGGGTCAAGGGCATCAAATGCAGCAGATTCAGAGGATGGTTATATGTTGTGAAATTTGTGGAGATGGTCATATGAGTGATCAATGTCCGGTGAATCCTAAATCTATTTATTATGTGGGTCAGTAAGGTAGAAGTTTGATGAACCTGAATAATCAACATGGGAACACCTATAATCCCAAATGGACGAATCACCCAAATTTCTCATGGGGTGGGAACCAGACCACTTAGAATTAATACAGGCCTCAAGGGAACTATAATTAGCCTCAAAAGCCACCTCGACAGGTAGGAGAAAGAACTAATGATATGTTGAAAAAGCTGTTGATTGACAACCAGCAACTTCGAATAGATAATCAGCAATTGAGGATTGAATTTCGAAATATAGAGAGGCGGATTGGGCAATTGGTTGCACAACAAAATACTCGACCTGCAGGGGCCCTTCCCAGCGATACAAATAAGAATCCTCAGGTAATGCAGAGAATTAGAAGAAGTCCCAAAAAAAAAAGAAAGAACAAGTCACTCCTAAGGGTGAACTGATCCCCAAAACTCTGTGGGAAGCTGAGGAAGAAACTGAAGAAAACGAAAAGATACAGTTTCAAGGCCACCACCTCCTTTCCCATAGATATTGAAGAAGAAAAATGATGACAGGATGTTCAACAAATTTCTTGATATTCTGAGCCAAATTCAATTGAATCTTCCATTGGTTGATGTGCTCCTAAAAATCCCAAAATATGCTAAGTACATTAAATATATCGTGGCTAAAAAAGGAGGTTGATAGAGTTTGAGACGGTGGCACTTACTAAAGAGTGCACCTCGAGAATTCAAAGAAAATTTCCGCAGAAGTTGAAGGATCCGGGAAGCTTCACCATACTTGTTCGAATTGGTGTGGTAGATGTGGGACGAGCGCTTTATGATTTGGGGGCTAGCATAAATTTTGATGCCCTATCAGTTTTCAGTCAATTTGGGTTGGGAGCCCAAGGCCAACCACTGTCATGCTACAACTTGTTGATATATCTATTGTCCATCTCGAGGGAGTGATAGTAGATGTGCTACTACAAATTGGGCAATTTATTCTGCCAACAGATTTCATTATACTAGACTATGAAGCTGATGAACAAGTCCCCATCATCTTGTGACGGCCTCTCTTAGACACCGCTGATGCTGTGATCAAAGTTCATGAAGGAAAAATGATCCTCCGAGTTGATAATGTGGAAGCGGTCTTTAAAGTATACAGGGCAATTCAACTGCCAAGTCACTATGAGGATCTAGCTATGATATCTGTGATTGAGACAGAAGAAGAAGAAAAAAATGATGTCGGTGCATATCTAGATGACTCTATAGAGAAAGCACTTATGTTGTTTAACAGCAATGACTTGGACGACGAGGTGAGGAGATGGCGCATCATCTGGATACATGTGCTTACATCAAAATTGATCGATTTCAAGCCTCTAGATAGACTAAATGGGCCACGCCTAAATCATCTATCAATGAAGCTCCTAAATTGGAACTCAAGCCCCTACCCTCCCATCTTCATTACGACTATTTAGGTGTTGACGAAACTTTACCTGTTGTTGTATCTTCTGACTTATCTATTTTGCAGGAAGAAAAGCTACTTCGCATACTTGGAGAGCAGAAGCGGGCGATTGGATGGACCATGGCTGACATCCGCGACATTAGCCCAGCATTTTGTATGCATAAAATTCTCATGGAGGATGGGTACAACCGAGTGTGGAACACCAATGCCGCTTGAATCCAGTCATGAAGGAAGTGCTGAGAAAGGAAGTCATAAAGTGGCTCGATGCAGGTATTATCTTTCACATCTCTGATAGCAAGTGGGTAAGTCCAGTCCAGTGTGTACCTAAAAAGGGTGGAATGACGGTGGTCATAAATGATAATAATGAATTAATTTAAACTAGGACTGTCACCGGTTGGAGAATTTGCATTGACTACCGGAACTAAATAATGCTACTAGAAAGGATCACTTCCCCCTTTCCTTTATTGATCAGATGCTAGATAGGTTGGCCGAACAAGACTACCATTGTTTCCTTGATGGATATTCCGGCTATAAACAGATCTCAATTGCACCAGAGGAGCAAGAGAAGACTATCTTCACTTGTTCCTATGGCACTTATGCTTTTAAGGGAATGCCATTTGGGTAATGCAATGCACAGGCGACTTTTAAAAGGTACATGATGGCAATCTTCACTGATATGGTAGAAAAATTTGTTGAAGTATTTATGGATGGTTTTTCGGTCTTTGGACCATCTTTTGACGGATGCTTAATGAATTTAAGTAAAGTGCTTGCCAGGTGTGAAGAGACAAAGTTGGTGCTAAACTAGGAGAAGTGCCATTTTATGGTACGAGAAAGAATTGTACTCGGGCACAAGGTGTCCAAAGATGGGTTGGAGGTAGATAAGGCAAAAGTGGATGCAATTGAAAAACTGCCACCTTCAATCTCTGTCAAAGGAGTCGGAAGCTTTTTCGGACATGCAGGATTCTATCGTAGATTCATTAAAGATTTCTCTAAGATTTCCGCTCCCTTGTACAGGTTGCTCGAGAAGGATACACCTTTCAAGTTTGATGAAAACTGCTTGAAGGCATATGAGGAGTTGAAAAAGAGATTGGTGACTGCACCAATTATCACCGCCCTAAACTGGGGAGAGTCTTTTGAATTGATGTGTGATGCTGATGACACGACAATTGGGCCATATTGGGCCAGAGGAAAAATAAGGTGTTCCACTCAATTTACTACGCTAGTTATTGCTCCCAAAACGCACACGCAAGTATACGTGGTCGACAAGTAATATAGGGTTGTAAGTCCAGATATGTATCCATAGGGACTTGTGATTAACTATCAATCAAATTAAACCCAAAAAGTTAATCTATTCAAGTGATTTTCTAAAGTATGAATATCTAACTAAAACTAATCTAGAGTAACAAACTAAGCGATTACAGAAAACAAGTCGGCAAGCTTAAAGACAAATTCAATGGGAGAAAATATTCCAGAGTTATGGGTTAACTAAAAATCCCGTTGAGTTTTCCTCTTAAATTGTCTAATTAATTTATCTGGTTTATTGATTGACAGGGTTAATATTACTCATAGTATTCTCCCGAAGTTCTACTCGCCTATTCAAACTAACCTAATGCCTATATTCCTATGGAATTAGGATTAACAAGAATGCATTAATAATTCCCGTATAGTAATCAAGCAAGGCGATTAGGTATATCCCTATTCTAACCGCAAATCCATTCCCGATACTCAGGTTCAAGAGCTCGCTCTACTCAATCTTATATGCAATCTAGAATTCCCTCTCCCGAGTTCAATCCTAGATTCGTCGATAGTATTCAATTGGTGATCAAGCAATCAAATAATTAAGCGCAAGATTGAATAAATAAACCAATATGATAAAATAATAAGAACAATTCAAGTTTCAAACTACAATGTTCATATAGCACCCACAATTCTAGAACTAATAAACTATGAAAATAAAGGACAAGAAGAGAAGAAAAACTAGTCTAAAGCCTCCTCCAAGCGTGGTTTATGTTCTCCCCTCCAAAGTGGCATGTTCTCCTCCCAAAAATATTTTCGATCCCCTCCAAATTAGATTTGGAATGCCTTTATATGAGTTGGCACCGTGTAGGGCCGAAATAATCTTGTCCCGAGCGAAATAGGAAAAATCTCGCACTCAAGGTCCAATACATTTTGCAATCTTCAACTATTTGGGTTTGCCTTTGAATTCTATTTCCTTTCTTTCTTGTCTTGCACTTGGGGGGTGGGACAAACACCAAAGGGTGTCCCCCCTTTTTCTCTTAATTTTTTTATTCTTTTATTTTTCTTTCGTGCTTTATTCAATTTTGCTCCTAATCTCTTCATCTTCGCACCATTTTATTCGTACACAGTTAAAATATAATATTAAGCATAAAGTAATATAATTAATACTCAAAAGTTGATTAAAAGTGCTAGAATGTGAGCCAATAGTGGTTAAATATATGTATTTTTGGCCGAACATCAACACCCCACACTTAGGCTCTTGCTCGTCCTCGAGTAAGCTTTAAAACCACTCTCAATAAATTAAGTATAGAAATACCACCACTTCGGCTGATACTAACAATTAGGCCCTATAGCAACTCAAACCATCAGATATACACTTCCCAATCATCGTGCAAGATATACAAGTCACAAACAAACAACAAACTTCTAACCTCATAACCTCAGAGAGGGGCTCTAACTCACCAAATTTAAGCTCGCTCACCTACTCTGTCAAATAAAGCTAATAACATCACCTATCTATCATGAAACAAGTGCCCTCACAAGAATAAATAGTCCATACACTCAAATCGAAGAATGAATAAAATTTAAGGACGTAGCATCAAAGAACAACTCTTGCACTCACAAACAAATTCACGTGTATGCACAAAGAACCATAGGCTCGTCCATTATGTACATCTCTACTAATGAATTGTGCTCGAATAAAATTAAATAGGACTTTATCGGGTTGTAATGTTGGCTAGGGGACGGGTAGGAGAACTATATAATAATGACTTACACTTCCCTAAGCACTTTGCACTTTTAGACTTCATCACCCATTATTTTCCACTCTTCACTTTATTTTTCGGCCCTCTCTTCGTCAATTGTTTCACAAGTATTTTTCTCATATCAAGAACGTTTTTTTTCTCAAAGCAATTTTTTTTCATTCTCATTTTTTTCTATCACATTCTTTTCAAGAGGGCCTTTTCATCATTTTTCAGCTATCGTTGGTCACCATTTTTCACTTAGTCATCCCTTTCTTTAAAATTGTCAATTAATATCACAGTCTAAGTAATAGTGCTCAAGGAAGCAGGGTGCAAAAACTAGGGATTCAACAAAAGGATCAAGGTAAAAATACAGCTTCCAAACAAAATGCTACAGGCTCAACGGGCTAACTAGTGGTACAATATCTGAAAAGACTAAAATTCACAAGACATATCAAAGAAAGCCTATTATCATCTTCTAAACAAAGCAACACTTTTATTTCGCTTCAATAACATGCATGGCAAGTCTAGACTAAGATGCAAAATATGAAATATATATAAGAAATCCTCACCTCACATGGCACAAGTATCAATCAAGATGGATCAATTCTACTCAAAGATAGACAAGATCATAGCGAACGACAAAATAAGAATAGTTATATACAAAGTCACAACCCTGAGCCTAGGTGTCAGGAAATCTGCTATTTATTAATTACTCAAGCACTCAGAGTAAAGTACTACTCAACCTCAAGCCTAAATATGCTAGTATCAAACAAGTCACAAAGGTTTTTCTTCTCCCTCTTTTTCTACTCCTACAAAAATCCAATCCTAAAAATTAAAATAAAATTACTCGATTCAAGTTACATCCCCTGGAAAAGAACCAGCGCCTAAAGAAAAAACAAGGGATCCTATCTAACTATCCTAAAAAATAAAATCTTTTTGGTGTTTTTTTTAATCGGACTTTAATCCCTCAAGAAAATTGTCCAAAACATCCATCGTCGGAAAAAGTCCGAGCTTTTTCTGATTTTTCTTTTTCTCAATTTTTGCTTTTTATTTTTTAATTACAAAAATTACCACACTAAGAAAGAATACTACAATTAAGCTTGGATAGCATAGAAAATCACTCCTACAATCTCCTCACCCCATACTTAAAATTGTGCAATGCCCTCAATGCACACAATAATAATAAGAGGGTAAAAGAGACTCCCTGGTAGGCCAAAGGCCGAAGCATTTGCTGCTCACGGGATAGGCAGACTTCTCCTAATGATGGTCCTTTCTTAGTTCCAACCACCTGCTCGATTTTTCACACGCCTATTGGCTTTGACTCCATGCTCCTACTCCTACAAAAAAAACACTACAAAGATAATACAATAAAAAAATAAACAAAAGTAAAAAGAAAAAAAATAGAATTGGGTTGCCCCCCAGCAAGCGCTTGATTTAACGTCGCGGCACGACGCCATAACTTTCACCATTTTTCCTTCCACTTTGAGGATATAAATTGCGCCCCCGACTTTGTATCAATTTTTCTTTCACGTTCCTGAGGCGGTGATACAAATACAAGAGAACCGAGTAAACAATGTCGCATCTTGCACTTCTTGGACCTTAAGTGAGGTATATCGTTCTATCTCATTGGCATCGCAAATTTCAGAATGTATGCACTTTGTTCCTCATCTATTGACTCCTCCATATGCTCGAATGGGTCAATTCTCGTGTCACCAACCAAACACAATGTTGAAAAGTGTTTAGAATGAGGTCCATTGCGCTCCAACTCCAAAATCACTTTACTTTTGAGATCCTCACTTTTGCACACTTCCTCGACCTTGACATTATCAACAGTATTTAGGTCGAATAGTTGGAATTCCTCTTTTTGCTCCATAAGTTGGCCAGTATCTACAACAATTGGTTGTAAGGCATCAAACGTCTCAACCTCTTTATTCAATTGAGCCTACAAATCATGGATATTTGAGCCAAATTAGTCTATCTCTTGCCGGATCTCAGTTCTTCCTTCTATCAGCTGTTCTGCCATATTTGAAAGACCGTCATGGAGAAACCCATGAAATTTTATTAGTTGAGCTTGTTCCTCTAGACAAGATTCACTCACTATATCTGCTTCTTCAAAGTTATCTTCTTCTAGAAACTCAGTCTCTTCATCGAGTTGAGGTTCTTCTTGAAAATTGGCCATTAATTCTTCCATTTTAGCCAGCAGTACTTTGATTTATAAGGCAGTCTTTTCATTTTGCTCAATTATTTTCCTCAACATGTCCATAATACGGGCAGCACGTTCCACATCCTCCACTTTATTGCTCTTATCAAACTCATAAACATTATAAGAAAAATCATAATAAGGGATCAGAGAAGGGTAAAAAGAATTAGGACAACCATCCCAATGGCTACCTTGACAACCACACACATTACAGAAATTCCACTCATAAGATTGGGATTCACAATTTTTTCAGAAGTGTGTTCCTCCACAGTATGGACATGGATCACCATAATAAGAATAACCAATATTCGACCAATTCTCATTCCAAGATGCCATGTAAGAAAATAAGATAATAAAATATTAAACTAAACTAAATTATAAAACTTGAATAGATAAAAAGTTAAAGTCTAATCTAGAAAATAGGTAAATTCTAAGTCCCCGACAACAGCGCCAAAAATTTGTTGATCCCAAAATTCACACGCAAGTATACGTGGTCGACAAGTAATATATGATTGTAAGTCCAGATATCGTATCCAAAGGGACTTGTGATTAACTATCAACCAAATTAAACCCAAGCAATTAATTTATTCAAGCGATTTTCTAAAGTATGAATATTTAACTAAAACTAATCTAGAGTAACAAACTAAGTGATTACAGAAAACAAGTCGGCAAGCTTAAAGACGAATTCAATGGGAGAAAATATTCCAGAGCTATGGGTTAAAAAATAATCTCGTTGAGTTTTTCACTTAAATTGTCTAATTAATTTATCTGGTTTATTGATTGACAAGGTAATATTACTCGTAGTATTCTCCCGAAGTACTACTCGCCTATTCAAGCTAACCTAATGCCTATATTCCTATGAAATTAGGATTAACAAGAACGCATTAATAATTCCCGTATAGTAATCAAGCTAGGCGATTAGGCATATCCCTATCGTAACCGCAAATCCATTCTCGATACTCAGGTTCATGATCTCGCTCTACTCAATCTTATATGAAATCTAGAATTCCCTCTCCCGAGTTCAATCCTAGATTAGTAGATAGTATTCAATTGGTGATCAAGCAATCAGATAATTAAGCACAAGATTGAATAAGTAAACCAATATAATAAAATAATAGGAACAATTCAAGTTTCAAACTACAATGTTCATGTAGCACCCACAACTCTAGAACTAATAAATTATGAAATTAAAGGACGAGAAGAGAAGAAAAACTAGTTGAAAGCCTCATCCAAGCGTGGTTTATGTTCTCCCCTCCAATGTGGCGTGTTCTCCTCCCAAAAATATGTCCAATCCCCTCCAAATTAGATTTGGAATGCCTTTTATATGAGTTGAGACCGTATAGGACCGGAATAACCTTGTCCCGAGCGAAATAAGAAAAATTCTGCACGCAGGGTCTAAACGCTGGCTTCGCTGAATCCAGTACGTTTTGCAATCTTCAACTCTTTTGGTTTGCCTTTGAATTCTATTTCCTTTTTTTTTGTCTTGCACTTGGGGGGGGGGGGGGGNCTCTCTTTTTGTCTTGCACTGGGGGGGGCAAACACCAAAGGGTGTCCCCCCTTTGTCTCTTTATTTTTTTATTCTTTCATTTTCTTTCGCGTTTTATTCAATTTTGCTCCAAATCTCTTCATCTTCACACCGCTTTATTCCTACACAATTAAAATATAATATTAAGCATAAAGTAATATAATTAATACTTAAAATATGATTAAAAGTTCTAGAATGTGAGACAATAATGGTTAAATATATGCATTTTTGGCCGAACATCACTAGCAAAACTCTAAATCCAGCTCAAATAAATTACATAGTCACAGAAAAAGAGTTGCTAGCGGTAGTATGGGTGTTTGACAAATTTAGGGCCTACTTGGTGGAAACTAAAGTCACCGTATAGATAGACTATGCAGTCATCGGGTATTTGTTCGAGAAAAAGGATGTTAAGCATAGACTCATTCGTTGGGTTTTTCTCTTGCAGGAATTTGATGTGAAAATCAAATATCGAAAAGGGATAGAAAATCAGGTGGCGGACCATTTGTCGCGCTTGAAAACTCGCGCATATGTTGAGGAAGGGGGAGAAATCCAGGAAAGCTTTCCTGATGAGCAATTGCTAGTCATCACAGCTGGACAGCCCCATGGTATGCTGACTATGTGAACTTTATTGTAAATGGGGTGACACCGCCAGAGTTTTCTCCGGATGGTAAGAGGAAATTCATGCATGATGTAAGGCTTTATCTGTGGGATGACCCATTTTTGTTTAAGCAGTATGCAGATCAGCTGGTGCGCCAATGTGTTCCTGAGGAGGAGATGGAAGCAATTTTACATAATTGCCATGCATCACCATATAGGGGGCACCGTGGTAGAGACAAAACGGCTGGAAAGGTGTTGCAGTCAGGATTATATTGGCCTAAGCTATTCAAGGATGCACATGCTTTTGTGAAAAGATTTGATAGGTGCTAGAGAACGGGTACAATTTCAAGAAGACATGAGATGCCATTGAAGGGCATACTTGAGGTCGAAATCTTCGATGTTTGGGGAATAGACTTCATGGGGCCGTTTCTAGCATCAAATGGACATCGGTACACCTTGGTTGCATTTGACTATGTGTCAGAGTTGGTTGAGGCTATGGCTTTACCTACGAATGATGCTAAAGTAGTGGTGAGCTTTATGAAGAAAAATATTTTCACCAGATTCGGGACTCCACGTACTTTGATCAGTGATGGAGGTATCACTTTTGTAACAAACTATTGGGCAACCTCTTAGTTAAGTATGGGGTGAGACACAAGGTCACAACTGCTTATCATCCGCAAATCAGTGGTCAAGTGGAGGTCTCAAATAGGGAGATGAAGTAAATTTTGGAGAAGACAGTGAGTTCAAGTAGGAACGATTGGGTAAGCAAGCTAGATGACGCTCTATGGGCATATCGCACGGCATAAAGAACTCTAATTGGCGCTTCGCCATACAGGTTAGTATATGGAAAGGCTTATTACTTGCCTGTTGAGCTTGAGCACAAGGTATATTGGGAAATCAAGAAGCTCGACTTTGATAAGAATCTAGCTAGAAAAAAACGAATGTTGCAACTGAATGAGCTCGAAGAGTTTCGACTGCACGCATATGAGAATGCGAAGTTGTATAAAGAGAAAATAAAGAGATGGCATGACAAACACATTTTGCATTGTGAGTTCGAAGCCAGTCAAGCCGTTCTCTTGTTCAATTCAAGGTTGAAGCTCTTTCCTGGGAAGCTCTAGTCTAGATGGTCGGGTTCATTTGAATAGTACGGGTTACAAAGCATGGAGTTATTGAGCTAAAGGACCCCGAGAGCAATGGCACATTTTTAGTCAATGGGCAAAGAGTAAAACATTATTGGGATGGTGGCGTTCATCATCATAAAACTTCGATAGACTTGGTGGATGCGTGAGGGAACATGTTGCGTCATACATTAAGCCAGGCGCTTGTTAGGAGGCAACCTAATTTTTAGTGCTTTAGTAGCTTAGCTTTTTGTTTTTTAGTCAGAGTAGACTAGATTATTTTTTTTGTTTTCTTTATTGTCATAGAAATCATAGATAGGAATGGTGTGGGATGTGTATAATGGATGTATTAAGTGCTCGGGTTTGGGGAGATGATTGTTTAAATAATAAAAAAAATCAAAAATCCAAAAATTAACGCCCAGGCCAGCGCCCTACGCTGCTTGTGGCGGACATTACAGATTCGGAAACACCCCCCCTTCCAGCTCCAGGCCTAGCGCGATGCGCTGGGCTGGGGGGGGGGGCGGTCAGGTAAGATTTTATATTTTTATTTTTTTATTTGTTTCCGTTTTTCTCCTTTTATTAAATCCATTAATAGTTAACCCGACCTAGATACCCGTTTATACTCACCTCCTAACCCATACCCATTACCCACTCCAATTAAAATAAACCTAAGTCTAAATTCCCTCCCCTCTCTCTAACCCATGTCCTTCTACTCTCTCTCTCTCTCTCTCTCTCTCTCTCTCTCTCTCTCTCTCTCTCTCTCTCTCTCTCTCTCTCTCTCTCTCTCTCTCTCTCAAGTTCTCCATTTTTGCTTGCTTTCATCTTAAAAATCACAGGTATGTGTCTCCTTCTTCCCTCTTTTCCTGTATTTTGTAACTTCATTGTGTGTAATACTACTTCCCCATCCCAAACGACCCCACTCCCCGAATTTTTCCTAAGTTTCTTTTTGACTTTATGCTATTGATACCCAATTTTGCCCTCATATTTTTCCAAATAGTAAATATACTTTCAAAACATCATTTTGCATCATTATCTAGTTTACAAATCTATACAAGCATTTTTCTATAATTTTCCATAATTTTTAAAGCTTTAAAATTAATTTTCTTGCATTTAAATTACATAAATATTTAGTAATTATCCCTTTAAATTATTTGTGATGACTTAATCATCCAAAATTACTATTTTTCTTCCCCATATATGTTTCATAATATTTTCACTTCATTTCGTATAATTATGTTTGTATTTTTAAGCTATTTACGTAATTTTGCAATAATAGCCTATATTCATACACAAATGCTCCTTATTCATATTATTTGTGTCAAAATAGCATTTTATATTTTTATACTGCCAAATCATTTTAGTGCATAAAAATATTTTTTATTTCTTTACTAATCATTTTTATAAATTATTTTGATAAATTATGTGTATTTAAAAAGGATGGCCCAAACTTTGAGCCAGTTTTCTGACCAAAATGGCCCATCACCTTAGCCCAATAGACCCCAAGCCAAAACCAGGCAATCCTTCTACCCAACCCGGTCGGTACCCGTTTCAAACGACCCGCCCAACTTCTTTAAAATCTTGGCCGTTGATCTTAAGAGATCAACGGCCCGCGATTAAACCCCTTATTTTAATTACCCACCCCAACCCTAATCCTCTCATTCTCTTTAATCCGCTGCCCCTAAATCCTCTCTACTCTCTCTTATTCTCTAAGAAACCCTAGCTACTGTATCTCTAAACCTTTCCTAATCCGGCTCTAAAATGGAATCAATCATTGATTCACCTACCTATTTTGTGATGTTTCACTATTATACATACGTCAGCGGTATTACTTAGTTCTTGCCCTATTTGTGGCAAGAACCATCTTTCGAAATCAGGTATGGTTGGCTTCTATCTTCAGGGATTCAAACGGTATTTTATCTACATACACTCGAAAGGGGACGATTCTTGTACTCCTAGTTTGATTTACAGTTGGTTAAACCCAACTAGGGTTTGATATTTCCAACTCCTTTATCGATTCTGATTGCGTGAGATCTTTTCTTTCCTTTTCTATGTTTAAATTGATAATTTTCCATTATTGTTGGTTCAAATCGATCAATATATAAATCCCTCCTCCCATTCCCCTTTAGGAAAGACCTTAATCGCTAGATTTTCACTAAAAATTAGAGTTATCACTTTACTGTTCTCTTGTTCTAGACCTTGGTTCTTGGACGGCTGAAAGCCAAGGCCATTAAGATTGATTACTCAGCCTTTTCTTGGTGCGACCATTGCCCGAGGTTCCTTTGAATCCCTTCGGAACATTGACGCATTAAGATTCTGGGTTCTTGTGGAACTTTGTTCTTTATTGTTGTCCGTTTAACTGGTAAGTCACTTGACTTTTGCAATTTCGCTTTTATGTGTCTATGATTTGCATATATTTCTCACTTCTAAAATTCACGGCTTTATGTGTTTTAGGGTTACTTTTGGGTGCAACTCTGTTAGCTTTACACTCGTTTTAAGTCTCTTTAGCATTTAATTTCACCTAAAGTTGCCAGTTCTGAAACATGCTTATGCCTAATTTGAATAATTTAAATTCTCTTAAGTCCATTTAGCCAATGTGTTCTGGGCTACTTCTGTGTGTGACCTTGTCAGCTTTACACTTGTTTGAACCTCTTTAGTATTTAATTTTACCTAAAAGCTGTCAATTCGGTTATTTGAATGTGCTTCATTTGAATAATTTGGACCTTCTTTAGTTAATTAGTCTACTGGTCGATACCTAAATGCTTACGTTTGCTATTTGACATGAGTTTACTTTCCCACTCTGTTCTGCCTATGTAATGTGTTCTAATATGTGTTAAGACCTTTTTTTATCAACTATGATCCACTTCCCTGATGGTGTGTCTCACAGCATATTCCTGTTTTACTTAGTTCTATATCCTTAATAACTATTTGAACCCTTTAGAATAGCCACCTTAGTTTGTGTTTCCATTAGCCACTCCCTCTACTACTGAGACCTGAACTATTCCTGACACTCAATTCTTTCTTCCTATTATCTACTGAATATGTAAATTGGTTGGTCAATCAATGGTTGTGTGATCTGGCTTAAGTTCTTCTATGGATTCTGGGTTGTGCTGATGAATATGGTTCCTGGGGGTGCTGCGTGAGAGTTGTTGAAGGCCCAGGCAATGCTGGGTGTTTCCTTTTGGGCCTGTTGTGGGCCTACTATCATTATTTGTATAATATTTGTAATCATATTCATTAGTGGGACTGTAATAACTTCGTAATAAACAATTGGGGTGTTAGTAAAAATGGGAAATGGGTAGATTCTGATATTTGCATGCAAGGGTAGAAAATATGCCTATAGAATTCAATGATTTGCCTGTTATATATGCCCTTCAATTTCTATGTGCACTGTAGAAATCATGTCATTAGGACATAGCACCTATAGG
Source organism: Nicotiana attenuata (assembly GCF_001879085.1). Classification (NCBI taxonomy): domain Eukaryota; kingdom Viridiplantae; phylum Streptophyta; class Magnoliopsida; order Solanales; family Solanaceae; genus Nicotiana; species Nicotiana attenuata. The sequence continues at coordinate 56,034,090 of NC_031994.1, forward strand.
TTTAATAACTTGAAATCTGCAATCTCAATATCAGCATGTAACAACTGTATAATCTTGTCTATGAGCAGCGCCTTGCATCTGAAACTGCCTATATGTTTTAATTCAAAATCACATAAAAATCATGTCTATAGGGCTTAAGGTTCTTAATTCTGAAACTGCCTAACATGAAAACCTGTTTCGCGTGCATTTGTTGCTTAAGTGTGGAGGCTAACTTGAGACCTTAGCTGCCCATATTTGAAGTCCAATGTGTTTTTGTATGTCACCTAGTTTTAACATTTTTGAGCAGCCTAGGTAAGGTCTAGAACTACCCAAATAGAGGTCCAATGCCTCCTGGATCGTAAGTGTGGGACGGGTAGTGCACGCATAGAGCACGACTTAGAATTGAATTAGAGAGCTTCTAGGTAAACAACTTTAACATAGTAATGGGTAGCAGGAGATGATAGTCTGATAGTCTGTGCCCGCTGAATAATATGAGCAAGTCCCTACCTCAAGGAAGTTGCGAACTATTATTTATGTTTCACGGGGTGATCCTTCAGGCTAAAAAACTTAGGACTCCCCCCTTTATATGTTGCTAAAAATCTAAATAGTTGTATCCCTATATTCGTACTAAGATCTGTACTAATCGTGTTATAATTTTTTGACCTTTATATTCCCTTTGCTTATTTGATCACTTAGTCTAATTGTAATCCCCATAATCTTAGGTTCGGTGGGGACCCATAGTTGTGGACCTCGAAGAAAGCCTAACACCTTCTCTTTGAGGTAATTTGAGCCCTTACCCGATCTTTGGTTGCGTTGACTACTCAAACAGAGTTATCTGCATAATAGGTGCCCTGACACACCTTGAAACCGTTAGATGGCAACTCTTGTCCTTTAGCACTCTATCTCCCATCCGAAGGAGTTGTCACAATGTCAAAACCCGCTTTCGCGAGAAAACGAGGCGCGACAACATGGCGACTCTACTGGGAATATACTTAGGCTTTTACCATAATGAACTTGGCTTATGTGGATTATTTTATTTGTTATAAAACGCATATTCCTTCTCATCTTTATTTGTTAAATTTTGCTATCACATGCACAACCCTTTCTCTATTCACCCTTATTCGTTTAAATTTGTTATAACGTGCACATCCCTTCCCTTCTCCACCTTTATTTGCTTAAATTTGTTATAAGATGCACATCCCTTTCCTATTCAACCTTATTTGCTATAACTGCTCTTCATTTATTTAAAGACCGCTATATCATACCTCTCCCGTCCCTACTCCCTTGTTTGTTTTATTACATTCTTGCATATATTCCACGAACTAACTTATTGTTTTCTCTTTCTTTTATATTTTTCATGTTTTACTTTAATACTATATTTACCGCTTTTTACATATTTATCATGCAAATACTTGACAATGTGTTACTATCTCTACATAAAGCATGCTCCACATCATACTCCACTCCTGCCAATTATCAACATAGCGACGCTTGATGAGTGTCCGCGCTCTTCCAAAATTACCCTTCTTAAATCAGAAAGTCTTATTTGCGGTAGACTAGTCGATCATCGGTGCAGTCGACAGTCCCGTGCCTTTCCCTCTCATGTTTTCCACTTATGAGTACTAGTCTAGGCCATTCTAGAAACTTTACTCCAATATCAAATGTACATGCATCATGTTAAACCTAGTATGGATTAGAACGTTGTTAACGTGATACCCCGCTAAGATAAGCATTGTCCAAAGTCCGACGGGATTTCCACAATCCCAATGGACACCATCATGTTATGTGCATTACTTGGAGAAAATATGCCAATATGTTGATCATTATTGTGTAAACAGTCAAATGTGGAGGGGGAAAGGGCTAACCTTATTTGTTTGCAGAAAATGAAGCACGAAGTCCCAAGGTTTGGCATGGTCCAAAATATCCCACCTCTGCTGCTCGATTGGTGGAAAATCATGCGCCTAGCGACAAGAATCATGTGAGAAGGGTCTTTGGTAATTTAACGTCCTTGCTAGACATCCGACCGAATAGAGCATTGATTGAGGCAGCCACTATGTTTTGGGATGATAAAAGGGCTGTCTTCCGCTTTGGTGACATAGAAATGACTCCTCTCCTAGAAGAAATAGGAGGCTTCGCTAAGCTGCCATGGGATAGTTCAGGGTTATTAGTGCAGAGAATCGCACCCCTTGCGGTTTTCTAAAAATGCTAGGTTTCAAAAAAGTTGCTTTGTTTGAAGAAGTCGTACATCCCGTTTGAATTCCTTTATGAGCGTTATGGGAACAACAAGTCATATCGCCTTCATTATGATGAACTTGCCATTACTTCCTTGGGTTGGATGCACCGTCGAGTTTGTGTTTATTGTTTGCTTCTTGGGGTTGTTGATATTTCCAATGAAAGGGGGAAGAATTCATACTCGCCTAGCTATGCTCGCCAGAACTTTTATGGAAGGCATCGAGGGACAAACTTATACCATCATCCCCATGATCTTAGCTGAAATGTACCGCGCTCTAGACCGGTGCAAGCAGGGATTTGGGCACTTCGAAGGTTGTAATCTGTTACTGCAAGTTTGGTTATTGGAACATTTTCAGAAGGGAGAATATCGCCAAGAGCTTCTGTGTCGACCATTGAACGACTACATAGCTTACCATTACCCAAAGAAAATGACCTTCATCCTATACAGGTTTGCACAACCTGGAAATGCTGTAAGTTGGGTGCGTTTCTTCAGCAATTTGACAGACGAATAGGTACATTGGTTGTTTGAATGGTTTCCTAGCAGTGAGTTCATCATCAGGTCAAGAGAGACTACCCATTTGGTACTGATCAAATTGAGGGGAATCTATCTTTATGCTCCTATAAGGGTAATGAGACAAGCGGGAAGAAAACAGGTTATACCTCGGGTTGTAAACATGGTCCAGTACAAAGCAGATTTTAAAGGGGACGTTATTCCATTCAAATTTTGGGCACATCATATGTGTAATCAGAAGGTCATTGTGGAAAAGGAAACTATTGAGCCAGATAGGTATCATGCCGATCATGTGTACTTCTACCCACTATGGCTGGTAGACGACATAGCAGGAGACGTTAAGCCGGGAATCAATTTGAAAAACAGGATCATAGATGATGTTGCTGAAGCACATGTCAAGTATAGGAGGTTACACAAAAGGGTCTTCAAGTCCGAGGTCAGGCATCTTGAACAACACCAAGTGGATATGGAAGCAATCAACGAATGGAGAGAAATTGCCACTAAGTCAACAGAGAGATTGGAATATTTGGAGCAAGGGTTGATGGAGCTTGAGGGAAAGATGAGGAAGAGGCTTGCAGATTGTCAAAACACGGATGGCAATGAAGGAGGGCATCTAGCAAAGGCTTACCTACTATTGGATATGCGTGACCTGGGGACCTGATTGATGGAATCAAGAGAGCCAAGCATGGGGAAGGTCCTTCTGGGACCAAGTAGATTAGGAAATGGTGTTCTTTACTGCTTTCTAGCTTAGTTTTAGATTTTGATTGTAATAAGGCAGATGCTATTAGTAACTTTCCTAATATTGTCGTTTTAGTAAGGATTTAATTTATTTCCACATTAATGAAATGATGTAATTATTGGCATCAATTTTCTCCAAGTCTATTTGTCGCTTAGGCCTACCTCGGGCACAACGCGGTCCCCCAAGTTAGGACGCAAATTTATTACATAATTTTGCAAAGCATGTTCAATATTGCAAGCATTCTTTCAATATCCTTTACTGACTTGGTTACCTTTTGTTTTTCTTTCTTTTGATTATTCCCATTCCCCAAGGTTGGCTCGTGCATACTGGCATCGTCCGCATATCACACTAAATCCGGAGGTCCTCCACCTCCTCCTCCACAAAGTGATCCTAAAGGCAGAAGTAAAGGGAAAGGAAAAATTGACAATTTAAGTGGTATCAAAAAAGACAATGCAGAAAACGTTGAAACTTCGGGTGGTCGAAGTACTCTAGCACAGAACGAATTGGTCCTACGCCTGGAACAGAAATTATTGGAGCTACAAGGAGAAATTGAGCAGGTCCGGAACTTAGCAAACCTTTCCCTCACCTTAAACGTCCCTGATGTCAACCAACAAAACTCGAATGCCCAAAACCCGGCACCTCCCTAAAACACACAGAACTAAAATCCACCGCCAAACTCTCCCGCACCACATCAATACACTACACCTCCTCAGAACCATAACCCTCCACCGGTACCTACTCCTCAACAACACCATTACCATCCAACTTAATACCCACAAACCACCACTTACCACACTCCTCAGAATGCACTGCAACCTACTCCTGATCCCCAAAAATTAACCAATGACCACCGTTATGCCCAGATTCCTGGAGTCCACTAAAGCAATCCCATATATGTCAAAACTTTACCCCACACCCCACAACAAACCCTATATATACCGGAATCCACCAAGAAGGACCTACTCATCAAGAACATGGCGTAAAACTCAAGAAGCTCACTGGCAGAGTTCATAGTGTTGAAGGTGGCAAGGGCATTGAAGGTTTGAATTATGAGGATTTGTGCATTCAACCAGATGTAGAACTGTCAGAGGGTTACAAACCTCCTAAGTTCGAAATGTTTGACAGAACTGGTGATCCAAAGGTGCATCTAAGAACAAATTGTGACAAACTTGTGGGAGTAGGCAAAGATGAACGAATTCGCATGAAGTTGTTCATGAGGAGTCTCACAGGAGATGCTTTGTCTTGGTACATCATTCAGAACCCGAAGAAGTGGGTTAATTGGGTAAGCATGGCGTCAGACTTTGTGGATCGATTCAGGTTCAACATAGAAAACTAACAAAAACCTTCCTCGAGTATGCTACTTGATGGAGATCTAAAGCTGCAAAAGTAAGGTCGTCACTTGAAGAAGAATAGATGAATAAGTTCTTCGTTAGAGCTCAAGACCAGCAATAATATGAAAGGCTGATGGTTATTGAAAACCATAACTATCTGACATCATCAAGCTGGGAGAAAGAATAGAAGATGGGATCAAGAGCGGAATGGTGACAAATTTCGAAGCACTCCAGTCCACAAATAAAGCTTTGTAGCCAGGTGGTATCTCTAAGAAGAAAGAAGTGGGTGTAGTAATGGTAGCCTAAGGTCCAAAGTCTCCTCTCACATACCAAACACCTTCACCCACATACCAGCCTTCACCCCCCAGATAACAACCTGCTGCTACTACCACACTTATAACACCCAACCCGCATATTACCACTCACCACCACCAGCCTGCCAAAATTACCAAAAATCAAGACCAAATTTTGATCGCAGACCACCCAGACAATACACTCCAATTGTTGAACCCATAGACCAAATATATGAGAGACTGGAGGTTGCCGGTTACTTCACTCCCATTCCCGCTATTGCTATGGAAAACTCTTCTCAGTGGATAAACCCAAACAAGACATGTGCCTATCACTTAGGCATGAAGGGTCATACCATTGATGAGTGTCACACTCTGAATGACAAGATCCAGACATTAATCGACACTAAAGTCATACAGGAAAAGGAGGCTGCACCCAATGTTCGTAACAATCCTCTCCCAGATCATAGAGGCGAGGGAGTAAATGTGATAGAGATCGATGAAGAATGGGATTTGGAAGGGTCAATTGGACTAATTTGGGAGAGGGATGATCTTAAAACATCTCCAGTAACCCTCATGCCCATCGTGGTACAAACCCAGGCACCGATTGAAGTTAAGGTAACCGCACCAGCACCGTTTGAAGTTGAGGTAACCACACCCTTCACCGTGATGGTAGCTCCTATGCCATCTTATAAGTCTGATGCTATACCATGGGATTATGTTGCGGAAGCAAGAAGGAAGGGAAAAGCGAAAATGGAAGAAACAGGTGCAGAACAAGGCATGACTAGAATTGGTAGGGTTTATGCACCCGAGCACTTGGGAGGAACAATCAAAGAAGTTGTATCTAAGCTGCCTATCATTGAGACTGGCCCTGATGATCTTTGGAGGAAAGTGCAAGCGAGAGAATACTTTGTGGTTGACCATTTGAACAATACTCCTGCTCAGATATCCATTTTATCACTGCCGCAAAACTCTGAGACACACAGGAATGCCTTGATGAAGGTGCTGAGTGAAGCCTATCTACCGACCAACATCGCTAGCGGGGAAATGGCCAACATGGTCGGGCGGGTATTGGAAAGCCACAAAATCACTTTTCATGAGGACGAGCTGCCACCGGAAGGATTAAGTCACAACAGGGCACTACATATCACAGTGCAATTTGAGGACAAATTCATCGCTAGGGTCTTGATGCATGGGGGTTCGGGTCTCAACATATGTCCATTGACTACTCTGAAGAGGGTGGGTAAAGGCCTGCACGAGATACGAGTAGGAAGTATGAATATGAAGGTGATGGATCTCAGAGGGCCACAATTAGGGAAATCAACCTCAGCCTACAGATGGGACCAACCTGGTTTGATGTCGAGTTTCAAGTGCTGGATATATCTGCTACCTACAATCTATTGTTGGAACGACCCTGGATACACGCTGTTGGTGCTGTAGCTTCTACTCTGCATCAGGCTGTGATGCATGAATGGAACCATCAGGAGGTGATCATCCATGGAGACAGGAGTAATCCCATCTATACAAATCAGACTTTTCCAGTTACCGAGAACAGGAGAAAGCTGGGTGGAGAAACATACCACCGCATTGAGCGCGTCAACGCAATTGAAAAGGACAAATGATGGAGCAACAAGATCGAAAGCATATTGCTATGGACAGGGTATGAGCCTGGCAAGAGTCTCGGCAAGAATCTCCAAGGGATCACCAAACCGGTACAGCCGAAGCGTCATGGTACAACCTTTGGGCTTGGGTACGAATATGTTACACCCCGTGATTTCGTACATGAAAGTATGCCATGAGTTAATTGACATAGACTCGGGGATGAGATTATCTTGAGGTTAGCATATTTATACTATTTATGACAAGCAATAAGTAAGTGCCATGAAGGATAAAGGGTACACGAATTAAAGAAAATGAGTTTCGTTGAAGGTTGTCGATTTGGGATAAAATACGGGCCGAGTGATAATACTCGACATTTATGGACTAGTACCATACAAGGTACCATATGACCATGATAGTATGATGTATAAAGTGTATCAAAAATAAGTAGAATTTCAAGTAATTTGAGACAAGTCTTAATTATGCGGGTAATTGGTTAATTACCGGGTAATGGAACATTACCTAATACCTAACAAGTGGATAAAGATTAAAATTTCCCACTCCACCCCCACGTGGCAGCAAGCCACTTCTTGAAGAAATGAATCTTAGTCATTTTGATTAGGTGGCAACCTAATATGCTAAGTACAAGACATTTCAATTCTAGGAACATGTATTGACTATTTTATATAATATTTGACTAATTTTGAGTCGTTTGCCACTGAATTGAGGGTTTAAAGCACAATTGTGGACCGAAAAGTAAGCTTTGAGACGAGGTAAGTCTCTTTTCTAACCTTGTAAGAGGGAATTAACCCCATAGGTGAATTGAATTAATATGTGCTTCCATTTGTGGGGGTTACGTACGCATGAGGTAACGAGAGTCCGTACGTAGCTACTAATTATGCCTATATCCGGGTAGTTTTAGGTTTACACCATGCTTTATTGACACCATTATTTGATTATGCTTATTAATTGCCTTGAATAGAGTTGAGATTGATGATTTCAAGATTTAAAAGTTTCCAGTTGAATTTCTTATTTTGGAAATAATTGAGGAATATTATGATAACTTTGAGAAATCTATATTCTCCCGCGTCGCAAGTGTATTCCGTGAGCGAGGTAAATTTCACTACTCTCATGGGAGCGGACCGTTCGTCTCGACAGGTTAACAGAAGCATCTATGGTTCGTGACGTTTGACCCTCGGCAGTGCATACAGTATATGTATATGTATTTTTGGATCGGGCCGTACGTCCTCGGCATAATTCATGCATAACAATACTTGGAGCCTAAATATATTTGATATTGTTTCATTGGCTTGAGAGGTTAAATGATTAACTGATGGAAATTGATTTAGGACTTACTATCGGTGAAAGAATTGTTTATATATTTCTTGCGCTTTAGTTCTAATATCATTTATATACCCCATGTTTAATTAGAATTTTAGATGTTTTATTGTTGGCCCATAGTAAGTGTCGAAGTGGACCCCTCGTCACTACTTCTTCAAGGTTAGACTAGATACTTACTGGGTACATGTTGTTTATGTACTCACTCTACACTTCTGCACTAAATGTGCAGGATCTTAGGTAGGTGCATCTGGATATCAGTGCAGCGCGCATCCTTGATTTCACGAGACTTTGCGCTGAGCTGCCTTCTGAGCCCGTTCTGCAGCAGCTGAGTCTTTCTTTTGCTTTTATTTTCTGTCTATTTTGCTTCAGATAGTAGTGTAGTATTCTTTTGTATATTCTACTGGTAGCTCATATACTTGTGACACCAGGTCTTAAAAATTATGCTAGTAGACACATGTTGATTTTTGGGTTATTTTACTTATCGCATTTGATCTTAAATTTCTATCTCTAATCTTATAAAAAATTTACTTCGTATTTATGCACTAATTAAAAATCAGCTATTTTAACAATGTTAAAAGAAACAATCGTGTGGTTAGTTAACTGTTGTCTTGCCTAGCGGTAGCGTTGGGCGACATCACGACCTATAGGAGAAATTGGGTCGTGACATTCACTACTTCCACAACTTACACAACTCTTTCTCTTTCTCTGAATTTCCTTAGAGCTCTTTTATAACATTCAACTTTCTCAGTAAGAACATCTTTACCGATCTTTTACCACTATGTCTTCTTATATTGCTTCCTTCGAAAACACTGGTCTTCACTTGGGTGGAGGCCCGAAGAAAAACAAGGCCAAAGATGTTGACGTTGAGTATGAACCTCCAACTATTAACACCATCATACTACTCCATCTTAGCACCGCATCCGATCTTCAAGAGCAAACCGCATCTACAAACTCTGAAAGCCGCAGCTTTTGGCCAGTTCATATGTACCCCTCCTCCATTTGTCCTTCTAGTATCCCTACTATGAAGGAGGATTACAACTACCCCAATGTCGAAATCCTCACCCCAGATGGGGTAGAGTGAGTTACCTACTCCAGAGAGGTATTTATGTATGTCTATACACATCCCTTTACTTTGGGTCCCTTCTCCTTGGGGTCGACTGAAGGACTTGACCTAATAATTTGGAATTTTTCCACCGGTACTAGGTTTGCTTAGCACAAGTAGGCCCATCCATATGGTGGATGGTGGCCTGCCTTCGTCAATTGTGCACTGAGACCAGGGAAACCCTAACTCTTGCACATATGATGAACTTTTACTCCCCCAAGATTTTCTCTGTGTGAGGGGGGGGTGTGTTAAACTTCAGCAAGCGTGGTCACCACGCCCTTCTCACCAGCGTAGATAATGACAACTACTGTGGATGGATGGAACAATTCTTCGTTATTGCTACCAAAGACATTATCCCGACTACATCTCCAGCTTTCCTCGAGTCATGGAATCTTTTCCGTAAGTCTTCGGATATTTGTTTCCTTTCTTCGTAAAAAGTTAATTTTTTTTTTGCTAATTTGTTTCTTTTTTGGCTTCCTTAATTTCAGCTACCTGCTGGGAACCACCACGGGTTCACAGTCTGGACCAGCGAGTTAAGAAAATTCTGAATATTACAACTTCGGAATCCTATCGGCGGAAAGAAATGGCTCCCAAGTACAGGTGGAGAGCTAAGAACCGTGGTGAGTAAAATTCCTCTTTTTTTTATCTCAGTGGTTTAAGAGAAATTTACTTAATCACCTTTTTACTTGTGTAGATCTCTCGAGGGGTTCTGGCGTCTGCCTCGATGTCGATGCACTAGATGACCCCGAGGAGCCCGGGAGGGTATTGCAGAATGCCTTAGACCGAAGCAGAGCTGATGGATCTGGCCGAGCCTTCAGTGAGGGTGCCTCCTCTCGGAGTCCCCAGTCCAAGAGCAAGAAATCAAAGAGGAGACATTCCTCCTCGACTGGGGCTCAAGAGAAGAGAGTAAAGAAAATACCAACCGAGCCAGCCACAGTAGTCCTCGATGACGAAGGGGAAGCCAGTGATGAAGAGGTTTCCCTTCAACGGAGAAAAGGATCTTCATCAGCTCAACCGGATGCTCAACCAGGGGAGCTCCGAAACCCACAAGCAAAGGAAGTTTAGGCGCTCTAGGGTGAAATGGACCTGGTTGAGAATGTTGATTCTCGCTTCCCAGTCCCTATTGATGTCTCTGGTCCAAGGAGTTCGGATGATCTTCTTCTGCCCTCAATCACTGAGCAAGCAACAACCACCACTCCTTCTGCCATAGCCATTGCTTCTCCTTTTATGCCGACAGCTCCATACCACTGACACAAGTTGTTCCTTCGCCACCAGCACCAACTGCATCTCCTCTACCGGCATCAATCGAACAAGAAGGGGATGCCTCTCCTCCCCGGTCTCCTGACCACGGGAACTTGGGGAACACTTATAATACACCTTCTCAAGATTCCCAGGAAGGCGAAGCACCACTCTTTTGGTTTCGAAGGATGCCATGTCCTCTCCAATCCGGTTGATCTCGCCAATTATATGAAGTCGCTGGCTTCGGTAGGATTGGAAAACGATGGGCTCCCTTACTGGGGAGTGCTTGATAAATAATAACATGCACTGTTCGGCACAGGTATCATCCTAACTTCCTTTTTTCTTATTTTCATTAAAATGTTGCAATGATAACGTTAACTCCAACATTTTTTAGGCCAACCTCCTTGCTTCTGAGGGCTTGCAAAGGTTGATCCTGGATAAACAAGGACATGCTTCCGAGCAGGATCAACTTTGGCCTGGAGGCAAAAGTTGCACAGAAGGACGAGCTTGAGGCTCCGTTACAGCAATTCGAGCAAGATAAAATGGCCCACAGCCAAGAAGCTTCCCAATTTCACGAAGACCTCATAGAGGCCAAGTCTAAGTGGGTCGCACTTCAGGATGCTATAACCGCTGCTGTCGAGCGCGAGTCTGCCTTCGAGGAGCAAATTAATAATTCGAAGGCTGACTTATGCTCCAAAAACTGAGGAGGCCAATGCTGCCAAGGAGAAGAGGGCCAAGATGGAAGAGAGGCTCAAGAGGGTCATGGAGCAGAACCGGCTTCACTCAACTACCAACGTTGAGCTTGATTCCCGACTTAGCACAATGAAGAGTGAAAGGGAAGAGCTTCAGGCCGAATTGATAAGCTTCAAGAAAAACTCCAGGATCAAGAAGATTCGCTCGTCTTCGAGAAGACCTATGCTACGTACCATATGAAGAGGAAGACTTTGGAGGAGGCCAAAGCGGGCATTGTCAATATTGATGATTGCATTACCCAAGCTTGGGAACTAAAGTTAATTGCTCATGAAAATCTTCCTTCTCGGCCTGCTACAACTGACTCCTCTAATACTATTTTTGAGTATTCGAGAACCGAAGGGGAGACCGAAGAGGATGAAGGCCCCGAGTCGGTAGGGGAACAACCTCTTTCTACCAGGGAGAATGAAGGCCCTTCTCCTCCTTCGGGTTCTGGCAGTAAAGAATAATTTATAATTTTTGACTTTATCTTTTGTAATTATGTCAAAATATTTTACTGAGTTTTGCACTTTAATAAAAGAACTTTTTGCTTAAGTGTTGTGCAAAAATATCCTCTTTTACATTTAGTTGATAAAGCTTCGGGTATATCTTTTCATCCTATAACTTTTGATTTTGGGCATAAATACTTTAGAAATTTGCCATTTACTGTGAGGGTCTCATAAGAGAGGGCCCTTATATTTATGGTGCTCTTGAAGAGGATGTCTCACGTTCATTACGGAGCAAGAATTTGAAATATTTTGTTAACTCTAAAATGACAAAATAAATTAATTTATTATTTGGACAAGAAATAAGACAAGAATAAATAGGACTTTGATTCATCCCCTTCTATCTTTAAGAGTGCATTCACATAAACATTCATTTGCTTAAGTAAATAAATTTGCCAATGCATGTGGCTACCTTGTATAATTTATTTCTACGGCGCTGATCATGCAGTCCCCGGTCCATTGATCCCGATTCTTACAGTACCAGATTTCTATGGCACTCATGGTGTCATATCATGCATCCCCCCCCCCCCGATGTTCCTTTACTTTTGGGCCAACTTCCTTACATATTCCAGGTCCCGGTGTTCTTAAAGCAAGTCTAGCTTCACCAGCAAAACTTTATTGTTTACTTCTTATTTTGATCGGGAAAACCTCAAAGTCGGATCCCCCACTTCCATCGGTATCACAGCCTCCGAGCCGTATACGAGAGAAAAAGGGAGTTTCTCCCGTACGCGACTTTGCTATGGTCTGATATGCTCATAGCACCCCTGATAGCTCATATGGCCACTTTCCTTTAGCATCTTCTAACTTCTTCTTAAGATTTTGAATAATTATCTTATTGGTTGACTCGGCCTACCCGTTAGCACTCGGGTGGTACGGTGAAGAAGTAATTCTTTTGATCTTTAACCCTTCCAAGAACTTTTTGACTTTTGAACCTATGAACTGCGGCCCGTTGTCATAAAAAATCTCTTTCGGTATTCCAAATTGGCAGATTATGTGGTCCCATATGGAGTCAACCTCCTCGCGTTCTCCGGTATTTTGGTAAGGACCTGCTTCGACCCATTTAGTTAAATAATCAGTTAAAACTAAGAGGAATCTTACCTTTCGAGGCCCGGTGGTATAGGTCCAACTATTTCCATTCCCCATTTCATGAATGGCCATGGGGACACCACTGAATTTAGAAGTTATGTCGGTCGATGTACTAACTGTGCATGATGTTGACATTTGTCACACTTTTGTACGAATGATTTTGTGTCCTATTCCATCCAGGGCCAATAATAACCCACCCTGATCAACTTTAGAACTAATGAGTCGACACCGGGATGACTTTTGTAGAGTCCTTCGTGGACTTCTATCATCATGTAGTCCACCTCCGAGGCCCCTAGACATCGAGCCAGTGGTCCTTGGAATTATCTCCTACATAACTGCCCATCTACAAGGCAGTAGCGAGTTGCTTTGGTTCGTAGTGCCCGGGACGCCTTTGGGTCTTCAGGTAATTTACCATGTCTGAGATATTCAACGATCTCATTTCTCCGGTCCCAAATTAAGTTGGTTGAATTTACTTCACAGTAGCCGTCACATCCAACACCGAATGCAGTAATTGGACGACCGTTCTAGAATCAGATCCTTTCATCTCCATGGACGATCCCAAATTAGCCAATGCATCTGCTTCCACATTTTATTCCTTCAGAATGTGGACGATGGACCATTCTCCGAATCGTGCGAGTAATGTTTGAACCTTGTTCAAGTGTTGTTGCATACGCTCTTCCTTTGTGTCAAAAATCCCATACACTTGGTTAAACACTAGCTGGGAATCGCACTTTATTTAATAGCCTGTCATAGGGTCTACCCCGCGGGTATGATTAAAACTACCCCGAGACCGGACCCTTTTACGTTAAGTGCTCCAGCCGTAAACAAGGTCCAAACTCCTGATGTCATTCCCGACACCAGCACTGCTTCCTTGGCAGCCATAGCCATTAATCATGGACTGAAATCGGCCAAAACTTGTGACTTAATTACAGTCGGCTTATATTCAATGTCGAATTTGCTAACTTTGATTGCCCACTTAGCCAAACAGCCTGATACTCAGGCTTGTGAAGGACATTTCTTAAGGGAAAGGTTGTCACAACGACTATTGGGTGACACTGAAAATAAGTCCTAAGCTTTCGAGAGGCAACTACGAGAGCTAAAGCTAACTTTTCGAGTTGTGGATATCAAGTCTCGGCTCCTGATAATATTTTACTAATGTAATAAACATGAAATAACGTACCTTCTTCTTCTCGGACCAAAATGGCACTCACTGCTACTTCTGAGACTGCTAGATAAATTGACAACTGCTCGCCTTCCCCCGGTTTTGATAGTAAATGAGGGCTGGACAGGTACCTTTTTAGGTCTTTCAGTGCATGTTGGCATTCCGGAGTCCATACGAAGTCATTCTTCTTTTTCATAAGTGAAAAGAAGTGATGGCATTTTTTCGAGGACCTTGAGATGAATCTATTGAGAACCGCCAACCTACCAATCAGCCTCTGCCTTTGTACTTCCTTCACACTTGTCAACTGGTCCCGAATGTCTTTGATGGCTTTGATTTTTATCAGGATTTACCTCGATCCCTCTCTGCTAGACCAGAAACCCCAAGAATTTTTTGAAGCCAACCCTGAAGGCACACTTCTCGGGGTTGAGTTTCATGTTGTACTTCCTCGGAATGTCTAAAGTTTCTTAGAGATGTTTCAGATGATCTCCTGCATTTAAAGACTTAACTAACATGTCATCAATATATACTTCCATCGTTTTGCCTATCTGATTTTCAAACATCTTATTAACGAGCCTCTGATAAGTGACTCCGGCGTTCTTAAGCCCAAAAGGCATCACATTATAGCAATATGTGCCAAAGTTTGTTATGAAAGAAGTTTTTTCTTAATCCTCCGAGTTCATCTTGATCTGATTGTACCCGGAGTAAGAATCAAGGAAAATCATTAGCTCGTGCCTGGTTGTAGCATCAATCATTTGATCAATGTTCGACAATGGGAATATCCTTATAGTCTACACGCATCCTAAATTTGTTATTCCTTTTAGGTACTACAACTACTTTGGCTAACCATTCCAGATACTTTACCTCCCGAATGCAACCGTATTGAGTAGCCAAGTTACCTCTTCTTTAACAAACTTGTTCCGGACTTCTGCTATCGGGCGTTTCTTTTGCCTTACCGGTGGGAAGTATGGATCCAAACTTATTTTGTGGATTACTACTTCCAGTAGGATACTTGTCATATCCGAGTGCGACCATGCAAAACAATCAACATTAGCTTTAAGAAAATTTATGAACCTAACCTGAGCTCCGGATTTAAACTCGTTCATAAATGAAACTTTCTTTCTAAAAACTCCTCGAACAAAGCCACTTGCTCGAGCTCTTCCGTGGTCGACTTGGTCGCATCCGTCTCCTCTAGTACCTGAAAAGACCTCGAAACCTGGTAGGATTCTGATGACTCGTCACCTTTATCATCTTCATTCAGAAATGGAGAAGGCACCGATTCCTGTAATTGCTATTTGTGAGACTCTTTCCCCTTGCTATTGGAAACGGTAACCATCTTCATCTCCCTTGCCGCCGGTTGGTCTCCTCTTATCTGCTTGATCCCTTCTGGAGTTGGAAATTTCAACAATTGGTGATATGTCGAGGGCACAGGCTTCATCTCGTATACTCACGGCCTTCTAAGGATCACTTTATAGCCCATGTCTCCATCTACCACTTCGAACATGGTGGTCTTTGTTACACCATCAACGTGAATGGGTAGCAAAATCTCTCCTCGGGTTGTCACACTTGTCAGGTTGAAGCCAGCTAGGAGCTTTGTCGCCGGAATGATGTTCCCCGTTAATTTTGCTTGCTTCAAAACTCTCCATTGTATGATATTGGCTAAAATTCCTGGATCGACCAAAACACGCTTAATTTTGAAATCTAAAACATTAACTAATTACCAGCGCATCATTGTGCGGTAGAATAAGTCCGTCTGCATCTTCTTCCGTGAAAGTGATATCATCTTCCGAGACTTCCCGAAACCTCTTGCCATGAGTCACAAATATTTTTGTCTTTTTTTGCTGTCGAAAATGTCACTCCATTGACCTTGCTCCCTCTGAAGATCATGTTGATTGTCATCCAAGATGATCTCGCTGCTGTCTTCGAGGGCTCCGCATTATCCTGGCTCCGACCATAATTTATTTTGGCATGGTCACTTAAAAACTCTCTAACATGTCCACTCTTTAATAGCGCCGCCACCTCCTCGTGAAGATGTTGCCAGTCACCAGTTCTATGGCCGTGAGTCCCATGGAATTCACACCACAAACTGGGATCCCACTGGCTAGGATCCGATCAAATTGGTTTAGGAAACCGTGCTTCTTTGATATTTCTCATTGCCGACACCAATTCTACCAGGCTATATTAATGTTGTAATCTGAAAATCTAGGATACGTAGGATCTCGATCCCCTGGCATCTCTTTTTCCTGCAACGACCTATTGTTTTGACCACGTTCCATCCTTTTGTTGGGGGCAAACCTATCCGATAACTAAAATCCTTTACTGCTACACTATTCAACCTCTATACGGTAGAAAATGACCCCTAGAAGACCGCTGATCTGTATCAAAGTTTTTTAAACTTGTCCTGATTTTTATCACGACCCCGACCCTTGGTTGATACTGATGAGCCAAGTTGATCATCTTCTATCATTATCTTTGATTCATAGCGGTTATGGACATCTGCCCAAGTGGTTGCCTAAAACTCGAGCAAGCTCTCCTTTAGTTTTTGGAAGGCATTGGAACTTAGTGGATTTAGAACCTTCATGAGTGCCTCCGATGTACACTTATCCGGAACCACCGGTAGCATCATCCTTTCTTTTTGGAATAGGAATACGAATTCCCTCAACAGTTCGGATTCTCCTTGCGAAATTCTAAATATGTTCGCCTTTCTAGCTTGAACCTTTCTTGCTCCAGCATGGGCCTTAATCAAAGAATCTGCAAGCATCTCAAAAGAATAGATTTAATGTTTAGGTAAGAGGGAGTACCATGTCAGGGTCCCCTTCGTGAGGGTTTCTCCTAACTTCTTCACCAGAACCGACTCGATCTCATGTTGAGTTAAATCGTTTCCTTTTACTGTCGTGGTGTAGGCTGTGATGTGCTCATGCATATCCAAAGTCCCATCATACTTTGGTATGTCCGGCATCTTGAATCTCTTTGGAATTAACTCTGGTGTCGCACTTGGCTTAAATGGAAACTACGTGTTCTTTTGGAATCTAGACCCTTTAATATCGGTGACGCACCTAGAATTTGATCCTACCGAGCGTGAAACTCCTTTATGTTATAGTCCATTCATTCATTCATTCATCTCTCCCATGAATCTCATGAGCTCGATTTTAAAAGGATCACTCAAGTTATTGTTCCTAGATCCACTACCGGTACCTCTGGCTCCTTCGAAACCGACCTTATCTCTTGGAGTGTAGTTATCGGTCCTTCGTGCCGCCTGATTTGTGGGAGAACTAGGACAAACCAGGGCCCCTCCATTAGCGTTATTGGAAGCACCCGATAACGCCGGCTTTAATTCCGGCATCACGTGATCTTATATCGAAAGGCAATCCACGATTGCTCGTTTTTGCTCTCTCAAGAGTTTAACCGTTTCAGCAACGTGTTCGTCCTCCGCATCATTAGGGGTTGGGCCCTGCACCTGTTGAGGATATTGTCCTTCATGAGCAGGGGTTGTTTCATCCCCTTCGTTGCGGGTCTCGCTGATGGAATCATCATGTTTAGACACCTCTTCCCGTTCATCGTGTGCTCCCACGTTGTGAACGTTTTTGACATCATTGGTTGCCATATCTGATTCTTACTAAGGAAAGAATCACAATTTCTTAGTAATAAATAACTGGATCAAAGCAATTACGTATCTGTCTATGTCCCACAGTGGGCACCAAACTGATTACCCGTAAAACGGTACAGTTAAATTTGTAGCGTGGTTTATAGACAAACGAATCGATTGATCCAAAAATGATAAGAAAATAGAATAGAAATAAGATTGACGACTGAAATTAAAGGAAATGACAAGCCTGATTCTGAGCTCGATCTTACCTATAGCGAGAACAGAAGCAATGATAGAGCAATGATGAAATTATATAGATCGTGCGTAAAACAGTATGCTATAGCTTTTGTATGCAGAATGTGTCTTGTCCTACAAAGGTTTTCAATTCTGCTATTTATAGCTATCCTTAGGGAGACAAGATCTTATCAAGCTCTTCTTGAATGAGAATAAAAATACTATTGATGGCTGCATAACCACTGGCCTTTGAGAGCAGATATTTTATGTAACGGCTGCTCATTAAATGTTATCTGATGTCAAGCCTTTGAATCTCTACCATCAGTTGTGGTTCCTTCGGGGTCTATTATGTACCAGTTACATATTTCGCACTCGGTGCCAGTTATTTGTCAACTCATTTTTTATCTATCTTCGGTTTCACATGTCGCTTTATCATTCGACCACTTGTTATCAACCAATTTCACCACATACAGGTGGTCGTATTGATTAAGTTAACTATAGCTCTTGAGGAATGGGATTAATGAACAGTTCTAGCCCATTCCTCCTATACACCAAAAGTTTCATACATATAAGAGAATATTGTCCCAAGATCTACATTATTTAGCGTCCATATTATGGATGAAGCATGATATAAAGTTTTTTCCTTCCATAAAATAATTCCCTTAACAACACATTGAGGTGCACTCCAATTGAGGTTTTTAACTTGGTTATACAAGAACAATCCGGAGATTAATGCACTCCAAGATTGTGATAACTTGTGACTAATTAACACGAATTTCCAAAATGTTATGCTAAGACTTATCTAGAATGTAACATGTCAATTGGCTCATCTTAGTCTAGTTTTAGAAGCAAGAAATGAATACAACACTGATATTAATGCACAACATATATAAGTGATAATTGAAAGGTGCACTCTTACACTACAACTTGCATGTCATTAAAGATCTAGTGTTGGCAATGGCTCCATTAAATAGGGATTCAGAGTATAGAGTCATCCTTGCCACTTGCTTAGTCATGTCGATCGACCATTCCTCTTTCTTTTTCTTGAATGCATTAATAGCAAATAAACTCAACATTTCCAATTGGAATGTTGAGAAATTATGTGATTTAACATTTTTTCCCCTTAACTTGGTTTTATCGCGACTCGGGTAGGATTTTCCCTTTTCTATTTTTTTCCTCCCAACTTCCCTTACCATACCACCTTTGTTTTCCCTTTTTTTTCTTTTATTGGTGGCTTTATTGTTTTTCCTTCCAGAAAACTCTTTAGGCATTGTTCCTTCACTTACCCAAAATATTTGCGAACTTTGTAATAAAGATCACGATATTTAGTACTTTGGTTCAACATCAATCAAAGTCATTGCAAAATTTCAATAACGCCCAAACACGTAATTTCGGGTTTCATTAAAACTGGAAGAGTACTGGGGACAATATTATCATTTATGGCCAGCCAGATACATGTTGTTTCAAACAGATCCAATGATTGGGACTATTGAACTACTTATAATATGAGCCAGTAGAGTCTATGACATAATTTTCATAAAATATCTTTAATTGATAAGATCCAGTAGAAATAAATCTAACCATTTTGAAACTGAAAACTTAGGGGATGTCAAGTATTAGCCGTCTTTATTTTTTATAAAAGTAGTTAATCTTTTATAGCTTCGAACATCAAGAGACATGAAGTTTGGTGAATATTCATTTTAAAGATATACTATAAAAATAAATATGTGACTCATCTTTTGGATTCATTTGGAAACGCCGCCCTTAACAATGTTTGGAGCTTTATTTTGTAAAGGCATTTAAAGCGTATAGAGATTAAAGACAAAGTAGTAATACTATATAAACATAATCCAAGTACTTTGAGTTTCTGCTATAAAAGTATATTGAGACAACCTTTATTTATTATTTATCCAGCTTCGGAGATTCCATTACAAAATGCGTACACGAAAAGTTAATGTTTGTCTGGCTAGAGTTTTATAAGTAATGAATCTTCATGTTGTCATCAACCTTGTATTTAGGCGATAATTCTAAATTTATGCATAAGATAATAGAAATCGGGAAAAATAAGTCAATAAAAGAAAGAACGAGAAAATATATTGATCATCAGAACTACATCACAAGACCAAAAGATTAAAAAGGGAAATACCTTGTCGTATTTTTGGATCAATTTGGAATTGCTCCCCTATAAATTCCAGCTACCAACGGACAGTTGAATCTTAAAGATCAAACAGATTTTGAGGTCAGTCAAAGTGGATAAGAGCTGAGAAACAAAATGGACGAAGGACGTCAAATGTTCTCATAGCAAAGTAGCAAATCAACATAATTGTTTTGATTTCTTTTTTTATATAAGTGAAAATTAAATCGAATTGGACCGTTAATATCCTCAAGTAAAATCACATGCATAATCAATAAAAAAAAAAAAAAAACTATTCAATAGACTCTAAAGGAATTTCAGGAATCTCACGAAAATTTAGAAATGTGATAAAGCAAGCATAGAGTTTGAATATCATAGGCATTTTTCTTAAATTTTTATACGAAATTAGATTTATAATTCTACTTCGTTAAATTGTAATGTTCAGACAATGATCCAATATTGTGAATTTGGTGATTCTAGCTCAGTTCCAAGCTCCTCCCATGGAGGAAATGAGCTTGTGCAGAAGTGAGAGCAAAAATGTTCGAGCAGAGAGAGATGTGTTAGAGCCTTCCAGAAGAAAAATGAATTGATCTCTTATGTTTTACAATGAGATTACAATATATATATATATATATATATATATATATATATATATATATATATATATATATATATATATATAGCTAATTTAATCAACCGGCCTAATATACAGTTGTCACCTAACTGTCATATACACAATAGAATTAACTAACTTCTAACAACCTACTAACCTCTACAGTTAACTCCTTTAAACACAGTTAAGTTCTAACACCTAACTGTTCCAACACTGGCAATCGATCTCTATATATTTTGTCCTATCGTGGAATATAGGATCGGCTGCAATATGCAATGCTGTCTTGCTATCACAGAATAAGTCTATAGGTTGCTCAATGGACACCTTTAACTCTGAGAACAGTCCTAACAACCAAGTTATTTCTGATGTACCTACTGCCAAACTCCTATATTCTGCTTCTGTAGAGCTTCTTGAAACTGTCTGTTGTTTCTTCGATTTCCATGATATTAGGGACTCCCCAAACTTCACTAAGAACCTAGTCACTGATCTTCTTGTATTTAGACATGCTGCCTAATCAACATCAGAGTAGCAGCTTAAGGTATTTGACTGTACACTACTCATAAGAATTCCCATTCCTGGGTCTTTCTTGATGTACTTTACTACTCTAACTGATGCATCCCAGTGAGATCTTTTGGGTGCTTGCATAAATTCAATTAGAGTATGTACAACATAGCTAATGTCTGGTTTGGTTATTGTTAGATAAAGCAATCTCCCAATGCTTCTTTGATCGGCTGATGCATCACCTAATGCCTCATCTCCTGATGCACCAGTATGTTGATCATACTCTTGTGAAGTAAATTTCTGATTCAAATCAATAGGTGTTGCTGCTGGCTTAGTTCCTCCTAATCCCAGATCTGACACCAATTGCAATGCATACTTTCTTTGATTCAACAAAATTCCCTTGCTTGTCTCATGATCCCTATTCCCAGAAAATACCTCAATTCTCCAAAGTCTTTCACTTTGAATTTATGATGTAGTACATCTTTTGTCTCCTGTATGTGACCATCATCATTCCCTGTAATTAACAAGCCATCCACATATATCAATATTGCCACAAAGTTATCTCCTCTACTTTTAGTAAATATGGAATAGTCATACAAGCTCTGCTTGTAGTCTGATTCCTTTAATGCCTCAGTAAGCTTTATATTCTATTTCCTTGAGGCTTGTTTATGCCCATACAATGATTTCTTCAATATACAAACCTTTGACTCCCCCTGTCTTCTGAATCTATGAGGAAGCTCCATGCACACCTCTTCATATAGATCTCCTTGAAATAATGCATTGTAGACATCCATTTGATACAAGTTCCAACCCCTTGATGCTGCCAATGCAATCAGTGTTCTCACTTTCACCATTTAGGCAACTGGTGAAAAAGTCTCATGGTAATCCAATCCTTCCTTTTGGTTATACCCTTTTGCAACCAATCTAGCCTTCTATCTTTCTACATCTCCACTTGACTTGTATTTTATGTTGTAGACCCATTTAGATCCAATTGCATTCTTGCCTTTTGATAGGTCTACTATTTCCCATGTATTATTGTCTTCTAATGCCTTAATTTCCAGTTTCATTGCATCAATCCAATTGTCATCCTGAGATGCTTCCTTGAAGCTTTGAGGCTCTGTGAGGGCTGATTGCTTGGCCAAGTAGCTCTTGTATTTTTCTGACACATGGTCATAACAGATGCAATCTGCTAAAGTGTGTAGTGTTGCTCCATTTGCCTTCTTACTAGTCACAAAATCTTCAAGCCACAGTGGTGCTTTAGCAGTTCTTCCTGATTTTCTCAAGGTTTGTGTTGTGTGATCAAGCTCCATAATGCCTTCAGTAATGTTTGTAGGTATGCCTGTAAGTGCAGGAGAAGGTGTAGCTTCTGTAAGTGTAGGAGCAAGTGTAGCTTCACCTTCAGTTACTGCATGAGTATCCTCAGCTGGTTCAGAATTATTATTGATAACATCATCTACTGGTTCATCATGAGCTTCACTATCAGCAGAGTTCTCAGAGTTTTCATGAGTATCAACTGAGTATGCTTCCTCATATACTTCATAGTCCACTACTTCATTTTTCTGACACATGTTCATAACAGATGCAGTCTGCTAAAGTGTGTACTGTTGCTCCATTTGCCTTCTTACTAGTCACAAAATCTTGAAGCCACAGTGGTGCTTTAGCAGTTCTTCCTGATCTTCTCAAGGTTAATGTTGTGTGATCAGGCTCCATAATGCCTTGGTAATTTTTGTAGGTGTGTCTGTAAGTGCAGGAGCAGGTGTAGCTTCTGTAAGTGTAGGAGCAAGTGCAGCTTCACCTTCAGTTACTGCATGAGTATCCTCAACTGGTTCAGAATTATTATTGACAACATTATCTACAGGTTCATCATGAGATTCACTAACAGCAGAGTTCTCAGAGTTTTCATGAATGTCAACTGAGTATGCTTCCTCATATACTTCATAGTCCACTGCTTCATTTTTCTGACACATGGTCATAACAGATGCAGTCTGCTAAAGTGTGTAGTGTTGCTCCATTTGCCTTCTTACTAGTTACAAAATCTTGAAGCCACAATGGTGCTTTAGCAGTTCTTCCTGATTTTCTCAAGTTTTGTGTTGTGTGATTAGGCTCCATAATGCCTTCAGTAATGTTTGTAGGTGTGTCTGTAAGTGCAGGAGCAGGTGTAGCTTCTGTAAGTGTAGGAGCAAGTGCAGCTTCACCTTCAGTTACTACATGAGTATCCTCAGCTGGTTCAAAATTATTATTGACAACATCATCTACTGCTTCATCATGAGCTTCACTATCAACAGAGTTCTCAGAGTTTTTATGAGTGTCAACTGAGTATGCTTCATCATATACTTCATAGTCCAGTACTTCATGATCTTGCAATCTCCCCCTGTCATGAGCTGTGGAGGATTAACCAATAGATGAGGGATAGGAGAACTTGGCAACTTATTGAAAAGGAAATATATTCACCTTGAATACCACATCTCGACTAACAAACAATTGCTTAGTCTCAAGATCTAACAACTTGTAACCTTTTTGTGTGGCTGAATAACCCAAGAATAAAGCAGCCTTGGGTCTAGCTGTACCTGTCTCCTTTGGGCAAATTCACATCATAACATAGACATCCAAACACCTTCAAATGTGCAAGAATAGGTGGTCTGGAATATAGAAGATCAAAAGGACTTTTGCCACCTAAAACATCATTTGGCAATCTGTTGATAAGATATACGGCTGTATCTATGCATTCTCCCCAGAATCTGGTTGGAATTGTACCTTGGAACTTCAGTGCCCTTGCTACATCAAGAATATGCCTATGTTTGCGCTCCACAACTCCATTTTGTTGTGGAGTATAGACACAACTACTTTGATGTAGAATGCCATATGAGTAAGCTAGTGCATGGGTGATTAAAAAATTCAATACCATTGTCTATATGAATGACTTTTGTAATTGCATTAAACTGAGTTCTTATCATAGCAAGAAATAATTTCAGTACAACAAACACATCACTTTTAAACTGCAACAAATATATCCAAGTGAATCTAGACATCAGAAAGAACTGCTTCTTATCATGAGGAGGAATTTTGTAGGGACCCTAGACATCCATGTGTAGAAGTTCTAATACAGACTGACTCCTAGATTAACTATTAGGAAAATATATATGTTTTGTTTTGCCAGAGGGAAGATAGAACAATCATTGTTTACGTTGACATTACTCAATTTATTTTGCAAAGATGTCATATTCTTCATGGTGCTTATTGAAGCATGCCCAAGCCTCCTATGCCATAATATGTTGTCCTCTTTTTGTTGTGATACAACTACATTCATCACTGGCAATTGAAACTTCTTATTTATATCTTTCTTGACTATGTACAGTCCTCCCTTTTCTCTACCAATCCCCCTCACCCTGCCACTGTAAAGGTCCTGAAATATACAAAAAATCAGGAAAGAAATTGACAGAGCAAGAGAGCTCCTTTTTCAGTTTTGAAACTGATAACAGGTTGAACTTGAAGTCTGGAACGTAAAGTACATTGTGTATTCTCATATTTTCTAGGAATTCTGCTATTCCTTTATGTGTTATAGTGGACTTTCCTCCATTAGGTAGGTTAACATGTTCTTTAATACATGATCTCAGCTCAGTTTTACTGTGTAATCTATCTAGGCTAGCAGTAATATGATGCGAAGACCCTGAATCTATTATCCATTCCTCACAATCTAAGTCTTCCATAAATGAAGATGTTATACCTGCCATGTTCACCTATGGCTCAGTATTTCCTTTGTTCAGCATAGTGAGAGTTTGCCCATATTGCTCCTTTGTGAAGAAAGGTTTGTCACCTGTGTGCCCAAGGCTTGATTCCTCATCCACTGATGGAGTCCTTTTGTTCAAATCAGAGTTACCAATCACATTGTTGGCTACAAATTTCTTCCTTCCTTTGAAGTCTTGTGGATAACCAAATAGTTTGTAACAATTCTCTTTCAAGTGACCTTTCATGTTGCAGTATTAACACTACATGTAAGGTTTCATTTCGTTGTATGGTTGTCCTTGTCTAATTTATATTGCCATTGGATCAGCCTTTCCTGTTGAGTTAGAGCTGGACCTCTGACTTTCATCTTCGATTATCATCGTGTAGGCTTGATTCAAGGTAGGTTCCACAATCTTCATTAAAATCTGCCTCCTCGATGGCTCATAGGACTCATTCGGTCCACTTAAAAATTGAAGTAGCCTCTATCTATGAAGATGCTCTATGTAATCCTTCGATTTTGGACAATCACATCCTGGTGAAGGTACCATGGCATCGTACTCAGCCCAGAGCTCCTTCAGCCTTGTGAAGTAAGATGAAATAGAGTCTGTTCCTTGAGAAATGGTTGTATTTTCTCGATGCAGCTGATATATCCTTACTCTATTCACTTTGTCAAACCTTTCACGCAAATCCTCCCAAACTAGATGCGCATTCGGTGCATAAACGATTACACTAAAGAGATCCGGTGACACTGTGTTCATCAACCAGGAGAGCACAATAGCATTGCATGTCTCCCAATCCTCATGGAGTTCAGCTTCAAACGACTCCTTCTTACAAGTGTCAGTCACGAACCCTAATTTTTGCTTAGCTTGTAATGCAATTTGCATCGATCGACGCCACAATCCATAATTCTCAGATCCATATAGTTTTACTAGAATTAGAATTGAGCTAAGAGTATCGGAAGGATGCACAAATAGTGAATCAGCCGCCATTGTTGAACTTCAACTGAGATTTGAAGAAGAAGAAGAAATTGAAACAGAGTTCTAAGATTTAGCGGAAACTTCCAGTATCAAACGCTCTGATACCATGTGAATTTGATGATTCTAGCTCAGTTCCAAGCTCCTCCCATGGAGGAAATGAGCTTGTGCAGAAGTGAGAGCAAAAGTTTTCGAGCAGAGAGAGAGAGAGATCTGTTAGAGCCTTCTAGAAGAAAAATAAATTGATCTCTTATGTTTTACAATGAGATTACAATGTGTGTGTGTGTGTGTGTGTATATATATATATACAGAGCTAATTTAATCAACTGACCTAATCTACTATTGTCACCTAACTGTCATATACACAGTATAGTTAACTAACCTCTAAAAACCTACTAACCTCTACAGTAACTCCTTTAACCACAGTTAAGTCCTAACCACTAACTGTTCCAACAAATATATCTTATATAAAATATGACTTGAGGATTCGGTCGATTATAAAATTATTCATTATCAATAGTGTCAAGAAATTGGCGGAATTTTTCCATGATTTTTTAAATCTTGCAAAAGATATTTCAAAAAAGGTGTTTCTTTAAAATTAAAAAGAAAATCTCTAAAAGTTTTCCGAAAAAAAAAGTTTATTTTCGTAGAAGTGGTATCACGGGGTTATCAAAGAGAAAGATCTTTCTCCACATGTTAACTAACAAATTTATAAAAACAATTTTAAAAAAAAAACTGTTCAAATGTATATTCTCTTGGTACAAACATTTTCTGGAATTCCAAAAGGTGCTCAAACGGCAATACATGCAGGCATATTTGAAGAGATGGTGCACAAAAGTTCAGATCAAGTGGGAGTATTTTCATAGTAGAGTTAGGTGAAAATATAATATTCTTTCCCAGGTGATGGTTAGATCCTCCACCTTATAATCCCGTCCCTATTTCCCCTTCTCCTTTCAGATGTATAATTTATTGAAAAAGAAAACGTAGAAGTAGTGATACTCAAATGAAAGGCAGCCTGACACAATAGTAAAAGTTGTCATCGCGTACTCAGAGGCCATGGATTCAAACAACATAAACAACCTCTGGGTGCAAGTAGGGGCGGATCTAGGTGCACGGTAGAGGGTTCAATTGAACCCTATTCACCAAAAATTATACATAGCATATAATGTTAAATTTTTTATGTATATATTGTTAGTACTCTGTATTAAAAAATATATTCAAAAAATCAGTAGCAACGTAAAAATAGTAATATAAAATAAGCAAAAAATTAATCCGAGCCTACTGAATTCACAGTATTTTCTTAAGGAACTTAATCCCCTCCTAGTACCCGAAGACCGAGGTTTAGGATTATTGTCTCCCAGGATAGAATGGACTACCCTCACTGGTGTAGCGGTACTTCAAATCCCAGTGACCAACAAACTCAAAGATCAGTAGCAAATCACACTTACTGCTTTCTTTCTGTTAAAAACAATGCAGAGGGAAAAAGGAGAAATCAGAATTTTCGAAAGGAAAATCTGTGGGAAAGAACATGTATTTATAGCCAAAAAATTGGATAATACCGAAGAGTTGCAACTCTTCATGTAAAGGCTGAAACTCAAAATGGCTACTTTATAAAACGGACATTTACGCAAACCGCCAAATTTACATTCTGACTGGAAATTCAGCTCTTTAAGAGCTAGACGAAGTGAAATTGTATATATACCCATCAAAACTCTTTTCCTCCTCCATATGGGACAATGTCCCTTTGTCAAATAGAGAAATTAAAAAAATTTATTTTTCTCTCCATTTCCCATTCAATCTATTTTAAGCTCTAACAAGCTTAAACCCAACAATCCTCCACATGAATGGGGAATTGCTATATCATGAAAATATGCATGAAAAACTGTGTGATTTACAAGCAAGGATTAATCGCATCTCGATAAGTAGGTTTCTCTTTGAACTTTCTGTAGTGAACTTATGTCAGATATACTCGGTCAATCGGTAGATTTGATATCTTTGAACGGTCGAACTTTGGTGTATACCTAGATAATCATAAGTCACAGAATCAACCCTTAACCGTCTTTGGTTCTCATTGTTGTGTTCGTTTCAGCCATGAACACCGCCTGATTTCATAAGTGCGTAGAGAACCGGCCTTACGAAATTCTCCTTGAAGCGACTAACACTTCACACTAACGTAGGTGATTTCAAAACATTTCATCCCATAGATACACTATTTGATATATCCCGTATCAAATTTAGAAACCATTAAAACCCATAATGCTTTATCCTT
This sequence comes from Nicotiana attenuata, assembly GCF_001879085.1. Lineage (NCBI taxonomy): Eukaryota > Viridiplantae > Streptophyta > Magnoliopsida > Solanales > Solanaceae > Nicotiana > Nicotiana attenuata. Next base: position 56,061,967 of record NC_031994.1, read on the forward strand.
GGTACAGAACATTGTCTCATCACGAGAATGGACCAAAATGTTTAGTTGGTAATGTTGAACCGTCATTAATGACTTTATTTGATATCCTTGAACCTAGATCTTGGGATCTCCAGTCTTCTAGCTAGAGTTATCACCACAATGACTTGTCCTCGACCATAATCTCATTCCCCTCGATGATTTCTCAACTACCTCTCTAGTTAGGCCTTTCGTAAGTGGACCCGACACATTATCGCTTGACTTTACGTAGTCAATCATGATAATTCCTATAAAGAGTAATTGCTTCACGGTTTTATGTCTTCGGCGTATATGACGAGATTTACCGTTATACATAACGCTTCCAGCCTTTCCAATTGTCGCTTGAATATCGCAGTGTATGTATATTAGGACCAACGATTTGGGCCAAAATGGAATATCTTCCAAGAAATTTCAGAGGCATTCAGCTTCTTCACCGGCTTTATCTAAGGCTATGAGCTCAGCCTCCATTGTAGAGAGGGAAATACAAGTTTGTTTGGACGACTTCCAAGATACCGCTCCTCCACTAATAGCGACTATATATGCACTGGTGGATTTAGAATCAGTTGAACCGGTAATTCAATTTGCATCACAATATCCCTCAATCACCGCAGGATAATTACTGTAGTGCAAAGGAAAGTCTTGGGTATGGTTTAAATATCTCAAGACTCGTTTCATTGCCATCCAATGATATTAACCTGGATTACTCGTGTATCGACTCAATTTCCTTCTAGCACAAGCTATATATGATCGAGTACAATTCATGATATACATTAAACATCCCAACACACGAGCATAATCCAATTGTGATATGCTTTGGCCTTTGTTCTTTGCAAGTGCAAGATTCACGTCAATTGGAGTCTTTGCAACTTTAATATCTAAGTGCTTGAATTTTTCAAGTACTGTTTTAATGTAATGAGATTGTGACAATGCCAGACCTTGAGATGTCTTATGGATCTCAATACCTAGAATTCAATCGGGAACTCTCATGTCATGCCCCAAACCTGGCGGGGCGTGGCCGGCACCTGGTGCCATACTCAGCCCGAGTGTACCACTTTGTAACTGTAAACTCTGGAGGGGTAACCCTCAACTTAGGTCGATGAGGCCATATTCTAAATCATATGAAAATATTGTCTCTCTCATCTGAAGGGGTAAACATACCCAAAAGCTATATATATATATGAGCTTTTGGGTATATTTACCCCTTCAGATGAGAGAGGCAGTATTTTCATATGATTTAGAATATGGACTCATCGACCTAAGTTGAGGGTTACCCCTCCAGAGTTTACAGTTACAAAGTGGTACACTCGGGCTGAGTATGGCACCGCGTGACGAGGCCGCCATGAACATCTACTAATATACAAACTATACATGACTTGTCTACAAGGCTCTAGAGATAACCGTATCATGGTCGGGACAGGGCCTCGACCTACCCATCAACCTGTATAAGAAAATGGACTCCAAGGTCTAAACCTGGTAACTCCGGGAATTAGATCTTACCAGCCAAGTTGATATTTGGATTTGTCTACTAGGAAGGTCTATTCAACTGTCTATCAGGACCTGCAGGCATGAAATGCAGCGTCCCCGACAAAAGAGACGTCAGTATGAAATAATGTACCGAGTATGTAAGGCAACAGATTAATTGAAAGCTGAAACGAACTGATAATATAATAACTGAAAGTAACTGTGAGTCAAAGATAACCCGAAGATGTGCTTACCTGTTGATACTGACTCAACTCTCTCAATATAGTAAGTAAAATAGATGTTCGGCCCTATAAGGCACGGTATGTGTAATTGCGCTGTCGTAGTAGGCTCGCTCATAGGCACTCGGCCATACTAGGATCTGTATCTCGGCCATTCTAGACATGCTCATAGGCGCTCGGCCACAGTAGGCTCGGTGTATAACTTACCATCTGAACAGAGGTTGCCCAATAGGGACCTGCCAACCGATTATAGCTCGATGGCGGTGAAAATACTGTAGTACTACCCAATAGGGGCCTGCCCACCGATTATAGCTCGATGGTGGTGAAAATCCTATAATATTGTATATATATATATATATATATATATATATATATATATATATATATATATATATATATATATATATATATATAATATAT
>NC_031994.1:56064111-56165508 GCF_001879085.1 Nicotiana attenuata
TATATATATATATATATATAGACCCTCTGCTCTCTTGACTGGAAGAAGACAATACTTAACTAAATATAAAGTGTTGATAAGAGAGAATATTGTAACTTATGAGAATGGGATAATGTACATAAACGTAGGAGTACGAACTTCTCTTTGTGTCTCGTTATCAAACGCATGTAGTTAAGAGATCATCCCAAAATGAAGGAAAGGTTTATCCATAACATACCTTATCACAATCTGTCCAATAACCATGTTAAACTTGTCTCATTGCGCCTTAATATACAACAATGATAACAATACTATGATAAAGTTATGGAAGGTACAACCATCGCACAACGAATGACGAGCTTATTTCATAATAAAACAAGCAGCATCTCCCATATAATCTTTACTTCCTCCCAATTCAACATAACACCAACAACAACAATAACAACATGTATACAATAACAACATGTATACATCATTTTCCAACATTATATCCATCACAAAATACTACAAAACAACCCACACACCTCAATTAGTTCATACACAAAATGACAACCCTAGTAGTATCAAACAACCCGAAAATGCAATGTCAAACGACCAGACGACCACCCTAACATTATGTGGTGTTTCTCCACACCTTTTATCCTCCCAAACTCCATAAAAAAGTAGCAAAAGAGACAACCCAATAGCAACACTAAACAGCCCACAAAACAGTCTCACAAGTTCAGCAACTCAAAATTGATTTTTCAGTTTACTAAAACACATTTCGACTTATCTTTTCTAATTGAGGAACACAACCAACAGTACATAATTAAGCCTCTTATACTATAAGCAAACCATGAAATCAACTTGAAAATAACTTTACAACCAGACAACAGTGACGCAACAACAAATAACATACCACTCTTTCGAAACTCGCTAGGTCTAGTCTTTACGATCGAGTTACAACTCATACAAGCCTAGATAATGGAAGGAGAAGCATAAATTTACCTTGTACTAAGTAGAACCCACAAAACCTAGCCCTTCTTCATCCAAAATCAGTCCCCCAACACAGCTACAAGAAGGAGAAAGCGAAACTAGCAAGCTGTCCAGGCTTTTTGGCAGTAGAATCACATCATAACACCCGAAATAACCTAGGGCTTGTGTGGGGTTTTCGGGGAGGAGTTGCAGGGGTTAAATTTTATTTTCTTGTTCCAAATTATGGGTGAAAGAAATGAGTTGATAAGCCCTCTTGGCCGACTTTGGAACTTTTAATTGAGGCCTCTCCTTTTGGCAAGTAGGTGATGCACCTACTTGTCACCTACCAATCTGCACAGTCTCGCAAAAAATTTGAATATCTCTCTACTCCATTGTTTTATCAATGAACGCTTTAATCCTTTGAAAACTAGACTCGTAGATCTTCAATTTGGTAGGTAGATCATCCTGTAGTTCCAAGTACATTGGGATAAATGCTCAACTACATTTGACCTAATTTTCAGCATATTTGTGAATGTAACTTGTGATGATCTTTGCCAACTTTTGTTTCACAACTCGCTTGACTTCAAAACACTACACACGACGATCATAAGACTAAAATAAATCATAACATAACCTCCTTATCATTTTGAGCACCCTAGTCTCACCCAAAAATTATATATTATAACATTCCCAACTTGTTGACTTTCGACGAAACCTATTTTCTTCAATTCGTTCAGCTTCTAAGCCTTCCAACCCTCTTGGTACTTGCAGTTCATGATCTTAAATATTTGTAACCTCCAAGTTAACATGATTAACTTACTTTATGTAATTTCAAATATGATCTCATTTCTGAGCTTACATCAATAAATTACGACGTACTCTCACGTACAAAAATATGGGGTGTAACATTGTTCCCCCCTTGGAACATTCGTCCTCGAATATTGACTGGTGTGCTTATTAGTCTCATAACCTATAGATCTTACGAATACTTTAGTATTGTCCTTGAAATCTAGGCAGCAATTCTGTGAATAAATCCAAAGCCCGGGGCCTTCCCCCCTTTAGACCTCTTTCTCGCACCACGACCACTGGTTGGAATTCTTCCAATCTCGTTACTGTTGCTACCTTCTGTCGTGCAGCCTTTACCACTCTATCCACATATGTGCACCTATGCGAATCTTTTCTCCTTCTTCCTCCATATTTTAGCCAATATCTAGGCCTCATTTTGTTAACCTACATAGAACTATTACAATCTGTCCCTCTGGGCATCTATGGATGTACTGGAGTCCTTTGTTGGTACTTTGTCGAACTTACGACTATCGCTACATCTTGTTCCATAGCCTCGGTTATCTACCCTTATGGCTTTACTACATCTAGGCGGGTTATACTATACCATAACACTTACTTCAATTTACTATTACCGAGATTGCTATCCAACTCTAGGTTACTCTCTCGCTGCTTTTCCTATACGTATAAATCTAAGTCCTTTAATGTTTCATCATTACTACTGTTCATCTTAAGAATGACAACCTAATCTCATCTCATACTTTGGAACTTTTATCCATCTATAGTTGATTCACCTTAATGTTGAACTATAATCTACCATTGATAACTTGAAACCTCTTACGTAACACATTATCACTAGGTCTCACGTCTCATCGGGGAAAATCTGAAGTGATTTGCTGATCTACCTAGGGATGATACTGTGCTTCAATAATCATATTTCATAGCATTCCAACATAACCCATTTTATGGGGGTATTCTAATCCTATGCATTTCATGAAATCCCTTTGTTTTTTAATCATTACCCAATCAAGGGCCAAAATGTCATCCTCTTACAGGCTATATTGAGCTTTCTATATACTACGAAAACCATCAGCTCTCTTATTTTGATGGGCTTAATCCCGAGACTTTACCTATTATCGTCACCTTACTACTCACATTTACCATACTTACCTTTAAATCTCGCATTGTATCTTCTATCGCTTTCATAACCTCCCTTCCACATTGGTGGAACTCACATCCACACCTTAAATCTCTACTACAATACTTGCACCCCTGGTGCATACACAATCTAGTGGGAGCTTCATATTGACGTCTTATGAGGTTGGTACTCTTATAATTGGCTTTATCATAGAGCCATTATAGAATATGGTTGTTGTACTATCTCTTTTTCCTCTGATATTAAGAGTGATTCTGCAATGTTCTCAATCACAATTTTTATAATAATCTAGGTCTAATAACCAAACTCCTGATTCACATAGCCGATGTAGCTCTTTAGTTTCCTCTTCTCTCTCAGCCTTTAAGTAGGCTTAAGCTATCTTCCAATCTATGGCTCAGGGTATTAGTTATTACTTTAGCCTTTCGTGGACGCTATGGAACATCCATGATATAACCTCCTAACAATTCAAGCCTTTGTCTATGACGTGGACTCAATACTTTCTTTTAACTTATACCGGAGTTTCCTATAACTATAAAAATGTCAACACATATGCTGCATGAATAATACTCTGAATATTAAGTGCGGTCATAATGTAACTAACTCTGGGTCATAAACCGAATAATTCCTTTCATGCCTTCTCAGTTGTCTTTAAACGTAAACAATTACTTTTCTTGGTCGTTCTGCCACTTATTGCATGAATACTTGGCTTATCTTAGTGCCCACATAAATTGGAATTTCGTGCAACTCCTATGATCCCGAAGGTTGCCTTTGATTTATTTTCTTACTTCCCGTTCATTAGCCACGATAGGTGCCACTTTCTTCTGGAGTGCATACAATATTATAGTGAGACTGTTGTTACAAGACCATTTTTTCTTCAGGTTACTATGCTTAGGTTGAAGCCTTCTTTCTTATTTTCTCAGCTAGTCTTTTGTTGTAGTACTTAGGGGAGACCCTCTGATTCCTATAAAACTGCGAGCTTATTACATCGTATACCTGAAGGAATTTTTGATGTGCTTACTCGCCTATGATTATCCTTAGTTACTTACCTCTACGCCCTTATGCTCGTAGGGTTGCTTCTGAATTTTGAGATTTTGATTGTCTCCCCAGTGGAACTCTCTTTTATCCTGTAACACTTATATGGTACCTTTAACTACCCCAACTCCTATTTGAATATTTGTCAAGGATTATGATGTCATATCAACGAGAGTGAATTCCCTATGTTGGTGTTCACTACGTTTATCTTGCATAATCCGTTGATTTATCTGTATCCTCTTGTCTAGCCATAACTAGTCTCTTCTTGAAACTAACTACTTATTGGTCCATTCTCATATTTATATTTTGTGTGAGCTCTCTTGGGTTATGACTTTTGCCTTAACATGCCTTTTGCATTGGCTCCTAATGTATCAAATGCCCATTCACACTTATTTACCAATAACATCCTGGCCGGGAACCCTTACTGCCTCTCCCTGTCATCGTACTTGCATAATATTCTAGAGTCGTAACATATCTGTATGATCTGAATAAATGCAAAATCATTCCTTTCGCCTTTTTACCGCATTCTTTCTTTACTATTCCATAGTTACCTGAACCACTTAACTACAACTTAATACCATATCACCCCATCTTCTCCCCCTTTAGGGGAATACTAACATTTAATGCTATGAAGATCAAATATTTTACCTCTTCATCTTCGGCGTCTTTTTACGTCTTCAGACGAGGCGCGGCCGGCACCTGGTGCCATACCCTTAACTTAGGCCGATGAGGCCATATTCTGAATCATATGAAAATATCGTCTCTCTCATCTGAGGGGTAATATATATATATATATATATATATATATATATATATATATATATAAAACTGTGTAGGCTGACGAGGCCGCCATGAACATCTACCGATATACAAACTATACATGACTTGTCTACAAGCCTCTAGAGATGATTGTATCATGGTCGGGACAGGGCCTCGGCCTACCTATCAACCTGTATACGAAAATGGACTCCAAGGTCTTACCAACCAAGCAGATGTTTGGCTCTATCTACTAGGAAGGTCTATCCAGCTATCTGTCAGGACCTGCTGGCATGAAATGCAGCATCCCCAGCAAAAGGCACGTCAGTACAAAATAATGTACCGAGCATATAAGGAAACAGACTAAGTGAAAGTTGAAACTGAACTGATAATATAATAACTGAAAGTAACTGGGAGTCAAAGATAATCTGAAGATGTGCTTACCTGCTAATACTGACTCAACTCTCTCAATATAGTAAGTAAAATACTTGTCCGACCCTATAAGGGTCGATATGTGTAACTGCTCTGTTGTAGTAGGCTCGTTCATAGGTGCTCGGACAAACTAGGCTCTGTATCTCGGCCATTCTGGACTCGCTCATGGCGCTCGGCCATAGTAGGCTCGGTAAGCATACAAAGAAATTATATCATTTTTATAATAACTAATAACGGCGCAGTCTTCCGGTGTTATGACCTGGTGCTCTCTTATAAAGAGCCAAAAGCTCTTGACGTAGGGAGGTTCGGTCAAGTCTGTTCACCTCAATTTGCACCCTATTTGAGACTAAAGCAGGCGGGGTGGTATATAACTAACCATCTGATCAGAGGTTGCCCAATATGGGCCTGCCCACTGATTATAGCTCGATAGTGGTGAAAATACTATAGTACTGTCCAATAAGGGCCTGCCCACCGATTATAGCTCAATAGTCGTGAAAATACTACAATACTGTATATATATATATATATATATATATATATAGACCCTCTGCTCTTTTGACTGGAATAAAACAATACTTAACTGAATATAAAGTGTTGATAAGGGAGAATATTGTAACTTATGAGACTGGGATAATGTGCATAAACTTAGGAGTACGAACTTCTCTTTGTGTCTCGTTATCAAACGCATGTAGTTAAGAGATCATGCCAAAATGAAGGAAAGGTTTAGCCTTAACATACCCTATCAAAATCTGTCCAATAACCACATTAAACTCGTCTTGTTGCACCTTAATATACAACAATGATAACAATACTATGATCAAGTTATGGAAGGTACAACTATCGCACGACGAACGACAAGCTTATTTTATAATAAAACGGGCAGCACCTCCCATATAATCTTTACTTCCTCCCATTTCGACATAACACCAACAACAACAAGAACACAATAATAACAACATATATACATAATTTCCCAACCTTATATCCATCATAAAATACCACAAAATAGCCCACACACCCCAATTAGTTCTTACACAAAACGACAACCCTAGTAGTGTCAAACAACCCGAAAATGCAATGACAAACGACCAGACAGCCATCCTGACATTATGTGGTGTTTCTCTCCTCACTTTATCCTCTCAAACTCCATAAAAACAATAGAAAAAGAGACAACCCATCAGCAACACGAAATAGCCCACAAAACAGTCACACAAGTTCAGCACCTCAAAATTGATTTTTCAGTTTACTAAAACACGTTTCGACTTGTCTTTTCGTTCAAATTGAGCAACACAACCAACAATACATAATTAAGCCTCTTATCCTATAAACTAACCATGAAATAAACTTGAAAATAAGTTTACAACCAGCCAACAGTGACGCAACAACAAATAACATACCACTCTTTCGAAACTCGCTAGGTCTAGTCTTTACGAGCTAGTTACAACTCATACAAGCCCAGATAATGCAAGGAGAAGCATAAATTTACCTTGGATTGAGTAGAACCCACATCATAACACCCGAAATAACATAGGGCTTGTGTGGTATTTTGGGGGGGGGGGGAGTTGCAGGGGTTCAATTTGATTTTCTTGGTCTGAAAGATGGGTGAAAGAAATGAGTTGATAATCCCTCTTGGCCGACTTTGGGGCTTTTAATTGAAGCCTCTCCTTTTGGCAAGTAGGTGATGCACCTACTTGTCACCTACCAATCTATGCAGTCTAGTGAAAATGAGAATATTTCTTTACTCCAATGTTGTATCAATGAACGGTTTAATCCATTGGAAACTAGACTCGTAGTTCTTAAATTTGGTAGGCATATCATCCTGTAACTCCAAATATATTGAGTGAAATACTCAGCTACATTTGACCTAATTTTTAGCATATTTGTGAATGTAACTTGTGATGATCTTTGCCAACTTTTATTCCACAACTCGCTTGACTTCAAAACACAACACACGACTATCATAAGACTAAAATAACTCATAACATAACCTCCTTATCATTTTGAGCCCCCCAGTCTCACCCCAAAATTACATATTATAACATTCCTAACTTGCCGACTTTCGACGAAACCTATTTTCTTCAATTCATTCAGCTTCTAAGCCTTCCAACTGTCACAACCCAAAATCCACTAGTCATGATGGCACCTAACCCAACCCGCTAGGTAAGACAACTAATATCTATCCAGTTTCAATGATATTTAACAGGACAATTAATCAAAGAAATTATCTAAATCTTATACATTCCCAAGGACTGGTAGTACAAATCATGAACTTCTAATAATAGAGTTTACAAAGCTGATATGAAGTAAATACATCTTCTGTTTGAAAAGTACATAAACAGAGTTTTTTAAATCTAAGGCTACCATGAACAAGAGGCAGTTGAGTCTGGATCGCAGGTGCACCTTCAATGCTAGCTCCCGCCATGCACAGTAACATCGGCATCCAAAATCTGCACCCGATGTGCAGGAAGTGTAGTATGAGTACAATTGACCCCATGTACTCAATAAGTAACAAACCTAACCTTAGGTTGAAAGTAGTGACGAGCTGGAACATAGATCGGGTCCAACACCAATAACTAACAGCAGTTCATAACAATGTAACGCTAGTAAATAAACAAGTAGCTCAGAGATAACATGCTCAGCCTTTTCATAATTTCCCGAAAAACAGTTCCACCTTTCAAGTATATCAGTGAAAATCCAAATGCTTTACCGAAAACTTTAAAAAATATGAGGTAGTTTGAAATTTGTAATTTTTTCCAAACATCCTTTCCACAATAAATAAGATGTTTCATTTTTTCTTTCTAGATAACAAGTGCGAAATACCTCACTATGCCCACATATCAATATGTGTGAAAAGTCATGAATAACGTGATATCGTACAGCATGAGGAAAAATGCATCTATATGCCTGTATGTCATGTGTACATGTCAGTGCCAGGTATCTCAGAGATGAATCATGTACTCACACTCTCAGAGTACTCAACCTCACTATCTGGCATTATCTCTTACTGTACTCAATACTCAGCACACTCAATCACTCGGCACTGTACAATACTCGTTCCAGCGTGCAACCCGATCCACATACATATACATAGTCAACTGTACTCATAGGGGGTGTGTAGACTCCGTAGGGGCTCCTTCAGCCCAAGCGCTATAATCTACACAGACAACTCACGTGCTATAATATCAAATCAAGATCCACAAAGACAACTCACGTGCATAGTATCAATATCAGGATTCGCACGGACAACACACGTGCCATAGTAACAATATCTCAAATCAGGCCCCCCGGCCTCACTCAGTCATCAATCTCTCCAGTCTCTCTCTAGGGCTCACAATGTCATGAAACTACCCCAAAAATGATAATATGTGGTATCAATAAATAACAACAGAGACTGAGATATGATATGCATATGAATACGTATGACTGAGTATATAAAGCAATGAAAGCAAATAACTCAAAAGTAGAAATGACCTCAGTGGGTTCCAACAGGATAAGCACGTAGCTTAGACATGGTTGCTAACATGGATCACAACTCAATTACTTTATCACATGGTGAAAATACAGATATAAACAAAATAGGGCCACTATTCAGTGCCCTGGAAACAACAGAGTCAATATTCACAGGGTGCACGCCCACACGCCTATCACCTAGCATGTGAGTCACCTCAACATCAATCACATAACACGTAAATTTGGGGTTTTATACCCTCGGCACTAAGTTTAGAAGAGTTACTTATCTCAAACAAGCCAATTCTGAACGCCGGACAAGCCAATCTATGCTCCAAGAGTGCCATCTCATGCGTAGCGACCTTCGAACGGCTCAAAACTAGCCAAAAGACAACTCAAATACATCAAACAATGCTAAAGTAACCAATCCCAATCGAAAAAGGTTGAATCTTTAATCAAAAGCCCAAAACCAGCCAAAAAGCCCAACCCGGGCCCGCACCTTGAATCCCGACAAAATTTACAAAATCCGACAACCCATTCAATTACGAGTCCAACCACACTAGTTTCACTAAAAACCGACTCTAAATCAGTGTTCAAAACTCAAAAATTCACTTAATAAAATTTTAGACAAAACCCCCAAATTTCACTTTGAAATCATCAATCAAATGCCAAAAACAAAGATGGATTCATGAAATATAACCAAAATCGAGTATAAAACACTAACCCCAATCCATATGGTGAAAATTACCTCCAAAACTTTTCCAAATCCGAGCTCCAACTCAAAATATGATGAGATGAACAAACCTTCCATATTAAGTAATTTTGTCCAGCTGTTCTGCCTCGTTTTGCATGCCAAACGATCTCGAAACTTGCTTTTGATGCCTCCAGTGGATTCCTTGTAAAATTTCTGTCAAGATAGGCTTTTGAATCATTCCATTTGACCTTATAATGAAGGAGATATGTTGGTTTTAATATTTGGAAATAGTTCAGATTTTTAAATACGAAGTCAGTGGCAATTTTGTAATTAATCTGAAAAATCTGGCAACCCAATTCTTAGTAAATGACCATAAAATCCTCATACAATGTCCAAATTCGACGATTCTTTTCTATGCCTCCAAAATTACGATACGGATCTAACGCTTCAATAAAAACAAAAATTGACTCATTTGCTTAACTTGGTATCATTTATGCTTGTAGAAACGACGTCGAAACATAAGAAAAACGAGCGCAACACAGCCCAAACCTATCCGAAACTCACTCGAGCCCTTCGGGACCCCATACGAACATACTGACAAGTCCCATAATATAATACGGACCTACTCGAGGCCTCAAATCACGTATACCAACATCGAAGCGATGAAACGCACCTAAAATCAAACTTAATGAACTTTCGAACTTTCGACTTCCAACAACTCGCGCCTAAACATATCAAATCAACTTGGAATAAACTCAAAGTTTGCACACAAGTTCTAATACATCATACGGAGCTATTCGTGCCCCCAAATTACCAAGCAAAGTGCAAATGCTTAAAATGACCGATCGGGTCGTTACATTCTCCCCCACTTAAACATACGTTCGTCCTCAAACGTGGCAAGACTTGTTCCTATGCCGCCAAACCACCGTGTAACCTTACCGTGCATAAACCAGGGGTGATCCACATTACCCGATTACATATAGGCCCGACAACACCCCATAACTGAAGATCATTAATTCAATCTTAGCCCATAAACCTTGGAATCTAATTTCTTTTCTAACATTCGGAATTTCCTACAAGATCTGAACTTCGCATCTACATAATGTATAAGTATGAACAAGCTGTACAAAGCCATAACCACAACCCAAGATGTATTCACCCAACATACCACACGACTCCCATACTCATAGCAAATTTTTTTATCACAGTAGCTGCTCAAACAACCCAATACCGGTAATAAACCTAATGTCAAACAAAACCTCGTTCTAAAGCCTTTGTGTACTGCAGATGATGAAAGAAACACGCAAAAACTCATAACCATTCATCAGATCAACAGGTATTTCATGGAGTTCCCTCTCCCTCGACAATAACTATAGCCAATCTCTAAGCCAACTTTCGATATTATCCTCCAAATATACCCCAAGCAAATCTGATAGCACCCATTCTATGTCTGACGACCTCATCTCATCTAACAGAATCACTCTAGTAACATGCCACATCAACACAATATAACGCCATAACACGTGCAATTCGTGCACCAGTAAGCAACAATCTAAATGTACTCAAACCGTAAAAAAATGACTCAAACGAGAGAACTGTCCCGCAAGCTTAACAAGTACTGCCACAACGAAATGCCAAAAATCTATCACACATCGTAGGACAATCACACGAATCTAACACAAAGGTTTATATTTCAACATAACTCCGCTGCAATGTGTGACCCCGTCCAAACACTGGTCCATGGCATATACCTCAAGCCACCTTGCTCAAAATCAACAACCACGCGCGATTCGACATCAAGTTTCCAAAGTGCATTACTACAACCACGGAGAAGCAAATGACGCAATGTCACACAAGCCCGAAAGAACATAACCAATGCGCAATCATTCATGCAACACCCAAATACCCATCTCGCTCAAATTCCGTTGTAAAGCCCATATAGAACCGCACGGTACATGCATATAACCAACGAATCACAACCCCTCGTAGCATAGAAGAGTAACTCACAGATCAATGCAGAACTCGAATAAGCTCAACCACAACAGAATGGCACATCACTCAACAACAGGAGTACGGAGTCAACCAATCCAACTCGTTGTAGAACACACATCCTTATTGGGCCTACCAATGGGCCCTAAATCAACTCTGGTCACCCAAAAATAGATACATAACACTCCTAAAGTCCACAATGACTGAACCATAAAGCATGCTATCATCTGCCTAGCTCTGGCCACATCTTCATAGTCCACAACCACGAAACAATCTATTTCTGAGAACTCCCGGTCTCCAAATTCATAGAACATGTGAATCACCTTATCTGATCCCAACTACACAGCTCGAATGTCTAACACATCTCTCATACACGATCATCCCATAAGGAATACTTATATAATTCTTTCGTACCACATAGAAAAATCTGAATATCAGCAATCAATCAACCAAGCGAGTACCGCAATGCCAATGAAGCATCCATATATCAAAACACAGTGCCCCTTCTGAAACTTACACTCTCATCAAGCCATATCTAATAGTAATATAATTTACCTAGACATCTGATACCATCCATGCTGCCTAAGAATTTATGTCCTTCCCTTCAAAACTGAATCATGACTTGCCAATCTCGATCCCACACAACATACCGTATATACCATTCCATCATATGAAAAATACGAGAACTTCATAATCCACTCCGAGTCACAAGCAACTACATAATACAATTAGCCAAGAACTTTCTATTTGATTTCATCCCGAGAAAATCACTATACATCACATGCTCCTCACGTCAGTAGGAAATATGCTCCTCGAACCGTGGTAGAAACTATTGAGATCTCTTCGAAACCCATTTGCACACAATTAAGCCATCAAGACTAAATCTCTCTAACTCAACCAAGTCACGCAGGTCAACAAAAACCCAAAAGCATTGCCACAAAATACCTGTAGAAACCCACCACATCATAAGCACCCAAAGAACCGATAATATCCATTACCATGCCGATCCAACCTACTACCAAGCTGTCCTATTCCTCCGAGTTCCTTCTGAATTACCTTCAAATTGATACTTCTCCTCTTCATAATACCGCAGTCCTCAACCAAAACTCACCACACGAGACCCTAGCATAAAACCACACCGCCCTAAGGCTCATAAGCCGCTGAATGCTCTCTTAAGAACCCCAAAAGTGCCACAACCGAGATATCTACTCTGAAGAGACCTTCTATGGATTTTTGTTCATTTACCTTCCTGATACTAAATGTAGAATCCATATGATATAGAAATATTACGAGTCTCGACACCATCCAATGTAACTCTCAGCTTCTAGTCATGTACAAATCCGCAACATTCTCAATTTCCACGTATAAATCTTGAATTCATTAGAACCATTCTTGAGAGTCATCCACTATGCTCAAATCTCAATTAAACTGATCAAACGGATCGAACGACCTGTGCTCATTTGCACACCAACGCCCTAAGAAGTAATCCACACTTTTAAGCAACCGAGTGAATCCCTACTCCATGCACACTACATCCTATATGAATAGCAACTCAAACCCATGATTCCCATATACCTATAGAGTGTAATACATCCCGTATCCAGAAATTCCCTTGCTCGAGTCATCCTCAATCTCAACCTCTACAAGTCATAACTAATTCACAAGTATACCTCAAATCGAAACCATTACAAGACATAACCGTGTAATCCACTTATCAATAGTAGACTCCCCCACTTGGCTCACTGCCAAGGAATAAAACATCTAATAACTTACAAACCCGTACTATGTTGCTGCCAAAATCCCGTACTGAAATTCAACTAAATCCTTCATAAGCTCGTGTAACACAAACTATATAATACCTCAAATCGCACAAATATAACCCACTGGTAGAAAGGAAAGCCTCCACACATCATCACAAAATCACACTTCCGTAGATTACCTGGTAGGTTAAAACCCACCTACTTCGCCTCAAACTCTCTTTATACCCTCGCACAGCACAACTACTACGCATTTACTTAATCTTCTTGAGTCTGAACTCACCAACAAGGCATGAGAACCTAATTCATTTCACAGTTAAACAACATGAAAGATCCCTCTATATACTCATTACTTGAGGCTATACGTCAAATCAAGATGGAAATCGAGTACCCAATAGTCATTTCTACACCTCAAGCAAACCCTTCCCGTCACATTCAAACCATATGAACACATCTCGCAGTCATATCATACACATCATGTATCCATACAGCCGCAAATTCCACTAATAGGGGCACTACCGGACTAAAAGCACGTGCTCACAAAATCAACATCTCTGTGCTCAAGCTACAGCCAAAACCCGGCCTCAAGTCCTCCAGACTGGCCCATCATCAACACACAAAAATCACATCTCGCACCTCATCTAGGGAATCACAAGTCGTCGATACACAGCTGATACCGAGCGCTCATGTGCGCATACGAATGCGTGGAATGAATTCAAAGGATTACGCTTCAAGATGAATCGATGCTGCCGATAAGGAAAGAAAGATGGGAAGTATATCCTAAATGTCTTGTAGCCTCTCGAAGATAGGTATGGACGTCACCATACTAATCCGCAAGACTCTACTAGACACTTGCTCGTGACTTGTAGAACCTATGAACCTAGAGCTCTGATACCAATATGTCACAACCCAAAATCCACTAGTCGTGATGGCACCTAGCCCAACCCGCTAGGTAAGCCAACTAATATCTATCCGGTTTCAATGATATTTAATAGGACAATTAATCAAAGAAATTATCTGAATCTTATACATTTCCAAGGATTGGTAGTACAAATCATGAGCTTCTAAGAATAGAGTTTACAAAGCTGATATGAAGTAAATACATCTTCTACTTGAAACGTACATAAACAAAGTTTTATAAATCTAAGTCTACCATGAAAAAGAGGCAACTGAGTCTGGATCGAAGGTGCACCTTCAATGCTAGCTCCCGCCATGCACAATAACATCGGCATCCAAAATATGCACGCAATGTGCAGGAAGTTTAGTATGAGTAAAATCGACCCATGTACTCAATAAGTAACAAACCTAACCTTAGGTTGAAAGTAGTGACGAGCTGGAACATAGGTCGAGTCCAACACCAATAACTAACAGCAGTTCATAACAATGTAACGCAAGTAAATAAAGAAGTAGCTCAGAGATAACATGCTCAGCCTTTATATAATTTTTCGAAAAACAGTTCCACTTTTCAAGTATATCAGTGAAAACCCAAATCTTTTAGCTAAAACTTTAAGACATATGAGATAGCTTGAAAATTGTAATTTTTCCCAAAAGTCCTTTCAACAATATGTTCCATTTATTCTTTCCAAATAATAAGTGCGAATTACCTCACTATGCCCACATATAAATATGTGTGAAAAGTCATGAATAACATGACACCGTACAGCATGAGAAAAAATGCATCTATATGCCGGTATGTCATGTATGCATGTCAATACAGTGTATCTCAGAGATGAATCATGTATTCACACTCTCAGAGTACTCAACCTCACTGTCTCGCATTATCTCTTACCGTACTCAACACTCGGCACACTCAGTCACTCAGCACTGTACAATACTCGTTGCGGCATGCAACCCGATCAACATACATGTACATAGCCTAATGCGCTCACTAGGGGTGTGCAAACTCCGGAAGGGCTCCTTCATCCCAAGAGCTATAATCCGCACGGGCAACTCTCGTGCTATAATATCAAATCAAGATCCGCACGGACAATTCACGTGCCATAGTATCAATATCAGGATCCGCACGGATAACTCACGTGCTACACGGACAACTCACGTGCCATAGTAACAATATCTCAAATCAGGCCCTCGGCCTCACTCAGTCATCAATCTCTCTAGTCTCACTCTCTCTCGGGCTCACAATATCATGAAACTAGCCCAAAAATGATGATATGAGGTATCAGTAAATAACAACAGAGACTGAGATATGATATGCATATGATATGCATATGAATGCGTATGACTGAGTATATAAAGCAATAAAAGCAAATAACTCAACAGCAGAAATAACCTCAGTGGGTCCCAACAGGATAAGCATGTAGCCTAGACATGGTTTCTATATGGATCACATCTCAATTACTTTATCACATGGTGAAAATATAGATATCAACAAAATAGGGCCACTATTCAGTGCCCTGGAAACAACAAAGTCAGAATTCACAGGGTGCACGCCGACACGCCCATCACCTATCATGTGCGTCATTTCAACATCAATCACATAACACGTAACTTCGGGGTTTCATACCATCAGAACTAAGTTTAGAAGAATTATTATCTCAAACAAACCAATTCTGAACGCCGAACAAGCCAAGTGATGCTCCAAGAGTGCCATCTCACGCGTAGCAACCTCCGAACGGCTCAAAACTAGCCAAAAGACAACTCAAATATATCCAACAATACTAAAGGAACCAATCCCAATCGAAAAAGGTCGAATCTTTAATCAAAAGCCCAGAATCGGTCAAAAATCCCAACCCGGGCCCACACCTCGGAACCCGACAAAATTTACAGAATCCAACAACCCATTGAACTACGAGTCTAACCATACTATTTTCACTCAAATTCGGCTCCAAATCGGTGTTCAAAACTCAAAAATTCACCTTATAAAATTTTAGACAAAACCTCCAAATTTCACTTTGAAATCATCAATCAAATGCCAAAAATGAAGATGGATTCATGAAATATAACCAAAACCGAGTATGAACACTTACCCCAATCCATATGGTAAAAATTGCCTCCAAAAATTTTCCAAATCGGAGCTCCCCAACTCAAAATATGACGAAAGGAACAAACCTTCCATATTAAGTAATTTTGCCCAGCTGTTCTGTCTCGTTTTGCATGTCAAACGATCCCGAAACTTGCTTTTGATGCCTCCAATAGATTTCTTGTGAAATTTCAGTAGAGATAGGCTTTTGAATTACTCCATTTGACCTTATAATGAAGAAGATATGTTGGTTTTTGATATTTGGAAATATGCAGATTTTTAAATACGAAGTCAGCGGCAATTTCGTAATTAATCTGAAAAATCTAGCAACCCTATCTTTAGTAAAATGACCATAAAATCCTCATACGATGTCCAAATTCGACGATTCTTTTTGCTATGACTCCGAAATTACGATACGGATCTAATGCTTCAATTAAAATAGAAATTGGAGCTCATTTTCTTAATTCGGTACTATTTATGCTTGTAGAAACGACATTGATATATAAGAAAAACGAGCGCAACACAGCCCAAACCTATGCGAAACTCACCCGAGCCCCTCGGGACCCCGTAAGAACACACCGACAAGTCCCATAATATAATACGGACCTACTCGAGGCCTCAAATCACGTATAACAACATCGAAACTATGAAACGCACCTCAAATCAAACTTAATGAACTTTCGACTTCCAAAAACTCGCGCCGAAATATATCAAATCAACTTGGAATGAACTCAAATTTTGCACACAAGTCCTAATACATCATATGGAGCTACTCGTGCCCCCAAACTACCGAGCAAAGTGCAAATGCTCAAAATGACCAGTCGGATCGTTACACCAACCCTTTGGTACTTGTAGTTCATGATCTTAAATATTTGTAACCTCCAAGTCAACATGATTAACTTACTTTATGTACTTTCAAATATGATCTCATTTCTTAGCTTACATCAATTAACTTACGATGTACTCTCATGTACGAAAATATGGGATGTAACATCCCAAGTCATTCATATCAAATTTGCTAGTTAGCATATGCTAAGTAGCATTTATGCTGGCAATATCATTACTCATTATCAGCATATCATTCACATATAAGCAATCATTGACTATGTGATTTGAAACATTTTTAGTGTACACTCATTTATCACATTAATTTATCTTAAAACTATTTAATAATATTGTTTGGTCAAATTTCGCATACCATTATTTGGGCGCTTGTTTTATTCCGTGAAGCGACTTAACAACTCTACATACCTTCTTTTCTTTACATAGAACCATCAACCCTTCAGGTTATACCATGTAAATTTCTTCCTCCAAATCTCTATTTAAGAAGGTCGTTTTAACATTCATTTGATGAATTTCAAGATCATATACTGCAGGTAATGCTACTAACGTCCGTATGGACGTAATTCTTGTAACTAGAAAGTATGTATCAAAATAGTCAAGACCTTCTCGTTTTCTATACCCTTTGACCACAATTCTTGCCTTATATTTGTCAATAGTGCCATCATCTTTTATTTTTCTCCTAAAAATCCATTTAGAACCCAACGGTTTATTGCCGGGAGGAAGACCAACCAATTCTCATGTATGGTTGTTCAGTAGGGATTCTATTTCACTATTGACTGCCACTTTCAAAAATAATGATTCGGAAGAAGACATCACTTCTTTAAATGCTTGAGGCTCATTTTCCAATAAGAAAGTCACAAAATCTTGTCCAAAAGAAGTAGACGTTCTTTGACGTTTACTACGTCTTGGATCCTCCTGATTATACGTAACTTCTTTTGTTTCTTCCTGAGGTCATTTAGATCCTTCACCAATCGACTCATAATCCTTTTTATACGGATATATATTTTCGAAAAATTCAGCATTATCTAATTTTATAACCGTATTATTGTGAATGTCGGGATTTTATGATTTATGAACCAGAAATTGATATGCTTTACTATTGGTTGCATATCCTTTGAAAACACAATCAACGGTTTTTGGTCCTATCTTTACCCTTTTGGGTTTAGGAACTTGCACTTTTGTCAAAAAAACCCACACTTTAAAATAATTCAAGTTGTGTCTCCTTCCTTTCTATTTTTCATATGGAATGGATTGTGTTTTCCTATGGGGTACTCGGTTAGGTATACGATTAGCCGTAAGAATGGCTTCCCCCACAAGTTCTGTGCCAAACCAAAACTTATCAACAAAGCGTTCATCATCTCCTCTAATGATCGATTATTTCTTTCCGCAATCCCATTGGATTGGGGCGTGTAAGGGGCTGTTGTTTGATGAATAATTCCATATTCTAAATATATTTCTTCGAAAGGAGATTCGTATTAACCACCCCTATCACTTCTTATCATTTTGATTTTCTTGTTAAGTTGCGTTTCAACTTCATTTTTGTATTGCTTGAATGCATCTATTGCTTCATCTTTACTACTAAGTAAGTAAACGTAGCAATATCGAGTATTGTCGTCAATAAAAGTTATTAAATACTTCTTTCCACCGCGAGATGGTATTGACTTCATGTTGCAAATACTTGTGTGATATTAAGTCTAAAGGATTTGACTTCCTTTCAACTGACTTATAAGAATGTTTAACTTACTTAGATTCCACACATATTTGATATTTTGATTTGTCACATTCAAACTTAGGCAATACTTTCAAATTAATTATTTTTCGCAAAGTTTTATAATTGACATGTCCCAAACATATATGCCATAAATCATTTGACTCAAGTAAGTAAGAAGAAGCTGAAATTTTATTATTGTCAACAACTATTACATTCAGTTTGAAAGGCCCTGAGTAAGGTAACCTTTTTCCTAAGTACATCTCTTTCTTACTTATTATAACTTTGTCTGAAACAAAAATACACTTAAACCCATTCTTGACGAGAAGTGAAATAGAAACTAAGTTTTTCCTTATTTCACGAACATGACAAAAATTGTTCAGAGTCACCACCTTGCCAGAGGTCATCTTCAGGAATATCTTTCCATAACCTTCAATTTTGGCCATTGCAGAATTACACATAAAAATGGTCTCGTCGGGTCCAGAGGGAGCATATGAAGCAAATACTTCTCTAACAGCACAAACATGGTAGGTGGCTCCAGAATTAATCCACTACTTCTTAGGATTTCTCACTAAGTTGCATTCAGATAACATAGCGCACAAGTCATCAATATCATCATTTGTTTCAACCACATTTGCTTGACCCTTTTTCTTCTCTTTCTTTGGAGCATGACATTCTGCAGCTTTGTGTCCAAGCTTCCACAGTTGTGATAGTTTTCCTTGAATTTCTTCTTGCTGGGATAGTTCTTTGATCCAGAAGACTTCTTCATATTTTTCGGATTAGTTGGAGCAGTCTCAACAATATTTACTCCCATAATTATTGAGTTTCCAAGTGTCTTATTTTCTGCAGCTTTATTGTCCTCTTCGATCCTCAATCGAACAATGAGATCTTCGAGTCTTATCTCCTTGTGCTTGTGTCTCAAGTAATTCTTAAAGTCCCTCCATAAAAGAAGGTAACTTCACAATCATTGCTGCAACTTGAAATGCCTCATTGCTGACTAAACCTTCAATAAAAAATTCGTAATTAGTAACATAATTAATACTTTCAACAGAAGCATTAATTCGGATTATACCTTCAGCAAGGAGATCATGAATTATAATTTGCAGCTCTTGAACTTGGGTAATGACAGGTTTGCTGTCTACCATCTTATAGTCCAAAAATTTGGCTGCAACAAACTTCTTCAAACCGGCATCCTTGGTTTTATACTTCTTTTCCAATGCATCCCATAGTTTTTTCGAAGTTTCCACATTACTATAGACGTTGTAAATATCATCCTCCAGACCACTAAGAATGTAATTCTTGCATAAGAAATCTGAGTGCTTCCATACCTCAGTCACAATAAAATGTTCATTCTCATGAGTTGATTCCAGCAAAACCGGAACGTCTTCCTTGATGAACATCTGTAGACTCAAAGTAGTCAAATAGAAGAACATCTTTTGTTGTCAACGTTTCAAATCAATCCCGAAAAACTTTTCGGGCTTTTACGCCGGAGCCAGTGGTGGCACAGAACGATTGGAAGAAGCAACATTGCTCGTAGAGCCAACCACTGGGGTTACTATTTCTATCATTTCTGTTAGTCGCAAAACAGAAACAAAATTAATTAATGGTGACGTATGTAAAATCTTCGAACCGAATAAACTTTAACAGAAACGTATTAAATAACACGGTAAAGATTTTATATCTTCAAGCCGAATACAAAGCAAGTAGAAAATCACAAAGATTTTAATCTCGTAATTAAGTAGAAAGTCACAAGGACTTTAATCTCAACCAAGGAGTAGAAAATTCGAAGATTTTAGTCTCCAAACTGAGAGTAGAAATCACTAGGATTTAGAGTCCCACAAACAGAATATAGGATGAATACATGAAAATAAAAAATTAAATTCCTTAAGCTTGTTAGTACTCTGTATTTGAAAATACATTCAAAAAACCAATAGCAACGTAAAAACAGAAATGTAGAAGAAAAAAAATTAATTCGAGCCCACTGAATTCATAGTGCTTTCTTAAGAAACTTAATCCCCTCCTAACCCGAGGTTTAAGATTATTTCCTCCCAAGATAGAACGAATTACCCTCGTTGGTGCAGCGTACTTCAAACCACAATGACCAACGAACTCAAAAGATCAGTAGCAAATCACATTTATTGCTTTCTTTCTGCAGAAGGAAGAAGGAGAAGTCAGAAGTTTTGTAAGAAAAATCTGCGGGAAAGATCGTGTATTTATAGCCAAAAAGTTGGGTAACAGCAAAGAGGTACAACTCTTCATGTAAAGGCTGCAACTCAGAATGGCTATTTTATAAAACGACCATTTGTACAAACCGCCAAATTTAAATTCTGACGGGAAATTCAAAACGGAGGAAAAACAAGTTACCGTTACAAAAAAAAAAAAGCTACTTTGGATTAAAATAATATAACGTTAATCTTAATATTGACAAATAATTTGGTCCAAAAAATTAATCAATCAAATCATTTAACCGAAGCCAAAGCCGAGCGAGCGACAACGACGCGAGGCTTGCCTTCTTCTCAACTCTTTAACAGCTAGAAGAAGTGCAATTGTATATATTCCAATCAAAACTCTTTTCCTCCTCCAATATGGGACAATGTCCCTTTGTGTGAGGAAATTCAAAAATTTTATTTTTTCCCCCATATCCCATTCAATCTATTTTAAGCGCTATCAAGCTTAAACCCAACACACACAAATATATATATATATATATATATATATATATATATATATATATATATATATATATATATATATATATATATATATATATATATATNTATATATATATATATATTGAATCCTCTTAGCTGCTTGGTGTTTTTACTTTTTTTTTACTTTTTAAATTCCATTGGTAAAAATTCTACTTCTGTCATATGGTTGCGCTCTACTCGATACCATGCATAACGGAAGCTTGAACACCATACTGCCTTTTTAAGTGACACTCCCACCTCCTAGTTATTAGTATGTAAGTTTTGGTGGTTGCAAGAGTTCACTCCAACTCTCGGGCTGTCACCGCGTTAGTCAAGCACAGAAAATTCTAATACTACTAAGATATGAAATATAGGAGTTTATACTAGGGACAGGACGTATTTAATGACGATATGGACTCGAGTGAAGCTTCCCTTCCTATTCCTTTCACCTTACCTCGAGAAAAATGCTTGTAATAATCAGTGAACTATCTTATTGTTTTCTCTGTTAAGTTGGTGAGATTATTTTCAAAGAGTAGATAGAAAAATATTCACCTCCATTCCCAACTAAACTTGTGGGGCAAGTATATGTCCCTTCTCTATACCCCAACCCCTCTCCCAATCCACAATTGGCGTCAACTTCAACTATCTTTACTAACATTGCAGCCGGCCCCAACTATTTATTCTTTCTTATTATTAAATATCTGGTTCAGTTTGATCGCAACTTAACTATTTTACTAGATACATATTACTTCCTATCCGTACAGATACTAGGTAATTCTAGCTACCAACACTTGAGTAGATGAAAAAAAATTATCTAACACTTTTTTATCTCTACAACATTTAAACCTTGACCTCTCATGATTTTTAGCCGATATAATGCACCCTTGGGTGCAGCCGTCTCCAACTATTGATGCAACCTACAAACTAAGCTATGATATCTTAAACCACCACCACCACCCCCACCCCCACCCCCCCCCCCTTTTTCCCTCTTGTTCTGGAAGGGAGTTGTGGGGCCCTCATGGGGTAGGCTCCTTACTTGTAAACAAACACACGCTTGTACACGGCTTAACATGCTCTTATATACCCAAACATTTCAAAACTTGAGCAAAATATTCCAAGTGTCACAAGTTTTGATACATACTTGACACTCTCTTATTCCAACAGAAAATTAATTAAATGGCTTCTTGGTTTGAAAGGCAAGCACTGCAGCAACCCAAAGAAATAGAAACTCCTCCAAGAAATTACAAGAATAAGAAGAATAGAGAAAAGAAGCCAAAAAGTTTTGATGAATCCATCTTGATACCCCAAAATTCTCCAACAACTTTTGCAGCTAATAATGGTTACTATTCCTCATCCTCTGTTCCTCATTCCTACACATGCACAAATGAAAAGAAACTCCATCCTCTTCCTTTGCCTTTGCCATTGGATTCACCTCATTTCTCTACAAGATCAAGTAGTGGGTCTTCCTCTACTTCATCTAATCAGTTCAATGATGATGAAGAAGAACAAGCTCAAGACCACTTGTCATTTAGTCCATTCAGGTTAATTTGTTGAATCTTTCCTCTTGTTATTGCCTTTTTATGTAAAGGGTAAGTTATCTTCTTCTTCATTTTGACATAACATATTATGGAACATTGAACAGAAATAAATACAATGATTGGACAAGAACTTCGAGTGAGAGTTCAAAGTCTACCTCGCCTTGTACCTCACCAACATATCCATTAATGTTATGGGGAAAGATTCTGGATTCTCCCAATGGAAAACAACAAAGTTGTAATCATCCGCGTCATCGTCTTCCTCTTCCTCTACCTCTTCCACTGAATTCTTCTGCTAAACCAGGGCAAACTCTCGAGTCCAAATGGAAGAAGGCAAGGCTGTTAGGAAAAGGGAAATTTGGACATGTCTATGCTGGATTTAATAGGTACGTCACGGCTTTTTAAACCAAACATGCTTATTTACATAATCTGTTTCAGCACTTCATACTTATCAACTACTTTTAATCAGCTAAACAAACGGGGTCTCAGTCATCCTGTTTTACATCTTTGCTTCTTCTTTAGGGACCTCAATTAGTAGAAAAAGAAAAGAAAAAACAATGTCTATATTTCAATTGCATCTTCATGTTTTCCAATGTAGCTAGATTATAAAAGCCAAGTTTTTTCGGAACCAATTTTTATGTTATATTATAATATATGTTCTCTATAACAGCACTTCACTATAACATCCAAAAATATTCGGAACAAATGAGACTGTTATAGAAAGGTTTGACGGTACAAAATGTTTACTTTAAGCCTAGTGACTAGCCATGGTTACTATTGTTCTATTGGTCATTTTCCATCACACTACACTGATAAAGCTAACATTTTTTCTGCAACAGTAATAATGGACAAATGTGTGCTATAAAGGAAGTAAGAATGATTTCTACTGACATTACATCAAAAGAAAGTCTCAAACAACTAACTCAAGTTTGTATATTTTCAACTCAACACTAGCAATTTTACATGGTAGGTATTTCATGTTATATTTATTTATGCTCCTTGATTAGTAACAAGTTAGTTTCTTGGTTAAACAGGAGATTACATTGCTCAGCCAATTCTCACATCCAAACATTGTACAATACTATGGAAGTGAATTGGTATGACACCTTTTGTGTTTTTCAATATTATACTGAATTAAAAATAGAACAATAAAAGTGATAATTGATAATCTTGTTACAGAGAGGAGACAAATTGTCTCTCTACTTGGAGTATGTCCCTGGAGGATCAATTCTCAAACTAGTTGAAGAATATGGTCCTTTTGAAGAAAAAATTATGAGCAGCTACACTCGAAAAATTCTCTCTGGACTAATCTTCTTACACGAGAGAAACATCGCGCACAGGTAAAAAATAAAGCTAGTTGATATTATCAGAAGAATATTTGTTCTGTCAAGATCACTATTGGTATTGTACACTGTGCTCAAAAGTAATTTGTTACTTGGCAGAGATATTAAAGGAGCAAACATACTAGTAAATGCTAAAGGTGAAATCAAGCTTGCAGACTTTGGAATGGCTAAACATGTATGTATCCAGCAGCAATATATGAACCAAAAGCGTAACGATTTTTAGCAGAACCCCAAGTTTTGGTTTCCATTTTATAAAAAGGATATATTAATTCGTGTTTACTTTTGATTTTCCAATCTCAGATAAAGACATGTTCTTTGATGACTTCTTTCAAAGGAAATTCAAATTGGATGGCTGCAGAGGTAATTTTCTCAAGAATTAGTTAAATGGTTTATTCCAACATCTTTTTCTCTGTTTCTTATTTCCTGAAATCTTTCTTGTTTCCAAATATTATATCAGGTAGTACAGGATGCAGGATGTTCCAGTGTTGCTGTAGATATTTGGAGCCTAGGTTGTACTGTTCTTGAGATGGCAACAGCTAAACCTCCATGTGGCCAATATGAAGTATGACATATTTCCTTAGCTCTAAAACCGTTTGTTTGACGAAATTACCCAAAAAATGCCAGGACTAAATATAACCTTTTGACTACTTGGATAAAGGGTGTACACACATAACACGTCACTTCTAGAGAATTTTTTTCTCAACTTTCATTTTAACAGTTCCATTTCTCTTTTTCAAGAATTTCTGCTCAAATATCGGGGTTGTCTGAAAGGAT
This sequence comes from Nicotiana attenuata, assembly GCF_001879085.1. Taxonomy (NCBI): domain Eukaryota; kingdom Viridiplantae; phylum Streptophyta; class Magnoliopsida; order Solanales; family Solanaceae; genus Nicotiana; species Nicotiana attenuata. Next base: position 56,088,964 of record NC_031994.1, read on the forward strand.
AATATTATGGATCATGATATAACTGGATTGTGCAAATCTTTTATCAGTTAAGACTGATATGTCTTACTATGTGGGATTAACAGGCAGCTGCATTATTCAAACTGGAGACGGTCCTGAAATTCCCAGGAACCTCTCAGATAATGCAAAGAATTTTCTGAAACTTTGCCTGCAGAAGAACCCAAGCTGCCGGCCGACAGCTGCTCAGCTGCTACATCATCCATTTGTTCAGGTGTAGTGGTGAGAATAGTAGGTCACACCCCATCTTAATGAGAATCCATCACTAATCAGCCAATTTAACGGTATCACCGGAACTTCTTGTTCTGTATTTTTGAACGTAAGAAAGAAATAGGACATGATTGGTAATGTTTGCGAACGTGTTGCAGGTTACAGACACCATTACACGACTGAACAAGTTGCTCGCTTGGATCTTGAAGGCAGGTTGAGCAAGACGATAATGAACAAGAGTTGCTATTCAAACTATAGCAAGATGGGAAGGAACTCGATTGAAGAAATGAACCTCAAGAACTAAGCCAAGACATAAAAATATGAGCTAGTCGCTGGTGTCAAATTTAAACAGGAGATATTTTCCCACCACACATACGACCCGAAAAGCGGAAAAGAGAGGGCCATTTGAAGCGCCAGTCGCACAGGTGACAGGAACAGGCCAAGTCAAAATTCCTTGATATTCATATCAAGAAAGAAGAGCGGGAGGGAGAGTGTGCACCCCTCGGTCGGATCATCCAATTCGCTCTGCTACAAGTATGGATTATTGAAAATAATAAGACATGGATTTGGATAGTTCCCTTTAACTGTGATTCTGAAGAGAGAGACACCGACCCTAGTCAGTCTAAATGATGTAGACAGAACCCGCTCCGGGCTTGATTACCACCGAAAATTTCCCGAGACAGTACAACCATGGATCTTTCAATTCGCTCCAACAACCATGGATCTTTGGTCAAAACGCCAACCCCTTGGTTCGGTTTGGAGATGTGGGTGAAAGATGTATATCCCCGCCAGAGCATCAGCTGAGATAAATTCACCCTCGTGGTGGCATCACTTGCTCTGCCTTTATTTTTGGCTAACTCAGGTCCACTCATTCAATCATGGATGACAATAAAATTCTCATTTTAGACATATAGCAATCTAAACTCAATCATTATCAAGAAGTCAATATATGCTTTGCTTGGACGTTAAAATATCCTTTACCACATTCACTAGCTATACCAGATGGTATTAACAATTATCATTGTACAAGCTTAGTTCAATCCAACAATTACTTGTCAAACGGAAAACCAGTTCATGTACAATAAAGCACCACAATATACCTGTTAGCCAAACAAAATACCTCTCACAGATTTCTTAACGAAAATTCGGCCACTATGGATGCATAACACAACATGCCTCACTTGTGCAGTATCAATCCTGACCATTAGCAACAGTTGCATCAAAACCTGCGGAAAATCAACAGTGTAACTTTAAGTAATTATATTGTTGGAAAATGAAAAGAGGGGGGAAGCGGACAAGATCAAAATATGTACTGAAATATCAGCTTACAATTTACTATGGCTCAACTTAATGCAGATAGTGGGGACCATTTATGCACTATTATCTACCGTGTTACATTACAACAACCAGGTGTCATTCTGCATAAGGAATCCTCTTAGTAGAAAGATAAATTCTAGCTTGAGCAACCATTATCAATATGATTTAGACCATAATCTGGTCATTACGCCTCAGCTCTAACATTGTAGTATTCTGTCCACTGCAGCAGCCTACATGTAGCACATCAATGTAGAAGATAGATTAATGGCTAGTCTGAGGAAAACATGCCTATGCCTTCTACCCAACATCCGATATATCATAAGATATTCTCAGTACCAGTATAGACACCAGATTCAAAAAACACACTACTCAAGATAAATGGGAGGCATCAACATAAAGGCATTTTGTGCACACAAAGAGGAGCAGAGACAAGAGAGTGATATAGATAGTCTTTCTTCACCTTTTATCAATTGTTAAATATAATAAAATTCAAAATAATCACTCATTGGTAAATTTTCTTTACCAGCATTTCTCTAAATTATTTTTCCTTCAAGTTTCTTGGTAGAATATATGTCTTCAATCATATCAAATGCAGGTTGTCACTAAGGAAAATTGTTCCAACCTTAAAATGAATATTCTTTAAGATCAGCCTTCGAGTCTCCAAGTTCCAGGTCTGCCATACATTCTTCCACTGTAAGTGGAGGGAGTTGCCTAGTTTTACGCCTAAGATTATGCTTATGCCAGTCACTCTTAAAATGCTCTCTGTATTCTTTTGAATCTCCCACAACAGCGTTGCAAGTAGTGCACTTGTTCAGTTTTACTTCACCCTCAGAACTCCCAGCTTTGGCAGGTTTGTTAAGTTTTACTTCTCCCCTGGAATTGCCACTTTCTGAAGAAATGGTCTGCTTTTGCATTTTCTCACTCAGCTGAAGGACTGAACCTGTAGAATCCTTCCGTAAACTCGATGGCTCGTCCTCGTGATCATCGTACTGATCAACAAAGGTATCTCCTTCCACATGTACATTGACTGCAAGAATTTCCAACCTCCCCTGTAAATTCCTGACCAAGGCATCACAGTCCCGGAAAAGACTAGGCTCAATCTCACAAATCTGAAACACAACAAGTAGACGGGTAGTTAATTACCATGAAACAAACAAATGCAACTGTCTAGTTAAGAGCGCATGAGAGCAAGCCTGTCCACTCAATCAAAGATATTAAACTGCAGTTTTGACCTAAGTATATGATGCAAAATTAGTTTGGCCACCTCAACGCAATCATATTCTCATCACTCATTAGTTTGGTGAAACCAGGATTCAAAAGGTTCCTCCATTTTTTATTAATGGACGACACCATTCGACTTGTAGAGATGGCAGAAACTGTGCTTGTTGAAGTTCATTAAGCTTTAGAATAAATAAAATGGTATTTTCATGAATGAAGCTCAAATTGGGTTCCATGGAGAGGAAGAATAAAGGAAGAAAAAGTGAGACCTAACAACTACTCTTGACGCCTCCTGCTTCTATTGATAAGCAAGAATACAGGGAGCAGTGTTTTCTCCAGGAGAAAAGCCTAATGAAACGACGAGGTCCATGGGGCTTCAACTGAAAAGCGAAAAGCTGAGCACACAATCTATTAAAAACTAAAATAACTCTAATACTAACTCAAGAACTCAATTACACATCATTGATATTGGGTTTACATAACCATATAACAGAGAAGTAAGAGAGTCGCCGGAAAGCTAAAAATTGGCCAGATCTGATTCGCCCAACGGGTTTCAAACCTGCAAAATCAACGAGCCATTAGAACAGACAAGGAAGAGGAAGTGAAGAACATGGCGGTGGGGTTTGTTATGGTTGAATGTCAGCTGCCAGTCATCACTTCCGATGATGACTTACCAGCAAATGAGAGGGAGAGAAGGGGCGAGGGGAAGAGGGGACGCAGCGGCGACTGGGGTGGCTGGATTTCGCCGGATTTCGGCATTGGAGCAGCGAGTAAGGGTTTAAGAGAAAGACTCTCTTGAAGAGATGCGGCAGTCTCTCTTGGAAAAAATGAATGATGTCTTATTAGGTTTTTTAGGTTATAAAAAATATGAAGTGAGGGGTGGGGGTGTAACGACCCGGCCAGTCGTTTTGAGTGTTGTAGCCCCGTTCCCCCATTTACAGCCTATTCTATGTTCAATTTTTGATATCTGACTTGCCAGGGTAGTTGGTTTGGTTCCGGGGATGTTTCGGAATGAGTTGGGACCCTTAGTTCTAAGATTGGAAGCTTAAGTTGGGAAGGTTGACCGGATGTTGACTTGTGTGTAAACGACTCTAGAATGATCGCAACAAGGCCCCAAAGAGGTAACTTCAATGCAAAAAACATTTTTATTTTCAATTAATCAACATAAAAAAAAAATCATTTGCAACATTCAAATTTCTATTTAATTGGTCTAGAATCATAATAACAAAGTAGAAAATCCTTTCCAAAGAGAGTAACAAAGTAGAAAAAGAGAAGACTAACAAAGGTAGCAGATGAAAAGAACTTGCATACTAAGCAGAAGAAAAAGAAAAGAAACATTTAATGTTTGAAGACGAAACATTTAATGTTTGAAGAAGAAAAAGAAGAAAGAAATATTAAAAGGAGCAAAGAAACAACTAGTAGAATATATTTAGAAAATACAATCATTCAACATCGTAATTTTCATTGGCAATCATGAGAAAAACAAAAATATGGATGGTATTGCCTTACACTAGGTTGGGTTCGCCATCAAAGGTGATAGTGCTATAACTCATCAAAATGCCTATTCATCTTGAGTGTAAAAATTCCATGCAATGAGATAATTTTGACCCCCTATGACAAGCATTTCTGATTGCATTCAAGAGCGAATCTTTAACCTACTATTCGGCTAACTCGGTTATATTACATTGGTAGCAACAAATTTTTTTCACAGGATGCTTGCTCAGGCAAAGACACAACTGTAAACCAGATAAGTAACCTGCTATGGCTTGTAGGATGTAACAACCAGAAATGGCAGAAGGAAAAGAAAGAAAATGAGGTTATTGCTTTTAGTGAGAGAAGGGATGCTTTGGAAAATACAAAAACATGTAAGGGATAATAAGGTGATCTACTTGGTCAAACCAAAATAGCTTTAAAGCTACAAAGCCATAAGTTCGGAATATCCTACTTATGACTTTTGGTTTATTTGGATGGTCTTGGCTTAAAAGCACCTTTGGTGTCTGTCAAACACAAAAATAAGCCAAAAAGTATTTTTAAGCTGGTTTGACCAGCTTTTAAGGCAATTCAAACACCCTCATACTCACTGTTTAGGCCATATCTTGAAACTGGCTTTTAAAGTCAACTTGGATCAATGGCCTTCACAGCTTCACCATAAAGGAATAACAAAATATTCATCCGGAAATGTAACTCTATCAACCAAGGTCCTGAATAGATTAACGATATTCCAACTAATTATTACCACAAACGACTATGCACAGACCTGTCTGAACAATTCCTAAGATATTCTAAGCCGTTAACAAGTTTCAATAAGCTAAAGCCTTTGTAAACCAATGTTAATGAAAGACATTCAATATTCATCCTTGATCTATAAGAAAGAACAGAACCTAATATTTATGTCTACCAAGTATCACTAACACATGTTGTTAAATAGAATCAACCACATGGATATTATGCTGCAACAAAAGCAACTATTAAATGATTTAACAGCTGACAGTTAATAAACCATAAGTTATCAAACCATATAAACTCCATTCTTTTCTGCCAATAGAAGTTCCCCCCTATGAATCTATTCATAATGTGAAGTTGACCACGTCATTCAAGGACCGAGAATCTGAACTAATGAAACAGGATGATAACCTATTTTTTTTTTTTTGAGAATGGTAAGAAGAAACAGGATGATAACTGATAACATGAACAACCTAAAAGATCTCATACAACATCGCCGACACCCACATATACATATAACCGGAAGTCAAGAGAATGAGACACAAACGGGCATGAGAATGGATTAAATCTGATACGTGTTTTTTTCTTACCTCGAGCTTTCAGATCTCTCTCTTCGAATCCCTAATGTATTTTTCGAGCTCCGGCTGTTCCTTCTAATTGATCTCACTTTCAAAGGTGAATTTGAATTGAGTGGATTGAGATGACTCATCAATGCTACCACAGTTGATTGATTATAAATGATTTAAAATCACACAAAGCATAAGGGAAGTAGATACATTTACTTCTGAGGTATATCAGATTCCTGTCAAACTCATACGATTAAAAGAATTTGCACTTGGAATATCAGATGCCTGTATTTCCACCAGAAAGAGATGGGATCTCAAATTCTATAGAAAGCACTAGTCTTAGCTCCAGGACAGATATGTTTAGAATGAAATATTTCGGTGCAAGTATTATTTATTGTTCGATTTCTTTAATATTCTGAAGGTAGGAGAGCATTTGGATAAAGATAACATCCAAGAATAATTAGTACAATATCAGGCGTCAAATGTAGATGTCACTTACTATGGAGTGCTGACTTCCAGATTCTTCTCTTGAGACAATGGAGGCGTTCCATTCCTTCAGCTTGTCCAACACGGAAGGGCTCCTCTGTTCCGGTACATGTATCCTCAGCCTCATGGGAGCCCGATTAATGGGGTAGTGCTTTTGAAGCTCCCGGATGACCTCTAGTGCCTGCAGAAGTTAATAAACAATTTGCAGGATATTAAACCTAAACAACTAAAAAAACGAGTTTGAAATCCTCACAAGAATAAGTATAGCTGTTACCTGTTTCTTTGAGCTGCTATTTGGATCAACAGCAAAATGGATTTCATGCATCAGCCGCTCAATCATGCTAATTGTGTATGGTCGCTGAGTTTCAGGATTGATTGTCTTCTGCATAACTATAGTAGCAATATCCCTGAACTGACTTGAAAACTGTGATTCCCTCTCCTTTCCTGCAACTTGCAGCTCTCCTTTGTCCAAAATCTACAACATAGGAAACATTTTCTACATATATAACCATCGAATCTTTCTCAGCTATCCCCAAGCAAAAAAGAAAGAGTTCAAGAGGGGTGGAGAGTAGGGTGAAATATGAAATGCTATTTAGTGGCACTTATTTTTCGGGTTTTGTTGTCACAGATCTATTGTCTCCGAGCCGAGGGTCTCCCGGAAACAGCCTCTCTACCCCCTCTGGGGTAAGGGGTAAGGGGTAAGGTCTGCGTACAGTCTACCCTCCCCAGACCCTGGGTTATTGTTGTTGTTGTTATTTAACCAGCTCACTTTACTAAATATGCTCAAACAATTTAATGGATAACTCATAACTGCTTTACTTATCTATTTTAAAAATGGTCAGCACAGTTCAAATGATTAAACCATACGAAGGGTCCTTTCTATATCCGACAAATCACAAGGAGAGGCGGAGCTACCCTTGTCCAAGGGGAGTCAATTGACCCCTTTGCTCTTTGCTGGAAATTACAGCCTAGATAGGTCCAAAGATTTTTTATCTATACATATTATACGTTGAATCCCCTTGGCTTATTCATGTGTTTACTTCTTTACATTTTGACTCTCCTTTATGAAAGTCCTGGCTCCGCCACTGATCACAAGTTATGAAGTTTGTGACATACCAATCAGTTTACATGAATAAGTACTTTCAGTGTTCTAGGGAAAATAAGCATGCTATTTAGTGCAAGTTATTTAAGCAATTTACACGTTAGGCATGATTAAAACCGCTACCTTCATTATATGTTAGAAAAAAAATGGAATAATACTAACCTCCAAGCAGATTTTGGACTGATCATCAGTTCCAAAAGCAGCAATTAAATCTTTAGACTTAGCAAGTACACCCTTAGACACATTTGAGTATACAGTTTGTGACTGCAACACTTCATCCAAGTCTTTCTCTCTGCACCACAAAAAAAAAATTCCAATTTCAGTATAATAATTCTATTTTTTTCTAAACACACAAACTTTATTTGCACAAATTCAATGAAACGAGGTCTTAAAAAGAAAGAGGAAAAAAGAAAACTTACACGCCAGAACGCCATGAGAGGACTTTATTCTTATAACAGGCGATTTCAAACCGGTTACCGTGCTTCTTGAGACGCACAACGGCGACATTCGTAAGTCGCTTTTGGCCTATCGGCTGTACCAGTGTTTTCGACATCTCTATCGTACTGAAAAGTTTTTGCTTCTATTTCGTCTGTGCTTCTGGTAAGTTCCTCGAGGTTTTGTTTAGGGGAAAAGGCAAAACGGCAGCGGAAAGCAGAAGAGTTCTCTTCCAAGTTAATCCCCCAATTTTGCACATATTTATGTATTTGGGCCAATGTGAGTAAAAATAGCTCATTTTTTGTTGGCTAATTGTATTAAACATTTTGTGCTGGTAGTTTGGCACTAATCAGTTCAATCCCACCAATGATCTATAGTGTGTAATGTAGGAGTGTAGGACTGTATTAGAGACACGACAATCTTAGAAAAATACCTTTTTCACTAAAGGACTACATGTTCATATACATTTATCATCTTTATATTATTGTAAAGGGTAAAATTGATTTATAGTAATGATCCAATGATAGCGTGACACGTGAAACCGGACACAAGCGGAAGACAAATCGAGTAAGAAGCGAGACCGAGAACAACAACTGCAGTTGGAATCGGATAGACCCCGAAGGGAGCATAATCAACGTGAGCGGGTTGAATGTTTGTCACCAGATGACATTTAATGAAGAATATTCCCCAATATTAAATAGTCAGCCGTTGCAGAGAATTTTGGCATTCATGGCCTGCCATTACATATTCATCAATAGCCCTCTTTATTATCATTTAAGAGGGACTTGATCCTATGATCTTGTTTTCTTGGTATAGCTATAAATAGTAGTTTCAACAACCATTGTGGGGACACGAAATTATTGGCAAAACTTATGCTACATTGTTCTCAAGCTAAATAAGACAACTTTATTTGTTCTTGCATATTGTTCTTATTTCTGTCCTCAGAAGCATCGCTCCAGAGCCATGCCTGCCATTTCCTTTGATTTTAACGCTAAGTCTTATTTTTAATCTAGTCTATTTATCATTTTTGGATCAAATCAGATCGTTTGTCTATAAACCACGTAACAAATTCAATTGTACCATTATACGGATAAATAGTTTGGCGCCCACTATGGGGCTTTGACAGTTGCGTAATTGAGTTGATCCTTGTGTTTATTACTAACTCGTTTGATTATTTGTTTCTTAGCAAAAAATCGAAAATGACAGCAAATAATGTCAATATCGCACACAATGTTGAGGCACATGAAAATCTCCTCAACACGAGAATTTAATCAGTGATACCTGCAACGAAGGGGACGAAGCAACCCCAGTACCCGCGACATGTACGAGAGCCAACGCCCGACGACGCAAAAGACGAGCACTTCACGAAAACAGTAAGGATCTTGAGAGAGCAATAGAAAGCCATCATGGGCCACCTCTCAAGGAAGGATCAAGTCATGACGGAATTAAAACAAGCGTTATCAGGCGCTTCCAACAACGCAAACGGGAGAGGTTCGGTTCCTCCCAGTGCTCCTGTAAATCAAACGGATCAAAGAGTTGCTAACAACACCCCAGGGGTGAGGTCGGTTTCAACGGTGCTGGGGGGGACCGGTAGCGAGTCCGATAACGACAACGGTAATGATCCATTCAAAACCGAACTCATGAGATTCATGAGCGAGATGAACGAGCGGATAGATCAGAATGCGAAGGAGTTTCACGCCTGAATGGACCAGATTTCAGGCACCACCAGTTTTGAAGGGCCCGGATTCGAAAAAATATGCTCAGTTGCTGTTCAAATCGAGTGCAGCACCGGAGTTAATCCCAAAGAGATTCACGATGCCGGATATAACAAAATACAATGGGACTTCAGATCCTCGGGAGCACATCACAACTTATACGACGGCGGCAAAAGAGAAGGACTTGGCTCAATATGAGATCAAGTCGGTTCTGCAAAAAAAGTTTGGACAAACCCTCACGAAGAGGGCCTTGACATGGTATTCACTCTAACCCGAATACTCAATAAATTCTTTTGAAATGCTTGCAGATTCGTTCATTAAGGCCCATGCCGGGGCCAGAAAGGTCCAGGCCAAGAAGGCGGACATATTTAAAATTGCACAAGGAGAGTCTGTATTGCTACGGGAGTTCGTGATCAGATTCCAGAAAGAAAGGATGTTATTACCGGTCGTACCAGACGAATGCGCGGCGGAGACATTCACTAAGGGTTTGAACCCGAAGAGCTCCGACACCTCCCGAAAGCTGAAGGAAAGCCTACTCGAGTTCTAGGAGACCACATGGGCGGTTGTTCATAACTGCTATGAGTCGAAAATAAGGATAGAAGATGATCAGCTCGAGCTACGACATCAACCAAGGGGCGAGACCGAGACGAGAACCACGAAAATTCAAAGGCGATTTTGATGTAGCCCGGCGATCTTCTAAAGGCTGTTTCTTGCCTTACAAGAGAGCCGGGCGACGTAGTAGCAAAGGGTTCCGGTCCTCGGATAGGTTTACTCCGAACAAAAGAACCGACCTTGGTTGGAACAATAGATCGTTGCAGGAAAAAGAGATACCGGGAAACCGAGATTCTACATATCCCATGTTGTCAAATTACAATTTCAACATCAGCGTAGTGGAGCCGGTGTCGGCGATGAGGAATATCAAATAAGCAAGATTCCCGAAGCCAATCAAATCTGATCCCAACCAGAGGGATCCCAACCTATGGTGCGAGTATCATGGGACTCACGGCCACAGAACTGGGGACTGTCGGTATCTGTACGAGTAGGTGGCAATGCTGTTGAAAAACGGCCATCTCAGGGAGTTCCTGAGTGACCGGGCAAGAACAATTACGGCTGCAATCGAGACAACACAGAACCCTCGAAGATAGGAGAAGACTCTCCTCAGTATGACTATATACATTATTTTCGGAGGGAATGAAATCAATGGTGTAACCTTCTCGGCAGCTAAGAAGACAAAGGTATTAGTGACTTGATCTCGCCAAAACTCACACCACAATTAGGTAGTGAGGTGGTCGAAGCAATAATAAACCCAACGCGAGTCGGGATCGAATCCACAAAGAGTTAGAATTTTGGATTAGGTATATAACTAGAGTAAATGTATGATGTGCCTTAGATTACACTTCCACATATTCATTGGTTGTTTCTATTTCTACTTTTAGCTAATGATTGTAATTAATAAACTAGAAGATAATGTTTTTGGTTTTGGTTGTTTTTCAAATGATAAAGGAATCTAGGGCCGTGACTTCCACCTAGGTGGCTACCTAACGGGTTGTAAACTATAGGGCAAGTTTGATTTATCGGGATTGTGGTATAGCAATCACACGCAATTGCTCACTCTATACCTCTCGGTAGTTTTAGTGATTTTGCCCAATTTGGCTTTCTCACAAATCAAGTGAAGTATGCTCAAGTCGGGTCTTACTATCTCTAGATTTGACCCTTTAATTGGGGCTATCAATTTCTTGAGTTCACCCCAATTCCTTGTTAGCCAAGTTTTCCTAAACCTAGTCTCTCTTTCTCAAGCAAAGACTAGGTCAATTAGGCATGAATCAATGTTTGCAACCATTAATTTTAGAAATTAAACATAAACAAGACTAAATATCACTAACCCAATCACAAACAAGCCCTAAAATTAAATACCCATTAAGTACCCACACTAGGGTTGAGCCGCAACCCTAGCTAAAGATTTAGCTACTCATGAAAAATGAAGAAATACAAGAAGAAATTAAGACAGAATGCATAATCATTGATTAAACAAAGAAAATCTAATGTTTAGAAGTCAATCTAGTACAAAATTACTCAAAGAAGTAAAGAAAATGGCTCAGGTGAACCTCTACAAACTGAACTTAACCTAAAAATGACAAAAAGTTCTATTTATACTAAGCTGAAAATATCTGACAAAAATGCCCCTGCGAAGGTTGTGCCTCCGCACAATGGGCTTCTGCGGCCGCACAAAAGTGCTACGGTCCATAGTCTTGGGAATATGAGCTTGGCACTTCAGGCTTCTGCGGTCCGCATAAAAGTGGGTGCGGCCGCACTTAGGATTATGCGACCGCACAAAAGTGTTGCGGTCCGCACTCCTTTACTTTCCAGCTCTCTGAATCTTCAATCCTGTGGACCGCATAATAATGGATGCAACCGCACTTGATCTCCTGCGGCCGCACAATTTCAGTGTGGTCCGCACTCCCTGAGTTGGCCAAAAAACAGTCTCTGAACCTTCATTCTGCGGCCGCACTAGAATTGTGCGGTCCGCACTACTATCTCTTTTGCCCTGTTTTGGTTCTTGTTCACTTTAGAGTCCTTTATGAGTTGATTTTGACTTCTTTGGCTTGTTTCCCAATATTCCTGCAAGTAAGCATATTTCGTTAGTTTCCGGGAATACCTTTAAGCTTTTTTGAGCTAAAACGCAAGTAAAAGAGAGTAAATAAGCAGTCAAAATTCCTACTTATCAACTCCCCCAAACTTAAGCTTTTGCTTGTCCTCGAGCAAATAAGGCAATTCCCACCTCCACTAAAAAAAGGGATATTTCAGCTAGCCTAAGGTGAATCAATTACACATCAATTGGGACCAACAATTACCCACAGCAGATATGAATTATCAACAACTCCATGATATGACTTTTTGAGTACCATAGTTCTAGTGTGACTCTAGAGCATCAAGAGTTGACTCTATTCATCAAGGAAGCTCGCTCTTTCATTTAGGTCATTGTGGATCCCAAACTCCTCTTCCTCTACTCTCCATTAGCAAATCTCACTTTAGAATGTAACACTCGAAGCAAGGATTGTGAAAAGTTTGCTCATCTCTCTCAAAAGAACGTCACAAGTCCGGCTTTAAGTACCATAAGCTTGCCCCTCGTGTAAGTCACCACTAATGTAAGCTCACTCAACTTGAAATCATGTAGGGCTTTTACGGGATGTAACGAAGGATTTTGGATCAAGGTAGGACGTTGGAATAGAATTGTTCCATCTTTCCTTAAACACTCAATTTTCTCTTTTCGGCTCATACTTTCTTGACTCTTGAGTCATTTTCTTCTTCCTCGGGGAAACTAGAGAGACGTAACGTCACTCTTTCTTGAGCATGACATTCATTTTTCTCCTTTTTCTATTTACTTCAGCCTTTCCTCATTTTCTTTTGGATTCCCTTCAACTCTTCACTTTATTCACTTTCTTTTTGGGCATTTTTCTTTTTGTTCTTTCTTTCTTTTCTTTGCCTTCCCTTTTCTTCATTTCTTTCTCTTCTTGTACCTTTCATCACTTTCAAACTCCTCTTCTCTCCCCCAAACTTATGTTTTTGCCAATTTTTTCTCAAGAATGCTAAGAAAAGTTCGGGTACCAAGAGAGGGTCATTACAAGACGGATGAAGGCTTGTAACGTGGTTATTGAAAGAAAAAGGGCTTCGGCTCAAAGGGGTTGACTAGGTATATCACATTGGTAGGCCATGGAAGATTTCAAATTTCAAATTGGATCAAGGAGAGCCTACGATCATTTCTCAAACCAAGCTACACTTAGAATTTCGCCTAGACAAATATTCGGGGTAAGTTCTAGACCATTAGCACGGGTACTTGGACTTGTAACTAAACATCTCACCTCTCACGCTTCTGGATTGCTAAAGAGAATAGAGTCGAGGGCCCACAACAACCCTAGCTAAGATTGAGAATCACAAATGGCTCGATTTGAACCACTCGATGACTGCTTAAGTCAACACAGGAGTCAAAAAAGTCACAACTAGAGCTATTTTCTGCCAACAACTTATTTTTAACCATACGATCATAGGTAAATATGTTGGTACCAAGTGAATCATGCTTGAGACCCCTTTTAGTCATTACTACTATATTTACCAAAATATAAAAGAAAACGGACCCAATCCCTTAAGAAGGTTGTCACGCCATCCATCGTTGGGAAGAGCCACCCGGTTCACACATAATCCACCTTTGGAAAGAACCGTGGCATTAAGAAAACCAAAGGCTTATTGTTCACTCAAAACATAAAAAAGAAGCTAGCAAATAAAAAAAAAGAAGCTATTAAAGATAAGAAGTTATACTACTAAAGAAAAGCAAGCTAAAGAAGCTATGAAATAAACTACAGAAAGCTGGATAAATGAATATACAAACCGAAGCTAAATGAATATATACATAAGAGAGAAGAATATATACGTAAGGGAAATGAATATTTACATCAAATGGAGAGAATATATACATACCAAAGGAAAATAAAGATAAAGGAAAATAGTATCAGAATTATTACAGCCCAAATGTCAAATAATCAGAATAGACCACCCCCCAAATGAAAATAAGCATTGCCTCCAATGCTTAACAAAAATAAGAACAGAGAAAGGGTAGAGAGTTAAGAGAACTCCCTATGTGGTCTCAGTCTGCATAGGATCATCAGCAACCTCAGCCTCAAGCTGTATCTCATCATCACCCGGCTGAGGGACAACTGGGTTGCTGAGCATCTGGATCATCTCGTCAACAGTGTGGGAAGTGGCAACCGGCTCATCAGACTAGCCGGCTGCTGCCTTTGGTTCTGCCTGTGCTGCTGGGACTGAAGGCTCTATAAGCAGGTCCAATGGCAGATCTCCGGCAGATGCAATCTTGGTGACCTCCTTTCTCAACTTGTCCACGGACCTCTTCGATGCTTGTGACTTCTTTATCTTTTTGACTTGTTTGCTCAAGTCCTCAATGACCTTCCCATGCGCCACTAGAGTGTCCATGATGGTCTTCTGGTTTTCTAAAATCTTCTTTAATGTTTCCTCCACTGACGGAGGTAGTTGTGGCTCTATTGGGGCTGAGGACTGTGCTGCAACAGCACTTGATATAGCAGTCAGCTTTGTAGTAGCCACCTGCATCCAGTTGTTGAGACTCGCCAATGTATGGGAGACTCGTAGTGCAGTCTGAGGATATGTAGATGAAGTCGGCATTGGCAATGGCACTGATAATCTAGTAGAAGTAGGGGGTCCGGCAGATGAAGATGGGGGCATGGGTGTTGTCCCGGTGGAAGTATCGGCTGCTGTGGAAGGCTCGACAACTGAATCAATAACCACTATCGTTTGCTCTTCAGACTAGCCAGTGGAGGTAGTAGCTTTTCCTTTGAATTTAGGGTTGTCAGCTCCCTAGAGGTGGTACCATGAGAAAGGCTTCTTAGACTTCACTTTGGTGTCATAATGCTTCGGCTCCACCCCTTGATCCTTGAAGTACTCAGTGAGGAAGTTCGGGTACGGATAGGACCTCTCACCCTTCTGGACAGCTAAAGTGATGTTTGTGGACATGATGGCACCAACATTTATCGGATACCCTGCCATAATTGAAGCTACCAAGACTGCACGGGAAGTGGGAGCATGTTTTCATCGAGGCATGGGTCAATGCGGCTACACACAAACATTTGCCACCCTTTTGCTTCAAAGTTTAGGGTAGCCCGGATAATTGGAACCCCAGGTGTGAGCCACGGAGATGTTGACCCTGGGATTGCCAGAATCTCAGCCAACCACGGACGACCTGCATCACCCATGGCTAGCTTCTCCAAATACTGCACTACCTCCACTTCTTCAAACCCCACATATGTGTTCAGTGCACAGGAGTCAAAGCAGATTTTCAGATTCTGCACTTTTGTCACCTTAGTTCCCTGGTGAGCAACATTTGCATAAAATTCCTTGACCAGGTACTCATTTGCATCTAGGACATTGGTGGTGAACCATTTCCAACCTCCGTTCCTGAAATTGCATTAGGACATTGGGATTGTGCTTGTGCAAATCCTTCATTAAAAATTGTCGTACAAGAGTGAGCGATCTCTGTGGCCACCATTCCTTAAACTTGGCAAAGGCATTGGCACTAACAAATATGTCCTCCCATATCTCTGGCCTCCTTGATCTTTCTAACCCGGCACTGTAATATCGCCCCCTCTCCCATCATCTAGAACATCATCATCATCTAAGTTTATTAGAGCAGGGGGAGCATGTAAGGAAAAGGTCTCAGAGTCTATGCTGCCCTCTTCTGAACCATCAGATGAACCATCGACCCAATGAAATCACCGTGGGAATTGTTGTGATTGGTCTTCTTGTTATGATTGGGCTTTCGATTGTGCTTGCATGGAGTTACCCTCAGAAGCTTCCCCCGATGGGACATACTCACTGGTCTCCAAGGTGTCAGGGGCTCCATTGGCTGTTGCTTTCTTGCTGATAGCCTTTTGGATTGCTAGAGGTAGTTTGCTTTTGCCTCGACCCCGGCCTCGGGAGGGTTCTGCCCTCCCTTGCGGTGTATCTCCTCTACCATATGAACGAACCATTGTCTGAAACACATAAGAACTAGAAATCAGTTACAATTGAAGCTCATAATGTATGCATAAACATGATTAGAGGTTGTAGAAAAAAAAAACATTCTCAGAAAGGCAGTGCGGACCGCACAAAAGTGGGTGCGGCCGCAGACTGCCCATTGCGGACCGCACAAAAATGAGTGCGGCCGTAGAGTGCCCATTGCGAACCCCACAAAAATGAGTGCGACCACAGAGCCCTAGGTTCAGACTATTGGGGTCTCTGAAGTTCCATCATTGCGGACCGTACAAAAATGAGTGCGGCCACACAAGTCCATTGCGGACCGCATAATTTTGAGTGCGGCTGCACAAATCAAGCACAAAATTTTCCTAACTCCGAGGGTTGCGGACCGCACAAAAATGTGTGCGATCGCATATCCTCTACTGCGGACCGCACAAAAGTGTGTCCGGCTGCACAATTCAAATTTCACTGGCACTGACCTAGGGTTCATGCATTTATGTTCTCAAATGGTTATGGTTTTAGCAATCAAACATCATTAGCTACTTACCCAGACCCTAATTATCGTTCAAAATCCTACCCACATGATTCTAAGCAAAAACAACTAAGCATGGACATTTTTAGGCATGTGATTAGCCCTAAATTAAAGAACAAAAGCAAATAAAAGATGAAGAATGTAATGAAGAAATTAACATACCAGTAATGAAGATGCAGGTGATGAAATGAGGGAAGAACTTGAAAGCAAATGGGAAATTTACTGTGCGAGCTTGTCTTTAGGGCTCAGAAGATCGAAAAGTTTTAAAAAGATGCAAGCAGCCCTATTTATACTTTTACTTGTGGGACCCAATTTTAGACCTGAGTGCGGCCGCATAATTTTGATGCGGACCGCACTCCTTACCTGCCTTTGAGATGGCTGGCTGCGAACCGCACAAAAATGAGTACGGTCGTAGCATCAGTGTGAACCGCACAAAAATGTGTGCGGCTGCAATTCCTTAAGCAATTTTGACTGGCCAACTTCAGAGACTATGCATTTTGACACTTAGCCAAATTTTTCATGCACAATCCCTGCAATGCACACCCATTCATGCATAAACTTCAAAACCGGTTAGCATAAAACAAAATCTATCTAATCTAAAGAAGAAAAACAAAAGAAAGAAAAAGACATGGGTTACCTCACAAGAAGCGCCTGATTTAACATTGCGGGAACGATGCAAATTACCAATCACTTGAAATGCAGAACCGCCACAATGTGGCTATCATCAACCTTGCCAAGATAATGTTTAACCCAGTGACCATTTACTCTAAAAACCTCATCATTCTTATTTTTCAAATCTAGAGCACCAAAGGGGTTACATTCACTACTTCAAAGGGCCCACCCCATTTTGATTTTAACTTGCCTGGAAACATCCATAATCGGGAATTGAACAATAGCACCAAATCACTTTCTTTGAACTCCTTGTTGTGGATGTACTTGTCATGGAGGTACGTCATCTTCTCCTTGTAAAGGGACGAACTTGTGTAGGCATGATACCGAAATTCATCAAGCTCATTCAAATGTTGCCACTCTTAGGTTTATAGCGACATCCCACTCAAGGTTCAACTTTTTCAACATACACATGGCCTTATGCTCAAGTTCTACCGGAAAATGACACGCTTTCCCAAACACTAATCTATGTGGAGACATCCGAATCGGCATCATGTATGCCGTCCTATAAGCCCAAAGAGCATCATCAAGTTTTCTTGATCAATCCGTCCGGTTGGCATTCACAGTCTTTGACAAAATACTCTTGACCTCCCGGTTGGAGACTTCAACTTGTCTGCTTGCTTGAGGATGGTACGGGGTGGAGACTATGAGTGATACCATACTTGGTGAGTAAGGTATCAAAAGCCCGATTACAAAAATGCAAACCCCCATCACTAATAATGGCCCTCGAAGTACCAAACCTTGTGAAAATGTTATTTTTCAAGAATGCCACCACACTTCGAGCTTCGTTGTTGGGTAAAGCCACGGCTTCAACCCATTTTGACACATAGTCCACAGCGACCAAAATGTAAGTGTTCCTACAAGAGCTCACTAACGTTCCCATGAAATCAATACCCCAAACATCAAAGATATCAATCTCTAAAATGGTGGTAAGTGGCATATCATTCTTCTTAGAAATCCAACCGGCCCTTTGACACTCATCCCAACGCTTGACAAGCTAACTAGCGTCCTTGTAGAGGGTAGGCCAATAGAATCCACAAGTCAAAACCTTTGTAGCCGTTCTAGCTCCACCATGGTGAACACCATACGGTGAAGAGTGGCAAGCTTCAAGAATTCCCATTTGTTCTTCTTCCGGCACACATCACTGGATCACACCATCGGTACATATCCGGAAAAGATACGGCTCATCCCAATAATATTCCAAGCAATCCCATTTGAGCTTCTTCCTTTGGTTTTAAGAGAAATCATTTGGTACAATGCCGCTCACAAGATAATTGGCTAAATCGGCGAACCATGGCATCCAGATCATTGAAACGGATAGGAGTTGCTCTTAGGGAAATGAATCATTGATCTCAAGGTCGTCATGTGGCCTCCCCTCCTCCTCCAAACGGGACAAGTGGTTTGCCACTTGATTCTCACTACCCTTGCGGTCTTGAATCTCTAGATCAAACTCTTGCAAAAGAAGCACCCACCGCATCAACCTTGCCTTAGGATCTTTCTTGCTCATCAAATACCGAAGTGCCGCATGGTCGGTGTGAACAATCACCTTGGTACCCATCAAATACGGCCGGAACTTCTCCATGGCAAAAACAATAGCAAGTAGCTCCTTTTCGGTCACTGTGTAGTTGACTTGGGCATTATTCATGGTCTTGCTAGCATAATAGACCTAATGGAAGATTTTGTTGATTTTTTGCCCCAACACCGCTCCAACCGCAACATCACTAGCATCACACATGAGCTCAAAAGGCAAGCTTCAATACGGTGCGGTGATAATAGGAGTAGTAGTCAACTTGAACTTAAGCAACTCGAATGCCTTCATACAATCTTCATTAAAATGGAACTTGGCATCCTTCTCCAAAAGTTTGCACAATGGGTTCACCACCTTGGAAAAATCCTTGATGAATTGTCGATAGAAACCAGCATGACCCAAGAAGATCTTCACTCCCTTCACGAATGTGGGGGGAGGGAGTTTTGAGATCACCTCAATCTTGGCCTTATCGACCTCAATACCATGCTTTGAAATTTTGTGGCCAAAGACAATGCCTTCCTCGACCATGAAGTGGCATTTCTCCCAATTCAACACCAAATTTGTCTCCTCACATCTAGCCAACACCCTATCCAAATTGTTCAAACAATCTTAAAATGAATTCCCAACCACAGAAAAATCATCCATAAAGACCTCAAGAATGTCCTCCACCATGTCGGTGAAAATAACCATCATGCACCGTTGGAAAGTCGCCGGTGCATTACACAACCCAAAAGGCATCCGCGAGAATGTGAAAGTACCATAGGGACAAGTAAAAGTGGTCTTCTCTTGGTCCTCAGTGTAAGGCCCCATGGAAATCTTTGCTCAAAAACTCGAACCCTCGTAGTGCCAAGTTAGGAATATGCGTTAGAAATTTTGGATTGATGTGTGCATTTAAAAGTTAAAGAATAATGTTTTTCCAGAAAAGCGCATTTCTGCAGCCCATTATGCGGTCGCATAATAGCTATGCGGACCGCATAGTCGCCGCAGGGTGAACCAGTATGCTGGTTAGTTTTGAAGTCAATTATGCGGCCAATTATGCGATCGCATAATCAATATGTGGGTCGCATAGTCATCGCATAATATCCTTGGAATTTTGCGAGGGGCAGTTATGTGGTGCATTATGCGACCACAGAACCGGTATGCGGACTGCATTCTTGTCACATACCCAGACAGTGTGCTCCAATTTAGGGGGCTATTCTGCGGTCCCTTTTTGCGGGCCGCATGTCAACTATGCGATCGCATATGCGATCGTAGATTGTGTCGGGGCTCCTATTTTCTAACTTTTTAAATCCGACCCCATCCCATTAAAAACACCCCATTAGACCCTTTTATGCTATTTTCTTCTGCATTTAGAGGTGAGAGCAAGAGTTCTAGAGGGAGAAAGTGATCCCCACCAAGCTTCAACTCAATTATTGCCCCAAATCCTTGAAGATTGTCAAGTGAAATTGCTAGGTCTTCATCCTAAGAGGTAAGAACTTGTGCCCTAATCTATGATTTCGAAATTTCTATTAAATTAAGTGATTAACAAGTGGGTTCATGGGTATAAGGATTAATAATCTTGCATGCATGAGTGACAATAGTGTATGGGGAGGTTGTGAGTTAAAAAGATAGCAATTGAGGTGTAAGATGATAAAAATCTCTCACAAATGGGTCCTATAATCACAATGCACACTTAGTGCTTGATAACATACTCAAATGAGCTAGAATCTAAATCTTGTCTCTAATTTTTGGTTCAACTTGTGATTCTCGTAAATAGATCAAAGTTGCTAGGAGTTCCGGAAATGTTGTAAGAATTTAAGAAAAAGCTCCATTGAGGCATGTATGGCTAAAAACTCCCCCTCTTTTTAGAAATTGAGCTCTGTTGGTGTTTGTGTAAATGGTGTAAGACTAAAGTTGTATCAATGTATTGGTTGTTATTTCACATGAATTGGTATTGCAACTTTATATATGTGAAAGGTGTGTCTCAATGTGATCAATGTGCTATTCTTGATAATTTAAGAATGTACAAAGAATATGAATCGTGTATTGAAATGCCTAGACCTCAAACCAAGATTGAAACTGATTTGTCATGCCAACTATGTAAAATCTTATCTATGCTTACAACTTAAATTGCTCTTGTATGTACCTATTATCCTAAATTGCAAAGTTAACATTGAAATTGGAAATGATGTGAAAGGTGGCCTAGTGCCAAGTATGATGTGATAATTGTGGCCCCAAGTGCCTTCGAATTGGTATATGTGGACTAAAGATTGAGATGAGATGATTAATGAAAAAGGGAAAACGTCTTGGTATGACGGCCTAGCCGATCGGGCTGTGATCGAACGTCATGCCGCACACATGGTGGTATTATGCTGAAATTGAATTCGGAAAGTGAGTATGAGATTGTGATAGAGATATATGTCTTAAATGAGGCAACCTAGCCGATCGGGTCGTGATCGGACTCCGTACAAGAAAGTGGTGGTATTATGAATGATGATGAATGGTATTAAATGCCCCAACCTAAAGCTATGGAAATTATGTGACAGTTATATGATTCTTTTATTTGATGTTGTGGTGATCGTTTAAAGCTTTTGATTTATACTTGTGGTTTCCTTATTCTTGTATGATAGTTCTTTCTAATCAGATGGTGTTTAGTTATACATACCAGTACTATTCCATGCTACTAACGTCCATTTTGCCGGGGGCGCTACATCTTTCAATGGATGTAGGTGGCTCCATAGCTGCCGATCGTAGATAGCGGAGCATCCTCCATTCAGCAATCTTGGTGAGCCCCTCTTCTTTCAGGGGTGATGCAGTATGTATTTTGTTATAGATTTCCACTTTTGAGGTATAGCCGGGGCCTTGTTGCCGGCATTATCATAACTGTATTTTGTATCTTTAGAGGCTCCGTAGACGTTTGTGTGGGTTATGTACGGGTGTTGGATGGGTCAATGAACTGTGTTGTAATTCTAAACTCTAATTCTTCTAAACTATAACTGTATGAAATCTTGAAAACTTAACCATGGTTTAAGGTTTGTGATATAAAATGAACTAACAATGTTGAATGTACGATCTTTCCTATTGACTAAATAAACGAAAACATGGTTTCCTTAATCGTATTGAGTTGGGTAGAAAGTGTTAAAAAGGCTTGCTCAGTTGGGTTCACTCGATTGGGCGCCGGTCGCGCCTCCTGAGGTTGGGGCATGATAAACTTGGTATCAGACCTATGGTTTTAAAGCGTCCTAGGATATCTCGGAGCCGTGTCTAGTAGAGTCCTTCTTTTCGGTGTGTAGTCGACCACATCTATAAGTTGGAGGCTACTTGGGCATTTAGGAATAACACCCTTCTTTGATATTCTGGATCGTGCGGAAATTGTGAAACTATTCCTTCTCTAACTAGTGCATTCCTTCAATTTTCAGTACATGGCACCTAAGAAGAAAGCCAGAATTGGCCAAGGAGCCAGTGCCACCCCAGGAGTGGCTGATGATTCACTACTTGATACTGCGGGTGAGGATAATCGCCCTGCTATCATCCTGCCTGATTCTTCTACTCCAGAGCAGACTACCTCATTTCCTACACCTACGGAGGGTACCACCATCCCTCCCGCCGGTATGCCTGTTCCGCCTCCAGCCCCAGCTTCCGGTTCCGGTATTTCTTATGGGGATCTTAAGGGAGCTATCCAGATGCTGACTCAGCTAGTGGCCTCTCAGGCCCAGAGGTCAAGTGTCGCGCCCAGTTCATCTAGCCAGCAAGGGGATTACACCTCTTGCATTGCTTCATTCAATCTTCTTTGATGTTCAATGGAGGGTTTGGCACCCTCCTCCAAAATAATTTTGTGCATGAAAAAGGCGGGGCTTATGCCCCGGATATCCGCCAAAGTCCAACCGATTGCTATTTTCCTCCTTTGTATCACCTCCAATGTGGACTCTACCTGCATGTTAGTTAAGCAAGAAGAAAGGATAACTGGTAAAGTAGAAGAAGGGCCAAGGAATTCATACCTGAGGTGCGGGGGCAATGGCTTTAGCTCTAAGGTAGGAGGCTCCTCAATTGAGGGCATTGTTGGAGGAGTCTTCTGGTTTTCAAGATCCAAAGATAGCTTTCAGGGCTCATAAGTGTACGACCCCATGCCTTGCAATGAATTTACACACTCCACATAACCATCATTCTCACCCTCATCATCTAGGTTGAGCAAAACAACTTCCAATTTGTCCTCAACATTCATTATTGCACTAGCATCATCAACTATCACGTCGGTTACCAAATCCACAAATGAATAAACTTCATTACTATTCGGTTGCCTCATTACACATGAAAGACCACCTTTTTGTCACCCACTCGGAAAGTGAGCTCACCGGCCTCCACATCAACAAGAGCCTTCCCCGTACCAAGGAAAGGTCTACCCAAAATGATAGGAACCTCATAGTTCACTTTACAATCTAGGATCATAAAGTCCTCTGGGAGGATGAACTTGTTAACTCTAACCAATACATCATCGATAATGCCCAAAGGTCTCTTCATTGTCCGATCCGCCATTTGCAACCTTATGGATGTGGGTCTTGGTTGCCATATTCCCAAAGTTTTGAATACTGAGTAGGGCATCAAGTTGATACTTGCCCCGAGATCACATAATGATTTGGCAAAGTCGGCGCTCCCAATAGTGAAAGGGATTGTGAAAGCGCCCGGATTTTCCAACTTTGGAGCCATTGAGTGCACAATAGCACTCACTTGGTGAGTCATCTTGGTAGTTTCACAATTCGTTAGCCGCTTTTCAGCATTTCCTGCCTGAGTTGTTGACCATCACCTGACCTCACACGGGAGGCCCCGCGCCGAGTGATTTGATCTTTTCTTGGTTACCGAATCCTTTATGAATTTTGCATATCCCGGGATTTGTTCCCATGCTTCAACCAACGACACATTAATTGACAAACCCTTCATCATATCAATAAACTTTTTGAATTGGTTTTCATTGTTTTGCTTTGCAAGCCTTTGAGGGTATGGAGGAGGAGGCCTTGGCATTGGTGACTTAGCCTTTGGAACCACCTGTTCCGGTATGTCAATCACGTGTTCCCTTGACGGGTTCACCTCTTCTTGTGTCTCCTCCACACTTTCATCTATATCAATTCTCACTTCTTCATTAGCTTGAACCACATTGCTTGGGATTTCATCCTCTTGAACCACAACATCTTCATCCACAATCCTTCTTTGATTTGATGTGGTTGCATCTCCATTTATCCACTTCTAGTAGTCACGGCCATAGCATGTCCCATATTATTCCCACCCTTCGGGTTCACCACTGTATCACTAGGTAGTGCCTCCTTAGAACGAGTGTTCAGAGCTTGTGAGATTTGGCCTAATTGAACCTCCAATTTCCGAATAGAAGTGTTGTGCGAGGCTATTTAAGCATCGGAGTCGGCGTTCTTCTCCATCATCTGTTTAAACATGTTTTCAATTCTACCCATCTCATTGGAAGAAGAGCTCGATCCTTGAGAAGGATAAGGAGGTGGATTTATTGGTTGTTGGAACATCGGAGGCCTTTGAAAATCCAGCCCCCAGGTGTTGTTGTTCCACCCTCCTTGATTATTGCCTCCCCAATTGCCTTGATTGTTGTTACCCCAATTGCCATGATTACCCCAATTGCCTTAATTTCCTTGATTGTTCCAATTACCTTGATTAGAATTGCCACCACTCCAATTGCCTTGTGGTTTTGGTTGTTCCAATTACCTTGGTTACCTTGTGACCTCCATTGTTGTTGGTTTTGTCCTTGAGCATTGTTTCTTTGACCTTGATAATTGTTGACATATTGAACTTCTTAGTATTTCTCATTGAATGAATCACCTTGATCATAACCACTATCATCTTGCATAAATTGCTCCGGACGGCTTTGCATTTGTTGACCTTGTTGTCGTCTTTTGTTTACCATCATATTCACACCTTCCATTGGATGCACTTGTTTCGGCCCTTGAACTTGTTGAAGCTGAGCCTTGGCCAATTGGTTCATGGTAGTTTTCAACTCGACAATAGCTTGCCCATGATCATGTAGCTCATTGTGTAGGTGAATAACATTAGGGTCACCTTATGGTACATTGGCTCTACTTGCCACGCCGAAGAGGTATCCGCCATCTCATCAAGGATTTCACATGCTTCGGCATATGGCGTGTTCATGAAGTTCCCCCCGCCGAGTTGGTTAACCACACATTGGTTTGTTGTGTTAATCCCCTTGTAGAAGGTCTGTTGGATCATGGCCTCGGTCATATCATTGTCCGGGAACTCTTTAACCATGGTACGATATCTTTCCCAAATCTCGTGCAATGGCTCATTGGGTTCTTGCTTCAAAGCAAGAATCTTATCCCGAAGCGTCGCCATATGTCCCGGAGAGAAGAATTTGGAAATGAACTTTTCTGCCAACTTATCCCAAGTGGTGATGGAATGGTTGGGCAACCTCTCTAACCATTCCAATGCTTTTCCCCGTAGAGAAAAGGGAAATAGCCTCAACCTCAGCGCGTCCTCAGAAACATTTCTTTGCTTGCTCCCCCAACAAGTATCGGCGAGTCCCTTAAGATGCTTGTAGGCATTTTGATTCGGAGCCCCAGTGAAGAAACCCCGTAGTTCAAGTAGTGTAAGCATCACGTTGGTGATTTGGAAGTTGCCCGTCCTAATGCAGGGTAGGACAATAGCACTTACATAACCCTTGTTCGGCAATTGTCGGTGGGCTGCCGCTCTTGGTGGAGATGGGGTAGGGACATGCACATTATCGTGAGGCGGGCGGCCTCGTCTATTAGCTTGAGGTTCAATAGGAAACTCATCCATTGCATCATCGTCCACTTCCTCCCCCAATGGCACATTCCCAATTGGATCGTTGTTGAGAGCCATTTTGTACCTAAAATCAATTCAAACACAAAATTAGTGACTCGGAAGGAAAGAAAGATAAAACACACAAAAACCTAGATATATAGCTAAATCCGTTTAACTCCCCAGCAACGGCGCCAAAAATTGATCTCGCCCAAACTCACACCACAATTAGGCAGCGAGGCGGTCGAAGCAATAATAAACCCAACACGAGTAGGGATCGAATCCATAGAGACTTAGAATTTTGGATTAGGTATATAACTAGAGTAAATGTATGATGTACCTTAGAATGCACTTCCACATATTCATTGGTTGTTTCTACTTTTATCTAATCATTGAAATTAATAAACTAGAAGATAATATTTTTGGTTTGGTTGTTTTTCAAATGATAAAGTAATCTTTGGTCGTGACTTCCACCTAGGTGTCTACCTAACAAGTTATAAACTATAGGGAAAGTTTGATTTATCGGGATCGTGGTATAGCAATCACACGCAATTGCTCACTCTATACCTCTCGGTAGTTTGAGTGATTTTGCCCAATTTGGCTTTCTCAAGTCCAAATGGGTATTGCACAAATCAAGTGATGTATGCTCAAGTCGGGTCTTACTATCTCTAGATTTGACCATTTAATTGGGGCTATCAATTTCTTGAGTTCACCCCAATTCCTTGTTAGCCAAGTTTTCCTAAACCTTGTCTCTTTTTCTCAAGCAAAGACTAGGTCAATTAGGCATGAATCAATAATTCTAGAAATTAAACACAAACAAGGCTTGATATCACTAACCCAATCACAAACAAGCCCTAAATTTAAATACCCATTAAATGCCCACACTAGGGTTGAGCCACAACCCTAGCTAAAGATTTAGCTACTCATGAAAAATGAAGAAATACAAGAAGAAATTAAGATAGAATGCATAATCATTGATTAAACAAAGAAAATCTAATGTTTAGAAGTCAATCTAGTACAAAATGACTCAAAGAAGTAAAGAAAACGTCTCAAGTGCACCTCTGCAAACTGAACTTAACCAAAAAATGACAAAAAGTTCTATTTATACTAAGCTGAAAAATGTGACAAAAATGCCCCTGTGAAGGTTGAGCGGACGCATAATTCTGGTGCGGTTCGCACAATGGGCTTCTGCGGCCGCACAAAAGTGATGCGGTCCCTAGTCTTGAGAATATGGGCTTGTCACTTCAAGCTTCTACGGTCCGCATAAAAGTGGATGCGGTCGCACTTAGGATTATGCGACCGTACAAAAGTGATACGGTCCGTACTCCTTTACTTTCCAGCTCTCTGAATCTTCAATCCTGCGGACCGCATAATAATGGATGCGACTGCACTTGATCTCCTGCGGCCGCACAATTTTAGTGCGGTCCGCACTCCCTGAGTTGGCCAAAAAACACTCTCTGAACCTTCATTTTGCGGCCGCACTAAAATTGTGCGGTCCGCACTACTATCTCTTTTGCCCTGTTTTGGTTCTTGTTCACTTTAGACTCCTTTATGAGTTGATTTTGACTTCTTTGGCTCGTTTCCCAATATTCCTGCAAGTAAGCACATTTTGTTAGTTTCCGGGAATACCTTTAAGCTTTTTTGAGCTAAAAGGCAAGTAAAATAGAGCAAATAAGCGGTCAAAATCCCTGCTTAACAGCAAGAGACTCTAGGAAGTCGCTGAAGATGATATCACATTCATAGAGGAAGACGCTTACGGACTTCTTCTACCGCATAACGACGCCATGGTAATCTTCATAATGTTCTAGATTTCAAGATTGAACGTGGTTTGGTTGACCCGGGAAGCACAGCCAACATCATTCAATGGAGAGTGCTGGAACAAGCCAAATTAATCAGAAGTATCATTCCGACAACAAAGCTCCTTGTTGGGTTCAACTAGGCAAATGTGACAACCCGAGGAGAGATCTTGTAGCCTACAAACGCCGAAGGGGTAACAAAGACCACCTTATTTGAAGTGGTGGACGGCGACATAGGCCACAACATAATTCTCGATAGGCCATGGTTACATGAGATAAAGGTCGTACCATCAATATATCACCAACTGCTGAAATTCCCGGCCCCAGAGGAAATCAAGCAGATAAGAGGAGATCAATCGGCAGCAAGAGAAATGAACGCAGTGTCTAACAATAAAGGGAAGGAACCTAGAAAATAGCAATTACAGGAACCCACGCCTACTCTCGAGCCGAGTGAAGATGAT
Organism: Nicotiana attenuata; assembly: GCF_001879085.1. Classification (NCBI taxonomy): domain Eukaryota; kingdom Viridiplantae; phylum Streptophyta; class Magnoliopsida; order Solanales; family Solanaceae; genus Nicotiana; species Nicotiana attenuata. The sequence goes on from NC_031994.1 coordinate 56,116,542, forward strand.
AAAGGTGAGAAGCCGTCGGAATTGCACCAGTACCGAGATACTTCCATGTATTGGAAGAGACAGATGCGACTAAATCCATGGTAGAAGAACTCGAGCAAGTGACTTTGTTCGAAGAATTCTTGGAAAGGAAGTTTCACTTGGGAACAGACTCAATCCCGAACTCATGTCAGGATTTCTTAATTTCCTTAAAGCTAACGTTGATTTTTTTGCATGGTCGCACTCAGACATGATAGGTATCCCACTAGAGGTGGTCGTGCACAAGCTAATCCTGGACCCGAGAATCGCTTCGATAAGGCAAAAAAAATGCCAATAGCCGAGGTAGATTTGTTAAGGAAGAGGTAACTCGACTACTTGACATTTGTTCAATCCGGGAGGTAAAGTATCCCAATGCTTAGCTAATGTAGTTGTAGTTTCAAAAATGAATAACAAGTTTCGAATGTGTGTAGATTATAAAGACTTGAATAAGGCGTGCCCTAAAGACTCGTTCCAACTGCCAAATATTGATCAAATAATTGATGCAACGGTCGGGCACGAGTTAATGAGTTTCCTCGATGCCTATTCCGAGTACAATCAAATTAAGATGAACCCAGAGGATCAGTAAAAAAATTTGTTCATAACGAACTTTGGCACATATTGTTATAATGTGATGCCCTTCGGGCTTAAAGACACCGGAGCCACTTAGCAAAGGCTCTTAAACAAGATATTCGAGAAGCAAATAGGTAAAACTATGGAAGTGTATATAGATGACATGTTGTTCAAGTATTTCAATGTAGGTGATCATTAAAAGCACCTTCAAGAAACCTTCGATATCTTGAGGAAGCACAACATGAAGCTCAACCCAAAAAAATCCGCGTTCGGGGTTGGCTCTGGAAGGTTCTTAGGTTTCTTGGTTTCACAAAAGGGGATCGAGGTAAATCCTGATAAGATCAAAGTCATCGAGGACATCCCGGACCAGCTGACAAGCGTAAAAAGTACAAAGGCTAACGGAAGATTGGCCACATTAAGCTGGTTCATCTCTCGATCCTCGAAAAAATGTCATCATTTCTTCTCTCTACTGAAGAAGAAGAAGAACAATTTCAAATGGACTCTGGAATGTCAGCATGACTTGATAGACCTGAAACGTTATCTATCAACACCCCCCCCCCCCCCCGCTATTATCAAAACCGGGAGAAGGTGAACAACTACTAATGTACTTAGCGGTATCAGAGGTAGTGGTAAGTGCCGTTCTAGTCCAAGAGGACGAAGGTACGCAATTTCTTGTCTATTATGTTAGAAAAATTTTGTTAGTAGGGGAGACTCGTTATTCGCACCTAGAAAAATTGGCCTTAGCTCTCGTAGTCGCCTCTCGAAAGCTTAGGCCATATTTTTAATGCCACCCGATAGCCGTTGTGACGACCTTCCCCTTGCAGAATGTTCTTCACATGCTTGAGTTGTTGGGCTGGTTGGCCAAATGGGCAGTCGAAATTGGTGAGTTTGATATTGAAATACAAGCCTAGGAATGCGATCAAATCACAAGTTTTGGCCTACTTTGTAGCCGATTTTAGTCCCAGGTTATTGCCCTGGATGCTAAAGAAGCGGTGTTGGTGTTGGAAACGACATCAGGAGTTTGGACCTTATTCACGGATGCAGCTTTTAATGTGATAGGGTTCGGGCTCGGGGTGGTCCCAATCACGCCTTCGGGGGAGACCCTGAGGCAGGCCATAAAAATTGTTCTGTTAACTAACAATGAAGTCGAGTATCAGGCTACGGTTGCAGGACTCAAACTGGCTCGGGGACTTAGCTCCGAGGTCATAGAGATCAAGTGTGATACCAAACTGGTAGTACACTAAGTGTACGGGATTTTCATTGCGAAGGAGGAACGCATACAATAGTACGTGATTAAAGTTCAAACTTTGCTGGCACGATTCAGCGAATGGTCGATCACATGGCCTACAAAACGTGTTTCAAAGTCAGAAAACCTGTTATAACAGATAAGTAAAGAACAACGAGTAAGAGAACAAGTACGGTACCGTTGCCACATTGTGCATGGCGTTATTCAACATACACTCCCATGAGAGGGAGTGTATCTTTTTCTTATCTTTCTCTGAAGCCAGTGTCTTCAGGTAGTTGGCAAGCTCCACCGACCTAGACAGTAAATGGCACCCCTTTGAAACCGAGAGAGTAACATTCCTCCTCTCCCGGGGATCTGGAGAAAGGGGTGAGTAATTGTGCCCTAAATTCCTGCTGTCAGGGGACTAGAGAGGAGAAACATCCTCTTCTCGGGCCTCTGTGGCCGGCGGAGGAGGTACAACGGATGCTAATGGTGAAGGTGCAGCTGGTGTAGAGGGGCATGAAGTTGTTAGCATTGTAGGAAGAGAAGCAGAAGCAGTGCTGATTATTGGTTGCTCATTAGCCGAAGGCAAAATGGGCCCGGGTTCTGACCTCCAGGACCAGAAACAACAATAAGGACAGGATAGCGGGAGTTGGCATTATAAACCAGATCCATCTCGCCCCATAGTGCTCGAACCTCTTCATCGATTGATTATGAAGATCGTTGTCTCCGTTGAAGGGAAGCCTCTTCATCACTACCTTCCTCGTCATCATTGTTGACCACAGTAGTCGCAGGCATTACCTTCTAATTTCTTATTTTTATCCCCAACCGAGGAAGAATGCCGCCTTTTTGGTTGATTGTTCTCTGGCTGGGGACTCTGAGAGAAAGCACCTCCACCGGAGGTAGATCCGAGGGCACCACTACAAGTGAGAGCATCTTGTAGCAATCTCTCAGCCTCTATAGGATTACCCAAAACATCCGCTTCGGGACAGGTACGGAGCCTTGGGGGAGCCATAAATCAAGAAAAAGATGTAGTTAGTATATTAATTTATGTTCATGCGGAGGTAGAAGGAAGAAAAATCAGTTTAGCATGGTTCTTGGCTTTCCACATATACTTAGGAGTCGTCTCCTTTCACCGACGGGTTTTTGGCGATGTAATGTCCAGAATCTTCTGAAACCATTGGTCTAGGACTTGAACTCTTGGTGGTGTCCACCGAGAAGCTAAAATAACAAGAACATAGAGGTCATCAATAACGGGGAACGATTCTTTTTACGAAGGAAAGAATAAAATACATATTATGTTAACGGTTCCATGATTTAGAGAAGGATGGAGTCGTGGACGAGATGATATCCCTGGTAGCAATGATGACAAACGGCTCCATCCATCCACGGTCGCAGTCATCATCCACGCTGGTTAGAAGAGCATGGTGGACACGTTTAATGAAATTTATTACTCTCCCACGAAAGATTTTGGGGGACTAGAGGTTCATCATATGTGTCAGGGTTAGGGTTTTCCCCGTGTCCGTGCAAAGTTAGCGCAGACAAGCTACCATTCGCCATACAGAGCGGCTCGCTTGTGCCAAGCAAACCAAGTACCAATGGCAAAACTCCAAGATCACGGAGTCAAGGCCACCCGCTCAAAGAAAATGGACCCAACATGAAGGATACGTATATACATACGTAAAGCCTTTCTTGGAGAAGATAGCTCGCTCTATCAAGTTTGGAGCGATGATGTTAAGATCGAGGCAGTTGCAGTCTTCCTTCACAGTAGGAATACTGGAAGGACAAATAGATGTAGGATATTTGCTAATGGCCCAAGTCTATGAAGATGTGGAGGGAACTTCTCTTGGAAGTCATTGATGGTGCTCAAATGTTTGGGAATGATGGTTCTTACCGTAGGATAATCAACATCGACATCAACCTCTTTATATTTATTTCTTTTCGGGCCTCAATCGAGGAAGGTAGAGTTCTCATAAGACTCAGTAAAAGAAGCCATAATAATAAGAAGATACTGGAGTGTTTGAAGAAAATCAGAAAGAGAGGAAAGCAGAAGAAGGTTACGTGCAGAGAATATATTGAACTTATGAAAATTTTGGAAGTGAAAGAGGTAATACGATGAGTATAAGTAAGGAAATAGACGGCAAAAATCATGGTCATGATTACCTTGAGAACCGAAAAAAATATTGCTGAATCATGGGGAAACACTTGTTCGGGGCATTAAATGCGAGACGTGCATCCTATCAAGCGTTAGAGACTGTTCAGAAGGTTTTCAGAAGATCTTCCGCCAAGAAAGGGATCTTCACTAACTTCCCAGTGACACAAAGATATGCCACAGGAAAGCAGGGGGACTATCTGTATAGGGTAAAATTGGTTTTATTAAATTATCGAATAGTAGCGTGATACATAGAACCGAAGACAGTGGAAGACAAAATGAGTAAGAACCAAGACTGGGAACAACAGCAGTAGTTGGCATCGGATATACCCCGAGGGGAGCATAATCAACGTGAGCGGGTTGAATATTTGTCACCATATGGCATTTAATAAAGAATATTCTCTAGTATTAAATAGGCAGCCATTGCAGAGAAATTTGGCATTCATGTCCTACCGTTTCATATTCATTAGTGGCCCACTTTATTATCATTTAAGAGGGGCTTTATCCTAGGATCTTATTTTCTAGGTATAGCTATAAATAGTAGTCAACAACCATTGTAGGGACACGAATTTATTGGCAAAACTTATGCTACATTCTATTCTTAAGCTAAATAAGATAACTTTATTTGTTCTTGCATATTGTTCTTATTTCTGTCCTTGGAAACATCACTTCCGGAGCCAGGCCTGCTATTTCCTTTGATTTTAACGCTAACTCTTATTTTAATTCTAGTCTATTTATCATTTTTGGATCAAATCAGTTCTCTTGTCTATAAATCACGTAGCAAATTCAACTGTACCGTTTTACGGGTAAACAATTATTTTTCTTATGAACATTTGCGATCAATAATGTTATAACATTTTACTTATCTCTTAGTATTATTGAAAGCACTTAAATCAACAAGATTAATATAATTTCTCTCATCACCGAAAGTATTTGCTCTTTGAATGTTTGTATACACATATGTTGTCCATATATTTTCATAAGGAGATAAAATAAAGCACAACAATAACTAGGCACAAGAACTACACCTCCTAAATTACATCCCTCTTTGCATGCATTTGTTAATTCGGTTCCCTCGACGAGGATGAATACCGAGAGGAGAATGGAAAATTCATATAATTTGTGACAAGCACAATTCTATGATTCAAATTTTCCTTTTCTATTAGGTGTAAGTGAATCAAATTTACTCGTGAGCTTATTTGACTTCGTTTAAGACTACGCTTGACTCGTGCTTTTCAAGTTTGATGTGAAACAATTAAGCAAGCTTGAGTAACTTGTGCTTTTCAAGTTTAGCGCGAAACAATTAAGCAAAACTTGAGTAACTTGTGCTTTTCAAGTTTTAAGGCGAAACAATTAAGCAAGCTTGAGTAACCTTCTAGCTAAGCTCGAGCTCCTGAGTCGTGACCATCTGACATGGTAATTCTATGAGCTCACTAAGCTCATATAGTAATTTTTCTTTAAAAAAATCGTATCGTATTGAAAACTCTTTCTTTATCACTACTTTACATGTACGACCCGACCGGTCGTTTTGAGCTCTAGCGCATTGTTCTACTGTCTGAGGCCATGAGTAGCTTCACTTCAGATATTATGACTTGAACGAGTGGTCGGAATTGGATTTTGGAAAAATCGGAGTTGATTTGAAGAGAAGATTCTAATTTCAGAAGCTTTAAGTTGGAGGAATTGACTAAGGTTTGATTTTTGAGTAAACAACTCCCGAATCGGGATTTGAAGGTTCCAACAGGTTTGTATGATGATTTTGGACTTGGGCGTAGGCCCAGATCGGGTTTTAGATGACCCGGGAGCGTTTCGGCGCCTATTGTGGAAAGTTGGCATTTTGGAAGAATTTCATAAATTTTGGTTGAAGTCCATGTCAATGTTATCAATTTCCGTTTGGGGTTTCGGGTTCGGGAATAGCTCCGTGTGGTGATTCAGGTATTGGAAGCGTGTCCGGATATGGATTTAGAGGTCAGTAGGTCATTTTGGGGTCATTTGGCGAAAGTTGGAAATTTGAAGGTTTTTGAAAAGTTTGACCGGGAGTGAACTTTTTGATATCCGGGTCTGATTATGATTCCGGAAGTTTCTGTAATATCGAATGTGACTTGTGTGCAAAATTTGAGGTCAATCGGACGTGATTTGATAGGTTTCGACATCAAATGTAGAAGTTTGAAGTTCTAAAGTTCATTAAGCTTGAATTGGGTTGCGATTCGTTATTTCGATGTTTTTTATGTGATTTCAAGGCTCGACTAAGTTCGTAATGTATTTTGGGACGTGTTGGTATAACTGGTTGAGGTCCCAAGGGCCTCGGGTGGATTCCGGATGATAAATGAATTGAGTTTGGGCTTGGAGGAATGCTGGAGCTGCTGTCATCTGGTGAAACCGCACCTGCGAGGTTTTGGCCACAGGTGCGGAGCCGCAAAAGGGGCCAGGAGGGTCGCAAAAGAGATGCTGAGCAGGAGCGCAGGTGCGAGGGAATGTCCGCACATGCGAAGGCGCGGATGGGGAGGGGAGATCGCAGAAGCGGAGGCTGCTGGGTTGAGTTAGAGCCGCACCTGCGATGGATTTACCGCAGGTGCAAAGGTCGAGCTGGGCAGTGTGCATCTTTAAAACGAGGATTTGGCTCATTTTAACTTCACTTCTTCCATGGGAGCCGATTTTGGAGCAATTTTGGAGTGCCATTTTTATCGTCAAGCATGAGGTAAGTAATTTCTACAAGTTCTGAGCTGCATACAAGGTTTATACATGGATTTAGGCATGGAAATTTGTAAAAAATTGAGATTTTGAAGAAAAATATAGAAATTTATACTTTTGGATTTTGACCAAAAATAAATTATATATTTGAGTTCGTGGTATTGTGGGTAAGGTTTATCTTCAAAAAAAAACTCGGAATCCGGGCACGTGGGTCAGAGGGTGATTTTATCGACTTTTCGAGCAAAGTTGGAATTTATTGTAAATTGGATTGTAATGAGTATTAGAGTATATATTTATGGATTTGCACAGTTATTGAATAGTTTTGGAGCGTTGGGCATCGGTTTGAGTTATTTGAAAGGCTTGGGAGCCGGCTATAGAACTTCAGAGCGAGGTAAGTCTCTTGTCTAACCCTGTTAGGGGGAAATTACCCCTAGGTGTTGTAATTGAAGTGTGCTACTTGTTGTGGGGGCTACGTACGCACGAGGTGACGAGAGTCCAAACGTAGCTACATTCATGTTATCTTCCGGGTAGACTTAGGCTCACATCATGCTATAGCTATACTATTCGAGCAGTCTCTTGCCTATTAAATTCCTCTATTTGACATTACTACTTGAGACAAGACTTGCTATTCTAGAGACTTCAAGAGTTTCATGATTAGTCAAAATAATTGTACTCCTCTTACGAAATATTTTTCCGCGATATATTTATAAAATTCATTGAAAGGGTTTCGTTAAATAAATTATAACTCACACGTTTATTCGTGAGTGGGGTCAAGGACCCGTTAAAGCTTCTTATTCGAATGGGATCGGGGCGTTCGCCTCGGCAGGATTGATGTTCCACACTCTCATGGGAGCGGATCGTTTGCCTCGGCAATTTAATAGATGCATCTATGGTTCGTGTCGTTCGACCCTCGGCAGTGCAGAGTTTAAATATTTATGTTGGATCGGGCCGTATGCCCCGGCATTTCTTTAGAGCATCCTCATGGAATCGTGCGTAATATTTGGCAAGAAGCTAGTGTATCTGTGAGTTTTTCTGATTTGAATTATGACAACCTATCTGATGAGATCCACTATATCTATATATATATGCTCCGGTTTAAGGAAGAAATTGCTAATTGAGAGCTTGAATTTATTGCAAGAAGGATGATTGTACCACGTATTTATACTCGTTTATTTCGTTTAATTATTCTGCCTCATATCTGTTTATCATTACTGTACCTGATATTATTAGGCCACTAGTAAGTGTCGATGTTGACCCCTCATCACTACTCTTCCGGGGTTAGGCTAGATACTTACTGGGTATACGTTGATTTACGTTCTCATACTACACTTGCTGCACATTTTTGTGCAGGTACATTGATGTCTGGTGGTCCTACGGGTGCGGAGGCACGGATATTGCGAGGACTTACCGTGAGCTGCATTTCATGTTACGGTCCGCAGCCATCAGAGTCTCCTTCAGAGTTATTTATATTTTTCTTGTCTAATTTGTATTCCGGACAGATGCTGTATTTTATTTTACTTTTTAGTTTACGCTCATCCACTTGTGACTCCGGGTTTTGGGGGTAGTTATGAGTTGTTCAATATTATAATGGTGGAAACATTGTCATTTACTCTATAAATTTTATCTCTTATTATTTAATTGAAGAAAATTATGATTTCAAAAATACTAAAATGGGTAATTAAGTTAATCAATTACTATTGCCTTGCCTGACAACGGTGCTAGGTGCCATCATGACCTTTAATGGATTTTGGATCGTGAAAACATGGTATCAGAGAACTAGGTTCACTTAGGTCTCATGAGTCATGAGAAAGTCTAGCAGAGTCTTACGGATCCGTACGAAGACGTCTGTACTTATCTTCGAGAGGCTATAGGGCTGTTAGGAGCACTTCCCTTCTTGATTCCTCATTGTGCGATTTGATTCCTTTGAGGCATATGCTTTTATTTCCTTCCTATTCAATCTTATGTGACGTGAAGTGCTTGTTATCAATTGGGAATCGAGAAATTTTAATGGTACTGCAGATGTGGTGCAGGATGGTTCTCCCTGCGTATTCATTGGGCTAATTTCATCGCCTTGCGGAAGGATATTCTGTCATTTCAGCTTAGTATCGGTATTTCTAATGGGTTTTAAGTCTATGCATAGGTTGCTATGATGTTCATGAGTTGTTATCGTACAGTGTTGATGTAATGGTACAATGCTTGTCTATGTATCAGGGCAGTGAAAGAATTGAAATGAGGTTTTCTCAGTGCATGATTCAGAGGTTCAGTGTTCTACTTCCAGCTAAGGAAAGGAAAACGGACTATGAATGTTCAGGTTTGGGTAGATGGAGTAATGAGACTTAATACTTTCGAGGGTGGTGGAATTTTTATTTGTGATGTGGTGTCGTCGTCCTTGTTGAATGCGTTAAGTTCGCCGGTGTTATGCTTTTCCTCAATTTGCCTTCAGGGCAAGGTATTGTGAAACGGTGCTAGAGAAACGGTTGCCAGAGATTGCGGGGTGCAGTGGTTCAGGATCGAAAGGGTATTTCTAATATTGATGACTCGAGATGGATGACCTTCTAGGAGGCTTATAATTGGTGGTAACCTATTAGTTGAAATGCTTCAGAGATGGATTCAGATGTGAGGCAACGGTTGGGCAGCGGAGAATGAGGAAGGACATGGTGGGAGGTATCTCGCGGTGGTTAAATTACTAACAGGTCAAGTATGAAAAGCAGAGGTCGAGCAGTAACTTAAAGAAGAAGGTTAGCCAAAGTAGGAGAGTGGCAGAGTGGCATATGACTACTATACTGAGGAAGATTGGATACGACAATAAGAAGTTTGCTTAATATGAAGAGGAATGCAACATGACTTCGGATTGGAATGTATTATCGAACTTTTAGTGATGTCAATGGGGAGTGAACGAACTTGTACAATTGGTGAATGAGCACGGGCTCAGGATGAGTTACCTATTTTGTAGTAATTGTACCCAGTGCATCGACGTTGGAAGATGTTGGCATGTAATTTCCACATGTGGGTTATCTCCAGTGAGCAGGCTAGCGGTCGCGTGGTGTTGACGAAGCTTCTACGAAGAATTTCTACTGGCTATTCGGTAAGAGGTCGAGTATGTAAATGTGGCTAGTGATTCAAAGTATTCGTGAAATGTGGATAGAAGGAATCTTGCTAAGTTCTAGGGATTTTGTAATTGTAGCTTCAAGCTAAGTGGGAGAGCCCCACCGCCTACGATTGGGTTGCATGGTTATCTACTTGTGAGGGTTCTGGTTATCGACATATTGGTGGGCTATTACGACTAAGGAAAGAGAACATCAGTGGTAATTTGAGCAAAGGGTTTGAGGAATGTGTGATAGAATTGGCCTTATCGGTTCATGTTTGGGTTTTGTGAAAACTCGGAGTTTATACTTCGTGTGGATGTGGTGTACAAGGAAAGGAATTCAGCCTGTTGCTTCTTTGAGAGGGTGTTCATGTACTAGCCGATCCTTGGAGTTAATTATATTGGGACCAAGTCAGAGTGGGTAGTCAACAACGGTCCTAGTGGGATTCAACATATAAAGTGCGGTGCCTAAGGATTTTGAGTCCATAACATGGTTAAATATCGAGCTTTTGCAACGGATTATGGAAGGGCTTGGACCGTACCATGATTATCTTCAGTCTGCGATGCAAAATTTAGAGGAAGGAGAAAATAACTTCGGAATCATGGGAAATTATCAGAATGAGTGTACCAATTGAAGATGCGAATATGCGCATAATGAGGGTATGAGATGGTTCGTGGGTTTTGAGACAGGGTGGTCTCGTGAAATGAGGTCCCTCAAGATGAGCTAGGGTTGGTTCGTTATATTTGATGGAGCTATTGTTATCTCTAAGGAACGTCCAAAGTGAATTAGAAGAAGTTGGTACGGTTAGCAATGGTTGAATCATCAGGGTGGTGGCAATGAATAGTTCCTTCAGAGTGTTAAGTTAAGCCGGCAATTAGCGACGGTATGTGCGAGGCTTGATGGTTGTCGTAATTGATTTTATTTAGAGGTATTCGATTTTTATGGCCTCTTATGTGTAGATGGATCCCGAAAGAGTTTTGGTGGTTTAGACCACTACTTGAGGATTGTATTTTCCGCGGTTATGGGAATTCAATTGCATATTGCATTGGTTCTTCTAAGATGAGCTAAGTAAAAAGTTTCTATATGATGAAGTGTTTATTCTATTAGTGGTTCAGGAGTTATGATGAAATTCTTGTACTCTCACGTATTGGTATGTTAGGTGCAGTGAGCGGCATGGGAATTTGAAAGCTGGGGATCAAGGTTTCAGTTGGTGTCGACAAGAATGTCAAGAGCTCGGATGAGCGGGGAAGAATTCAGATGTTTAGAGTGAGCTGGTATTGTCTTTAGCGTCACCTGAGATCGGTTCATGTATAAGAGGCTTTGTGTACTGATTTGTGGATTCCCGATTCGCTTTTACAGCATTAGTATGGCCAGTGGTATGGACGTGCAGACTTGTTACCTGGTGCGGAAGGTCGTGGGAGAGTATCCCACAGGAAGATTGTGTAAGTGTGACATGTAGACACTTGATTGATTAAAGATTGAAACCAAGTATGGAGATTGTGGTACTATCACTATTGTGAGAGTTTAGGCCTGAAAGACGCTCTATTCAGTTGGTTGTGAATTGTGGAAGTTTGATCCGGATTCGACAGTTGTTCTTATGTGTCATGAATAGGTCATTGTGGGTCCTTGAGAGGTTATTTTCCCAAACATGGTATGATCAGGATCGGTTGAGGTCGTTGAAGGGTCCAAATGTGGATGTGTACTCCACACCAGACCGGGTGTGTTCATTCAGCATAGCACTCCTTATGGAGGAGTATTCGGGCGTCGGATGTTATTTCGTCGTCGGCTATTACATGTAATACTCTATTGTGTCGTGTGGGTTGTGAGACGGCTTGATTAATTGCACATGTGTTGAGGTTCCGCATAGGGTGTTATGTGAGCAGGATGGCTCTCGAGATGCAGATCATATATCGCACCTTAGTTGTGCTTGAGTTTCGTAGCGTATGGCGCTATCTGTCTCCCCAGGGATGGTATTACGCACTCTGCGTGCTTATGGTCGATATTCGGGTATTTCGTAGTTATGAGCATTCTATCTCGATAAGTATTTCCTTATAGATTATTCTGTGTGGATCGGGTGGCACGCCGTCACGGGTATGTTGTTTGGATCGGGTAGCACGGGGCCACAGGTATCATGATTGGATCGGGTTGCATGCCACAATGGTATCATGTGTGGATCGGGTTGCACGCCGTAACAGTGTGATGTTGAGTATAATTCCCCATATCTATTCTTGTGTGTTTTATTTCTCATTTCTGAGGAAGGTTCATAACATCCTTTCGGTTGTTTAATTAGTTACGTGGATTGAGTAGTTCTTTCCAGAGTTTATTTCCCTTATTATCACATTCGAGTTTGCAGCTTGTTGGCACAATGTGGCATCATATAAGATTTTTGGTAGTGTCTGAGGTGGCTTATTGCCTGAGCAGCTTATACTGGGTGAGACGTGATTACTGGACCTTGGATCAGTGCGATCAGTTTTATATGAAGCGTATTAAAGAGAAAATACCGTTATTTGGTTCATAATGAGGTAATGGTTCTTGTCGAGAGGAGAAACTCAATGAGTTGTTGACTTGGCAGTTGGTATGCATTTCTACACATCTCTTCGTTGTGACAACATTACAAGAGTTGGAACAGGACTTATATGTGTCATGGGGTGTGTTGTGAGCATCAGATTCGTGAGATTTCGGCTATTGTTATCGATGATGTTATTATGATCATATGAATTATGCGGTGCATGGTGTGGATTCAGCAAAGGTATGCAATCATATATTGGTGTATCATGTAGTGATTGATACGGTATTCGTATGATGGAAATAGGCCTTGCGGAGAATTCCGAATGTTGGAATTGGGCTCTAAGGCTTATTTGACTAAGTAAAAGGGAGAATCTTCAGATTGGATCGAGCTAATATTCTCAACTGGGTTGTTGTAGCACGGGTAGGTGCTCAGGGGTTAATTAGTGATTTCGGACAGCTCTAGAGCAGTTCTTAGCACGTTCGAGGACGAACGTATCTTTAAGTGGGAGAGAATGTAACGACCCGACCGGTCATTTTGAGCTCTAGCGCGTCATTCGGCGATTTGAGGCCATGAGTAGCTTCACTTCAAGTATTATGACTTGTACGAGTGGCCGGAATTGGATTTCGGGAAGTTCAGAGTTGATGTGGAAAGAAGGTTCTAATTTCAGAAGCTTTAAGTTGGAGGAATTGACTAAGGTTTGATGTTTGAGTAAACAACCTCTGAATAGAGATTTGAAGGTTCCGACATATTCGTATGATGATTTTGGACTTGGGCGTAGGTCCAGATCGGGTTTTGGATGACCCGGGGGAATTTCGGCGCCTATTGTGGAAAGTTGGCATTTTGGAAGAATTTCATAAATTTGGGTTGAAGTGCATTTCAATGTTATGAATGTCTATTTGGGATTTCGAGTCTGGGAATAGCTCCGTGTGGTGATTCTAGTATTGGGAGCGCGTCTAGATGTAGATTTGGAGGTCCGTAGGTCATTTTGGGGTCATTTGACGAAAGTTGGAAATTTGAAGGTTTTTGGAAAGTTTGACCAGGAGTGAAATTTTTGATATTGGGGCCGGATTCCGATTCCGGAATTTTGAGTAGGTCTGTAATATTGAATGTGACTTGTGTGCAAATTTTGAGGTCAATCGGACGTGATTTGATAGGTTTCGGCATCGAATGTAGAAGTTTGAAGTTCTAAAGTTCATTAAGCTTAAATTGGATTGCGATTCATGATTTTGTTGTCATTTGATGTGATTTGAAGGCTCGACTAAGTTCTTAATGTGTTTTGGGACGTGTTGGTATAATTGGTTGAGGTCCCGAGGGCTTGGGGTGGATTCTGGATGGTAAACGGATCGAGTTTGGGCTTGGAGGAATGCTGGAGCTACTGCCATCTGGTGTAACCGCACCTGCGAGGTTTTGGCTGTAGGTGCAGAACCGCAAAAGAGGTCAGGAGGGTCGCAGAAGCGATTCTGGACAGGAGCGCAGGTGCGAGGGAATGTCCACAACTGCGAAGGGCGTAGATGCGGAGGGGAGATCGTAGAAGCAGAAGCGTAGAAGCGCCATTTTGACCGCAAAAGCGGAGGCTGTAGGTTTGAGTTAGAGCCGCACCTGCAATGGATTTCCGCAGGTGCGGAGCCGCATGAGCAGCTATTGGACCGCAGGTGCAAAGGTCGGACTGGGCAGTGTGCTTCTTTAAAATGAGGGTTTGGCTCATTTTCACTTCACTTCTTCCATGGGAGCCGATTTTGGAGCAATTTTGGAGTGCCATTTTCATAATCAAGCATGAGGTAAGTAATTTCTACTAGTTGGAGCTACACGCAAGGTTTATACATGGATTTAGGCATGAAAATTTGTAGAAATTTGGAATTTTGAAGAAAACCCTAGAAATTTATATTTTTGGATTTTGACCACGAAATTGGACATGGAATTTGGAATAAATTATATATTTGAGTTCGTGGTATTATGGTTAAGGTTTATCTTCGAAAAATTTTTGGAATACGGGCACGTGGGTCAAAGGGTGATTTTATCGACTTTTCAAACGAAGTTGGAAATTGTTGTAAATTGGATTATAATGAGTATTAGAGTATATATTTATGGATTTGCACATTTATTGACTAGTTTTGGAGCGTTGGGCATCGGTTTGAGCTGTTTGAAAGGCTTGGGAGCCGGCTATGGAACTTCAGGGCGAGGTAAGTCTCTTATCTAACCTTGTGAAGGGGAAATTACCCCTAGGTGTTGTAATTGAAGTGTGCTACTTGTTGTGGGGGCTACGTACGCGCGAGGTGACGAGAGTCCGTACTTAGCTACATTCATGTTATTGTCCAGGTAGACTTAGGCTCCCATCATTCTATAGCTGTACTATTTGAGTAGTCTCTTGCCTATTAAATTCCTCTATATGACATTACTACTTGAGACTAGACTTGCTATTGTAAATACTTCACGAGTTTCATGATTAGTCACAAAATAATTGTACTCCTCTTACGAAATGTTTTTCTGCGATATATAAATAAGTTTCATTGAAAAGTTTCTGTTAAAGAAATTACAACTCACACGTTTATGCGTGAGTGGGGTCAAGGACCCACTAAAGCTTCTTATTCTAATGGGATCGGGTCGTTCGCCTCGACAGGATTTATGTACCACACTCTCATGGGAGCGGGCCGCTCACCTCGGCAGTTTAGTATATGTATCTATGGTTCGTGCCGTTCGACCCTCGGCAGTGCAGAGTTTAAATATTTATGTTGGATCGGGTCGTACCCCTCGGCACTTCTATAAAACATCCTCACAGAATCGTGCGTAATATTTGGCAAGAAGCCAGTGTCTCTGTGAGTTTTTCTGAGTTGAATTATGACAACCTATCTGATGAGATCCACTATATCTATGTATATGCTCCGGTTAAGGAGGAAATTTCTAATGGAGAGCTTGCGTTTATTGCAAAAAGGAGGATTGTACCACGTATTTATACTCATTTATTTCGTTTATTTATTCTGCCCCATATCTGTTTATCATTACTATACCGGATATTATTGGACCACTAGTAAGTGTCGATGATGACCCCTCGTCACTACTCCTCCGGGGTTAGGCTAGATACTTACTGGGTACACGTTGATTTACGTACTTATACTACACTTGTTGCACATTTTTGTGCAGGTACATTTATCTCTGATGGTCCTACGCGTGCGGAGGTACGGATGTTGCGGGGACTTACCGTGAGCTGCATTTCAAGTTACGATCCGCAGCCATCAGAGTCTCTGTAAGAGTTATTTATATCTTACGTGTCTAATTTGTAACCTGGACAGACGCTGTATTTTATTTATTTTCCTAGTTTATGTTTATGCACTTGTGACTTCGGGTTTTGGGGGTACTTATGAGTTGTTCAGTATTATAGTGGTGGACACATTGTCATTTACTCTGTTAATTTTATCTCTTATTATTTAATTAAAGAAAATTATGATTTCAAAAATACTTAAATAGGTAATTAAGTTAATCAATTACTGTTGGCTTGCCTGACAGCGGTGTTAGGCGCCATCACGACCTTTAAGGGATTTTGGATCGTGACATTACAACTCATATATAAAGGTCATTGTTTATATGTAAAACGGTACAGTTGAATTTGTAACATGATTTATATACACGTGAATTATTTTGATCTAAGAATATAAAATAATTAAGAACAAAAATGAATGATTAAATAAACTTAAATAAAGTACAAGCCTTGTTGTTTGTGTACAGATGATTTTTCGTGTCCTTCCATGGATAAAAATTCTCCTATGTATAGCTCTATTTAGGGAGACAAGATCCCCAAAACCAAGCCCTTCTTTAATACGAATAAAACCCCTTTGATGGCTGAATAACGGCTGGATATAAATGATAAGATTCTTTGTAACGAATTCTCATTGAATGCAGTATCTCCCAATCGATGTATTCCTTTCAAATCTTCGTCCTCGGTTTTATTTTCCTCAGAATTTACCCAGCACCGGTCACATATTCGTAATCGGTACCATCCTTTGTTGACTCATACCTTGCTTGTCTTTGCTTCCATATGTTAATTCATCAAACGTCCACCTGTCATTTATCAATTTACCCTATACAGATAGTCCCCCTACTTTTCGGTGATAACACTTTAGCGTTACAAAGAAGTAGATAAGACCTCTTTTCTTAGAGGATAAGTTTCTGAATGGTTTCTGATACTTGAAAGGACGAACGTCTCCTTGCAAATTAATGAATCGAACACGTGTTATTCCATGATTCAACAAATACTTTTCGAGTTTTCAAGGTAATCATGACCATGAATTCAGCCGCCTTTAAAATTCTCCACTGCTCTTCACTTTCTTCTTTCACTTTACAAACATTCTTCTTCGAATTTCCTTAGAACTCAACTACTAACCCCATCTTTCTCAGTAAAACCTCCTTATTCAAATTTCTTACCACCATGTCTATTACTACCGTTGTTCTTAGAGACTCTGCTCTTCTCATCGGTGGTGGCCCTTCCAAAAAGAATAAAACTAAGGAAGTCGATGCCGAGTCTCTTACCGTTAACAACATCATTCCTTCTCAACTTAATTCTTAGATGGACCTTCAAGTTCAAAAGGAACCTATCAACTACAAAAATGATAGAAATTGGCATGTCCGAAAATATCCTTCTTCCATTTGCCATGTTAGCATTACTGTTGTAAAAGAAGATTGTGACTCGAATAACATCGAAATCTTCGCCCCCAATGAAGTGGAAAGGGTTACCTTTAACAAATAAGGGTTCATGTATGTTTATACAAACCCTTTTACCCTAAAATTGGGTCAAGAAATTGATTCCATTATTTTAGAATTTTGTCAATATTACCAAATCTGTTTGGATCAAGTAAGCCCATCGAAATGGCATATGGTGGGTTGACTTGAGAAATTGTGTTCCCAGGGCGGAGAAACGCTTGCCCATTTAATTAACCTCTACTCCACAAAGGTCTTTCGTGAAGGTGTGCTTAAACTGAGCAAACACAACCACCATGCCATCGTTATTTGCGTCGATGATGATAATGACCGTGGTTGGACGGAACGTTTCGTTGTCATACTACCATGGATATCCTTCAGGCCACAACCCATTCTATCCCTAAATCTTGGAACTTTACTCGTAAGTTTTCAGATATCTTTGTCTTATTATGTCGAAGTGAATTCCCCCATTTTCTTACTTTTCATTTCTTGTGTTTCAGCTACCCGTTGGGAACCACCATCAGTTAAAAACCTAACCCAATGGGTACAAAAAATTCTAGACGTTCCTAGGTTTAACTAGAAATCCAAAAACCACAGTAAGTAACCTTTTTCCCTTTCATACTTCATCATGATTTAGAACCAATTTGCTGACTTCCTTTCGTGACACACATGACTTCCGAAGGGGTGTTCCGTTTGCCCAGTTATTGAAGTGTTTGATGACCTAGAGGAGGCCCAACAACAATTACAAGATCTACTTAATCGAAAAAGAGCTCGTGAAGCAGCTCTTGCTTCTGGTGAAGGCGCCTCCTCCCAGAGTCCCCAACCCAAGGATAAGAAACCAATAAAAAAGACGTACCTCTACGGCTGAGACTCGGGAGAAGATTTCAGCAAATGAAGCTCCAACTGGACCAGCCACAGTGGTCCGTGATAAATAAGGAACATATGATGAAGCAGTTCCTCTTCAAAGAAGAAAAAGATCTTCATCAGCTCAACCGAATGTTCAGCCGGGAGAGCTTAAATCACCCAAATGGGGAGAACTCCAAACTCTCTTCACGGAAATGGAAGCAATTGAAAATGCTGAATCTCATTTTCGAATTGCCGTTGTTGCTTTTGATCATAGGTGTTCTACCCTGAAATTCCTCCACCATCAACTTCTACACTAACTGCTACTTCTCCACCGGTTCCAACCAAACAAATAGAAGATGTTCGTTCCCTACGATCACCCGACCAGGGGATCATAGGGAACACTTACCCGGCTCCCATCCAAAACCCTAGCGGAAAGCGCAGTGTCATTCTTACACTTTTGAATGAGTGCCATTTGCTCTCCAAGCCGGTGGAGGTAACCAATTACTTGAAGCCTCTAGCTACGGACAAAGATTGGAGAAAGATGGATGCTCTTTTTGTTGAGTGCATGTTGCATGATCAATAACCACATGCACTTTTCGGCTCAGGTATCAATTTAATCTTCTTCTCTTCCATTTTTTCTTGCTAAACTTTGTTCTCATAACTTTAACTTTTAGCCTTTTTAGGCTAACCTTCTTGCCTCTGAGGGTCTGCAAAAGATGATCTAAGACAAAGAGGAGATTACTAGTGAACGGAATCAGCTTGGTGCCGAACGAGACCAACTTGCCGAGTGCCTCCCAGTTTTGGAAGCAAAAGTTGCTCAAATGGGCGAGCTCGAAGCCCGATTGGAGAAATTTGAGCAAGAGAAGATGGGCCATAGCAAAGAGGCTGCTCAATTACATGATGAGCTTAAAGATTTGAAGGCCAAGTGGACTGAATTGCAGGATGATGTAACTGCTGCAGCCGAACATGAGTCTGCTTCCATGCAACGAATCCACAACCTAGAAGCAAACTTACGTTCGTAAATCAAAGAGGCTACTATTGCCGAGGAGAAAAGAGCCAAAAAGGAGGAAAGGTTCAAAAAAGTCATGGAGCAGAAACACGAACATGCGAGGACAAATAACGACCTTGATAGATCCTATGGCATTGTGAGAGCTGAAAATAATCAGCTACAATCCAAAATCGAGAAACTCCGGGATCAAGAAGACTCTTTCCTCCTCAAAAAGACTTATACAATTTACGAGATAAGGAGGAACATTTTGGAGGAGGCTAAAGAAGGCATTGCAAACATAGATAATAGCATTGCTAAAGCTCATAAGTTGGAGACAACTGCACTTGACAACATTCCTGCTCGGCCCACCGCTTCAAGTTCTTTGAACACTAGCTCTAAGTATTCGGGAACCAAAGAAGAATCTAAGGAAGAAGAGAAAGATAAAGATGAAGTTTGGACCGGATGCGGAACAACCTTCACCTGCAAAAGAGAAGCAGAAGACATGTCTCTTCCTTCGGACTCCGCAAGCAAAAATAATTGATGTATATATTTTACTTTTTCTTTGTAATTATGCCAAAACTTCTTTATTGCGTTTGGAACTTTAAGTAATGAAAGAAATCTTTTTGCTTAATTATTGTGCAAAAATATTCTTCTTATTTAACTAATAAAGCTCAGGAATTCTTTTTTCATCCGATAACTTTAATCCTGGGCATTCATGCTGCCGGTATCTACCCTTTGACTATGAAGGTTTCATAAGAGAGGACCTTATATTTACGGTGCTCTTGAAGAGGATGTCTCATGTTTATTCTGTCACAAGCATTTGAAGTTTAACTAACTTTTGTACGAACAATAATTTAACTTATCATTTGGACAAGAAATAAGATAAAAACAAAAGGAATTTGATTTATTACTTTCATCTTCAAAAGTACATTTACAAAAATATTCATTTGCTTAAGTAAATAAAGCTGACAATACATGAGGCTAACTTGTACAATTTATTTCTATCGGGTTGATCATGCAGTCCTCGGTCCTAATAAAATAAAGCTCCGGGTTCTAACAATGCCCGGTCTTCGTGACACTTTCAGTGTTCTAATATATTATGGTTCCCCCTAGTGTTCGGATGCTAAGTATGAGCATTCAAATACCGGAGCTCTTGACATCGTTGATGATCCTTCCTCGTAGTATGCTTTATGCTGCTTCCTTATTAAAAACTTTGCCAGAAAAACTTAATTGGGACAAAAATCGGGCGAAGGGATAAAGAGTGCAGCACATACTTTAAGTATCAACAAGGATCTTCACCAATAATACCCTTTGAGGTGAGTCACGTTCTAATTGGTTGGCAATTTTATTCCATCTTGGTTTTTCAACTGATACGAACCTTTACCGGTTATAGATGAAACCCGGTAAGGTCCTTCCCACGTTGGTCCTAGCTTCCCGGCATTAACCTCTCTAGTACTTTGAGTCACATTTCTCAAAACCAAATCTCCGATTTTGAAATATCAAAGATTTTCTCTGCAATTGTAATATCTTTCTATTCTTTGATTTTGTGCCACCATCCTCGCATAAGCTAAATTTCAATGTTCTTCAAGCAAATCCAACTTAATCAACATTGCTTCGTTATTCGCTTCCTTATTTTCTCGGTAATATCTTATAGTCGGTTCCCCAATATCTATCGAGATCAAAGCTTTCGCACCGTACACAAGCGAAACTGGTGTGTCTCCCATGCTTGACTTCACCATTGTTCGATATGCTCATAATACTCCCGGTAGCTCTTCTGGCCAGTTACCTTTCGCATCCTCTAATTTCTTTTTAAGGTTTTGAATTATAACTTTGTTGGTCGACTCCGCTTGTTCGTTAGCACTTGGATGGTATGAAGAAGATGTAATCTTTTTTATCTTCAATCCTTCCAAAAACTTTGTGACTTTAAAACCTATAAATTACGGCCCACTATCACAAGCAATTCTTTTTGGTACTCCAAACTGATAAATGATGTGATCCCATACAAAATCAATCACTTATCGCTCTCCAATATTTTTGTAAGCATATGCTTCAACCATTTAGTAAAATAATCAGTTAAAACCAAAAGAACTTTTACCTGTTTGGGCCCTAGTGGTAAGGGACCAACTATGTCCTTCCCCATTTCATGAATGGCCACAGTGACACTACCAAATGCAAAAGCTCTGCCGGGTGATGCACTAACTGTGCATGACGCTGACACTTATCATATTTTGTACAAATGCCTTCATGTCTTGTTCCACTCGGGGCCAATAGTAGCCAGCCCTCACCAATTTGAGAACCAACGAGTCCGCACCATAATGATTTTCGCACACTCCTTCGTGAACTTCTCTCATCACATAGTAAGCCTCTAATGTCCCTAAACACCAAACCAATGATCCTTGAAACAACCTTCGGTAATTGATTGACAAAGCAATAATAAGCAGCTTTAGTTCATAGTGCGGGAAGCTTTAGGATCTTCAAGAAATTTTCCATGCCTTAGATACTCTATAAATTCATTTTTCCAATACCAAATCAGGTTAGTTGAGTTAACTTCGCAATACTCATATACGTCTAGTACCAAATGTAACAGCTGAATAACTGCACCAGAATCAGCTTATTTTATTTTCGTAGACGATCCTAAATTGGCAAATGCGTCCGCCTCCACGTTCTCATCCCTTGGAATATGAATAACCGACCATTCCCTGAACCGGGAAAGCAGAACTCGTACCTTATTCAAGTATTATTGCATGCGCTCCTATTTGGTGTCAAAGATTCTGTATACTTGGTTTACTACCAGCCAGGAATGACATTTTCTTCGATCACCTCGAAGCCTAGTCCTCAGGCAAATTCATGTCCTGCAACCAAAGCCTCATACTCGGCTTTATTATTCGTCAAAGGTACAATTCTAATGGCTTGTCTCAGGGTCTCTCCAGAAGGAGTTATTAACAGTATCCTGAGATAGGATCTTTATAAGTTGGAGGCCCATCCATAAATAAGGTCCATACACCGAAAACAGTTTCCAATAATAAAACTGCTTCCATAGCAGCTAAAGGCTGATTACCGGGACTAAAATCAGCCACAAAGTCGTCCAAAAATTGTGACTTGATTGCAGTCCTGGGTTTATATTCAATGTCGAATTCACTAACTTCGATTGTCAATTTAGCTAATCGACCCGATAATTCAGGCTTATAAAGGACGTTCCTCAAAGGGAAAGTCGTCACAACGGCTATGAGATGACATTTAAAATAAGGCCCAAGCTTTCGAGAAGCGACTACGAGAGCTAGGGCCAACTTTGCGAGGTGCGGATAACGTGTCTCCACTCCTGATAAACTTTACTAACATAATAAACAGGAAATTGCGTACCTTCCTCTTCTCGAATTAGAACTACACTTAACGCAACGTCTAAAACCACCAAATAAATTAACAATTGCTCCCCTTCCTTGGTTTTGTCAACAACAGAGGTCTAGACAAGTACCTATTTAGGTCTTTTAATGCTAGCTGACATTCCGGAGTCCATGAAAAATCATTTTCTTCTTCAAGAGTAAAAAGAAATGATGGCACTTTTCCGAAGACCTCGAAATGAACCTACTAAGTGCCACCAACCGTCCAGTTAACCTAAGAACTTCCTTTACACTTGTCAATTGGTCGGGGATATCCTCTATTGCCTTAATATTCACTTCAATTCCTCGTTGCGAAACCAAAAAGCCAAGAAACTTCTCGGAACTGTCACGACCCAAAATCCATTAAGGGTCGTGATGGCGTCGGACACCGCTGTCACGCAAGCCAACCAAATACTTAATTAAACTCCAATTTTAACAATTTTGAAAACCAAGATTTTCCTTTAAATTTCATAAGTAAAAGATAACTGCTTCAATTTAAATTAATTACTAGCAATCAATACAAAAATATTTAAAAACCATCCCAGAACCCGGTGTCACAAGTGCATGAGCATCTACTGATAAGGAAATAAAATACAATACAACATCCGTCCGAAATACAGTGGACAGAAAGAAAATACAATTTACTGGAGGGGACTTTACTAGCTGCGGGCCGCCTCGAATAATGCAACTCACCTAGTCCCCGAATCATCCGTGCTGTTATGCCCAGTGGGCTGCTAGAAATAAATATACCTGTGCAACAAAAATGCACAGAAGTGTAGTATGAGTACGTAAACAACGTGTACTCAATGAGTATCCCGTCTATTCTCGAAGAAGTAGAGACGAGATGGTAAACGCCAACACTTACTAGAGGTCAATTGACAATATACTAAAATGTGAGGAAATCATGGATTTATATAGCAGTTCTAATTCACGAAGCCAGAAAACAGGTAAACACCTTCAACAAATAATCAAGGATTTTCAAGGTTTACTCTTTATTATCTTATCAATTTATATCAAGCCACGAAGGGCAAATTTCACATTTAAAATTCTCAAGCAACAACATAACATGCGCAAATCACACCGAGGCGACGGCCCGATCCAACAGAAATAAACTGTGCACTTGCCGAGGGTCGACGGCGCGCCTATAGATGCATCTATTTAATCTGCCGAGGCGTTCGGCCCGTTCCATAAATAAACACATACCCTGCTCGCGAATCATGCATGCGACGCAGGTACACATAGAGATACATGCCCAATTAGTCAATTAAGGACTTATCGGGAATATTTATCCAAATAAAACAATTTCTCTTTTTAACAATTCAGGAAAAATGATGTTAAATCTCCTTTTAAATTCATTTACTAATCCAAGGTGATTTAAGCAATTCAAGCTATCAATAGGTTCATAAATAATCCAAGTATAACATGCTTTTGGGCCCTAACTACCCGGACAATGGCATAATAGTAGCTACACACGGACTCTCGTCACCTCGTGCGTACGTAGCCCCCGCAAATAGGAGCACATAATCAATTATTTCACCTATGGGGATAATTCCCTCTTACAAGGTTAGAAAGGAGACTCACCTTGCTCCGAAGGTCCAAACCGGCATTCCACTCCCTTCCGAAGACTCTAATTGATGCACCACGCTCCAAAACTAGCCAACGGTTACGCAAATCCATTATTATATGCTCAATTATTCATTACAATCTTATTTATAGAAATTCCTAACTCCGATCGAAAAGTTGACCAAAACGCCCTTGGGCCCACGTGCCCGAAATCCGAAATTTTTCGAATATAAAGATTACCCATGACCTTAGAACTCAAATATATATAATTTTCACTAAATTCCATACTCAATATCGTGGTTAAATTCCAAGAATGAAATTTCTAGGTTTTCCACCAAAACCTCAATTTTTCTACATTTTTCCAAGTCTAAATCCATACATAATTGATGTATTTAACTCAATATAGGTGCGAATATCTTACCTTAACGTTGATGACGAAAATACCCTTTTGAAGCTTCCCAAAATCGTCCATGCCAAGTGAAAAATGAGAGAAGAATGGCCAAAATCTGATTTTTAAAACAATCATTCTGCCCCAGCATTTTTCGCACCTGCGGTCCAACGACCGCTTCTGCGGTTCTCTAGGTGCGGTCCAAATACCGCATATGCGGTCCTCCCTGGGCCACCCCAATCTCGCTTCTACGACACGCCTCCCGCAGATGCGGTCCCGCTTCTGCGGAACTATGACCGCATCTGCGGTTCTCCCCACGATGCCCTCGCCCGCTTCTGTGACCAGATCTCCGTAGATGCGGTCCCGTTTCTGCGGAACCTTGACCGCTTCTGCGGCTCCGTTTCCGCTTCTGCGGTTAGCCCACCGCAGAAGCGAAAATACCAGCAACCAGATCCTTCAGCCCTCATCCAAATTCCAAATTCGATCCGTTAACCATCCGGAATCCACCTAAGGCCCCCGGGACCTCAACCTAACCTACCAACCAGTCCCAAAACACGCTACGGACTTGCTCGAGGCCTCAAATCGCATCAAGCAACGCGAAAATCATGAATCAACCCCCCAATCCAAGCTTTATGAACTTTAGAACTTCCAACTTCTACTTTCGATGCTTAAACCTATCAAATCACGTCCGATTGACCTCAAATTTTGCACGCAAATCATATTCGACATTACGGACCTACTACAACTTTCGGAATCGGATTCCGACCCCGATATCAAAAAGTCCACTTCCGGTCAAACTTCTCAAAAAACTTCAAATTTCTATCTTTAGCCAAATGGCTCCAAAATGACCTACGGACCTCCGAATTCACTTCCGATCGCGCTCCCAACTCCAGAATCACCATACGGAGCTATTCACAGACTCTAAATCCCAAACGGACATCGATAACACTGAAATGCACTTCAAGCCAAACTTATGAGATTCTTCAAAAATGCTAACTTCCACAATAGGTGCCAAAACGCTCCCGGGTTATCCAAAACCCGAACCGGGCATACGCCCAAGTCCGAAATCATCATACGAACCTATTGGAACCTTCAGATCCCGATTCCGAGGTCGTTTACTCTAAAATCCCATCCTAGTTTATTCTTCCAACCTTAAGCTTCCGAAATGAGAATTCTCTTTCCAAATCAACTCTGGACTTCCCGAAATTCAATTCCGACCACGCGTACAAGTCATAATGCCCGAAATAGAGCTGCTCATGGCCTTAGACTGCTGAACAGAGCACTAGAACTCAAAACGACCGGTCGGTCGTTACAGTTTAGCAAGGTAGCTGCCCGACGTTCGCAGCACTGCTTTTCTCCCTCTCGATTTCATTAGACTGTATTTAGTACATTTTTACTCTAGTTGTATTCGGACCTTAGTAGATGCTCATGACTGGTGACACCCCGTGTCGGGCTGTGTTGGGTTTGTTTTTCCGCAAATTATATTGTTAACTGCTTATTTTTGAGATTTTATCATGTTTACAACTTAATACTTATTATTTTACTGCTTAAGATTGGAATGGGAATGTGTCGGCTGGCCTTGTCTTCACGAGAAGCGCCATCACGAGCGGGTCCGGGTTTAGGGTTGTGACAATGAGGCTATCAACGAAGCTTTGAAGAAATTAATCGCTTAACAGGTCAGCAATGCTCTTGAGGCCTTCGCTAACCAATTACCAGTTGTGCCGCCAACATCAACTCCAAACAACAACACCTTAGAAAATCCTCGCTCAGGGCTCGTTAACTCAGGCAGTGGAGGAACTCCTAGCAAATCTCGTGATGGAGGGTCAGGTAACCCAATTAATTCAGATTTACAAAATTTAGTAGTAACCTTGCAGAAACAGCTCAAGGAACAAAGTGACCGTATAGAGCAAATACCTGGAGTCCCGCCAGTAATCAAGGGAATAAATATGGATAAGTACTCTGATGTTCTAAACGTCAATACCACACAAGAGGGGGGGGGGGGTGATTTGTGTGGTACCCAATTTTCGCTCTAGAAGAACCTGGTTCTTCTAGGTATACTAACTACTGCTGTTTGCGGAATAATAAATACAAAAATAAAGAACACAGAGATTTTTACGTGGAAAACACCTGGCTCAAAAGGTGAAAAAACCACGACTTATTACTCAGTAGGATTTTCCCAAACGTCCACTAAAATCACTGAGCCAAAACAGCATTTACAAAACTCTTTGTAAACCTAAGGATTAACTCTAATCCCGTTGTAGCAACCAACCTCTAACTGCTGTGACAACTTCAAGTTAACTCTAACTTGAATACTCAAAATACCTATTACAATTGCTTCTAGATAAAGCTGAAAGGTACAATATGAAACACCTACTACAATTGAACTAGAAATAAAGAAAGACACATAAAACTCTTTATGGAGCTGGTTCTTCAATCTGGTTCATGTAGCTTCTGGTTTGCACACTTGAATCACACACGGACTGCTTGCAAAAAGCCTTGCTATTTTGCTCCCAATTCACGTTTAAATTCTGCGTTTTTGTGCAACACATGTAATGTGAGAACATCCTGCAATTTATAGAGTTAGTAGATGAAGAAATAACTAGAGTTCTAATGCAAATCTTCCTTGGTGGAGGAGTTCTAGTTGATTTCAACTTCTAACTCCTTCCCTAACTTGAATTGGGTTCTCTTTGATTAAGGACTCCTTCTCCTTATCAATTATGCAACCTTTTCGATCAGGAGATATTAAATACACCAAGTTAACCTTATCTCCTTTACGTGCAACCCACATGCTCGAATCTGCCCGTTCCTGTGCACCTTAGTGATGGACTTGGTTCATCCTGAGTTCCTTTTCCAGTCTTCAAAACTAACCTTTACTTGGGCCAACAACTTCCCCCTTTTTGATGATGACAAACTCAGTGCTTTTCATACGCTTAGGGCCTGTTTCAACTCAGCTCAACATCAACACAATGTTAGAAATATTTTTGCTTTTTATAACTTATCATCAAGGACCAGGTACATTAGGTTATAAACATCACTGTTCAAAGTGTAAACATCACTTGTTTAAAGCACAACCTTTTCTCCCTTTTGGCATCATCGAAAAGTTGCATAAAAATGTGAGATAACCAGATTTTAAAGCTTACTCATGGCCACTGGGGCTACTTCAAATGCAATCATGGATTAATCATCATAGATTAAGCTAAGAATTTTACCATCAAAGAAATATGAACAATCAGTTAGAGCAAAAATAGTGAATTTCATTGATGATTGATAAGATTCTACCACAAAGCATAAGAAGAAATAAAAATATTGAAAACGTGAGCAAAAGAAACAAAAAGTCCCGAATTGGGTAACTGGTTGATCTACACTAGGCTAGGATTTAAGGCTTGGAAGAGGTAGAGGCTGGGTTATTTGCTTGGAGAAGTTTCAGCATGTCTTGAAGAATTCTATCATTCTTCTCCTTTTCCCTTGCAAGTTCAGCTCTGAGAACATCTCTCTCAGATTGTACCTCAACTAATCGTGTCTTCAGCCTTGCTATCTCAATATTCTCTGCCTCACTCTCCTGTACCAAGACTCTGACTTTGCTATTGATAGGTGTCTTTTTAGATGAACCAGGTTCATTAAGAATGATATTGACTTCATAATCACAAGCAAACAGAGTATTAACCCCAAAATAATCCTTGCTTGTACCTTAAAATGTGCAAGCACAGTTGTGAGAATGAAACCATAGGGAGTGGCATGAGTTTTGGTGCCATTGATAATCCTATCAGTAGGTCCAAGAGGGTTTCCTGTTCAGATGGAACAGGTTCATCTATATTTTTCCCAAGTTGAAACAACCCCTCAGCAGCTTCGCCAGACCCACTTCCCCCTGTTTTGCTCACACTCTCTTCTATTTCAGTAAATTTCTCTCCCCAAACAACCATTGTACCAGTTTCTTTTGTTAGACCAACATGAGTGGGTGAAGAATCAACCACTCTTGTACCCTTTCCCCTCACAGTACTCCTAGCACCCTTGCTCTCTTTTTCTTTTCCATTTTTATTTTTACCACCAACTTCTCCAAATTCTGTAGTCTCAACACCTTCTATAGATCCTACCAGTACAAATCTATTCTCTAAATTTGCAGCAACTTCAGAAATTGGCTCAAGAGTAATTTTAGAATCAGAAGATACCTGTTCAATTTCGGAAGACCTACTTTCTTCCCCCTTAGTAGCAGATTTAAATGAATCTTCAGATTTCTGGGATTCTTCTTCCCTACTTGCTTTCAATTGCTTGTTTCTTGATCTGCTCTCCTTCAGCGACAATCTTACGAGCCATCATCTTTACTCTACTTTTCTTAGAGATTGGTGTTGTAGAAGGTGTGGAAGTGGTTTCCTATGGTGGTGATGAAGGATTTTCAGAAGTGTTCGACATATCTGGGCTAGGGTATGGAAGAGAAGAGAATTAGATTGTGTTTGGAAGTTGAAAGAAGAATGAGAGTTTTTGACGGCTTGA
Source organism: Nicotiana attenuata (assembly GCF_001879085.1). Taxonomy (NCBI): domain Eukaryota; kingdom Viridiplantae; phylum Streptophyta; class Magnoliopsida; order Solanales; family Solanaceae; genus Nicotiana; species Nicotiana attenuata. The sequence goes on from NC_031994.1 coordinate 56,145,126, forward strand.
GAGAGATGAAGTAAGGAATACACTAAAGCTGATCAATATACAGGGGAATAATTGATGGGGTAACTATAACTTTTCAGACTCTTAGAAGTTTAATCAAACTAAAATTCAGCTTTGAAGAGACGTTGGAGTGTATCCCTAGAATCTAGGTACTTCCGTTCGGTTGGGACTCTTTTGAATGGGACTGGTTCACTTGTAACGTATAAGTCCAAAAGGAGTTTGGTATTTGGTAGGACTCTGCTCATGATCCAAATATAGTTATTTCAAATTATGCAGAGTGTAGAAAACATACCGTGTTATCTTTGATGAACCAGGTTCTTCACTGATAATTCTCTTGTGTGAGTCTAAATTTGCCAAAATAGAGAAAATATCATTAGAGATTAATGAGTAATTTTAACACATAGCACAAGAGTATACTATGGAAAGTATGAGACTGAGCAAGATTTAATATAATTATACAATTTACTGACTTTCTAACCAAAATTTATTTTTCAATTTTTTTCATTTTTTTCGTTTAACCTTGAACTGGTCCTTTTAGGTGATCTTAATCATCCCTAATTCCAAGCTGTTTCTCTCAAAGTGATATCTACCTAAGGCTTTTGTGAAGATGTCAGCAATTTTCTTGTCAGTAGCACAAAACTCCATAGTGATCAAGCCTTTCTCATAGTTGTCCCTCAAAAAATGGTGTCTAACATCTATGTGCTTAGTTCTCTTATGATGAACTTGATTCTTAGTCATAATAATAGCACTAGTGTGATCACAGAAAATAGAGATGCAACCAACTTCAATACCAAAATCCATCAACTGCTACTTGATCCACAACAATTGAGCACAATCATGAAGCAGCAGCAACATACTTAGCTTCAGCAGTAGATAAGGCCATTGAATTTTGCTTTTTGGTAGCCCATGACACAAGACATGAACCAAGGAAGTGTGCCATACCTGAGGTGCTCTTCCTATCCACAAGGAAACCTGCATAATCAGCGTCAGCATATCCCACTAGGTTAAACTTACTACCTTTTGGATACCAAAGGCAAAGGTTAGTGGTGCCTTTCAAGTATCTCAAAATTCTCTTGACAGCAGTCAAGTGGGACTTTCTTGGATATGCCTGAAATCTAGCACAAAGACCTATACTGAAAACAATGTCAATTCTGCTAGCAGTAAGATACAAAAGAGAACCAATCATTCTCCTATACAACTTCTGATCAACAGATGAACCAGGTTCATCTATACCCAATTTCGTGGATGTTGCAATAGGAGTGTCAGTTTCTTTAGATGTTCCTTCTTGGTTTTGTTACTGAGGAATAGGTTCATGGACAGGTTCCCTCGAGGTTTGAGGATCAATTCCTCTCTAGTCAATTCCCCCTGTCATGTTGCCCTGGGTGGAAGGACCTGTTCCATCACCTATTCCTTCCTGTATGCATCTTCAGGCTGGACTGTGGTTTCACCACTTGAATTTCTTATCAGCCCAATCTCTTCATTATCTTGTTCCTGCCTCTCAGAAAGAATGTTAGTCTTAAAACAAATAACATATATACTTTTTTCTACACACATAGTTCTTGTACTGTCTATCTTATAAGCTTTACTATGTGAAGAATATCCCAAGAATACTCCCTCATCACTTCTGGGATCATACTTACCTAGGTAGTCTTTGCCATTATTGTGCACAAAGCACTTGCATCTAAATGCCCTAAGATGGGATATATTTAGCTTTATCCCTTTAAGTGACTCATAGGGAATCTTCTTAACAAGAGGTCTAGTCATGCAACTATTTATGATGTAGCATGCAAATATTCAGCAAACTTAGCATTTTCAGATTCAGTTCCATGATCAGACCTAATTGATGCAAGATGATTACCTAGTTGTTTCTGAGTTTTTCTAACAAAAGAAGTAAACATGTCAAATGCTTCATCTTTAGATGTTAAAAACAATGTCCAAGTAAACCTAGAGTAATCATCAAGCACCATCACATGTCTTTTACCACCTCTGCTTAATATTCTCATTGGACCATAGAGATCCATATGGACCAGTTCCATCGTTCTGGTGGTACTTACCATTTTCTTGCATTTAAAAGAGGATCTTACCTGCTTCCCCCTTGCACAAGCCTCACAAACTTTGTCTTCCTTGATCTTGATGTTAGGCAGACCTATCACCAGGTCCTTGGAGACTAATTTGTTGAGTTGACTCAGACTTGCATGTCCAAGTCTCTTGTGCCAAAGGAGGGGATCATTGTCCAACACACTTAAGCAAGTGAGTTAATTTTCTGAAAGTGTGGACAAATCTACAATGCATGTATTGTTTACTCTTTTTCCCTGCAAAACAATCTTGTCAATGGTAAGATTAATCACAAAATATTTGGTAGTGGTGAATGCTACCAAGTTACCTTTATCACATAATTGTGATACACTGATTAGACTGTACTTTAGGCCATCTATCAAGTAGATATTCTCAATAGAGTGAGAGTCAGTCTTACCTACCTTTTCAACCCCAATGATCTCACCTTTCTTCCCATTTCCAAAGGAGACATTACCTCCTTTGAGGTCCTCAAGTGAAAGGAACTGGTTCTTGCTTCCTGTCATATGCTTTGAACAACCACTATCCATGTACCATATTTGGTTGCTCCCCTTCACTTGGACCCGCGAAAGGAAATCAGGGGTTAGTCGTAGGAACCCAAACTAGTTTGGGTCCCTTTCTATAGGCAAAAGGGTGAATCAAATTCTTTTTAGCCCAACCTGGCAGCGTATTTTTCCCTTGAACAAATTCTTTATTCTTTTGACTAGCCTTTTCTTTTGCAATACATTCACTTTTATAGTGATCAGTTTTACCATAGTGTGTGCAAATTTTGTTCTCAGGAAGTGTGAGGTACTTGCTTTTGGATCCCACTTAGGTGCAGGGGTCCTGTAGCCAAGTCCTCTCTTATTGCTACTATGGTGTTCATGTAGCCATGAAAGTGCATCGGAGGACCTATTCCATTTACATGTTCTATCTAGCTCGTGCTTAACCTTGTTTAGATCCTTCTTAAGGACTCTTATCTGCTCATCTCTTTGTATAACTCATCTTTCATTTTTCCTACATTTTCTTCTAAAGTGAGTTGTGTGTGATCAGATTTCTTTTTACCAGTTCCTAATTTCAATTTTAGATTTTCAGATTTAAGCTCTAGGACTGTGGTGTCAAGTTCATGAACCTGGTTCTTCAACTCAGTGTTTTTACTTTCACTCTCATTAGCCCTAGACTCTAGATTTTTGCACTTAGCTTTCAAAATCACACACTCCTTAGACAGCTGTTTGTTTTCATTCTTTAGATCCTCAGATTCATCAATGAAATCCAGGAGTAACTCAGATAGCCTTTCTTTAGACAAAAATTTAATCTTGTCTTTGAGATGAATTATACTTACCTCAGATTCCTCATCGGATTCTCCAATTGCCATAAGTGCTTGTTCATCTCGATCTTCATCCTCTGAGTCCTCATATGAACTTTCTCCCCAAGCAGCAACCATAGCCTTTGTTGATCCTTTGTTCTTCTTGGGATGAACCTGTTCCTTCTTCTTGTTCCTTCGTTCAGCTCTTTCCTTCTTCCATTCAATTTCCCATTGAGGTCAGTTTTTGATGTGGTGATCAGTCTTCCCACACTTGTAACACCCCTCATTGGTTTGTTTTTTAGGAACCCTTGGTTTGATGTAGCTTCCACTTCTTGAAGGACCATTTCCTCTCATTAGGTACTTCTTAAAGTCCTTTGTGATCATGGTCATTTCGTCCTCCTCTAGATCAGCACCTTCAGTGATTCTGAATGCCATGCTCCTTTCCTTCTTGGGTGCATCCATCTTCATGGTTTGCCTTCTAAGTTCATAGGCAGTGAGATTTCCAATTAGCTCATCCAACTTAAGAGTGGCAATGTTCTTTGATTCCTGAATGGCTGTGATTTTGCTTTCCCAAGAGATTGGCAGCACCCTTGTCAAAATCTTCTCAACTTTGTCTTCTTCAAGAATAACCCTTCTAAGAGACTTATGTTCATTTGTCAGTGTGGTGAACCTTGTATACATCTCTTGGATGGTTTCCCCTTCCTTCATGGTGAAATTCTCATATTGAGAATACAGTAGTGTTCCTCTTGATCTCTTTACTTGAGAAGTTCCTTCATGAGCCACTTGTAAAGTGTCCCATATCTCCTTAGCAGTGGTGCAACTTTGAATCCCGCTGTACTCGTCTGGACTTAGTCCACATGCAAGCCATTTCTTGGCCTTGGCATTCTTTTCCTATTTTTTCAAATCTTCAGCAGTGTAGTCAGCTCTTGTCTTTGGCACGTCCACTCCTTCAGCATTCTTCTTTGTAGTAGCCAGGGGACCATAAGTGACTATGTCCCAGAGTTCATAGTCTTCTCCTATGATGTGATCTCTCATCCTGTTCTTCCACCAAGAATAGTACTGACCATTAAAGAGTGGAGGCCTATCAGTGGATTGCCCTTCCTAGTTTCCAGGTGGTGCGCTCATTTTGATCTGTTCCTAAGGTGTTAGCCTCTTCAAGGATAACCTGCTCTGATACCAATTGATGTTCTAAACGTCAATGCCACACAAGAGGGGGGGGGGGTGATTTATGTGGTACCCAATTTTTGCTCTAGAAAAACCTGGTTCTTCTAGGTATACTAACTACTGCGGAATAATAAATACAAAAATAAAGAACACGGAGATTTTTACGTGGAAAACACCTGGCTCAAAAGGTGAAAAAACCACGACCTACTACTCAGTAGGATTTTCCCAAACGTCCACTAAAATCACTAAGCCAAAACAGCATTTACAAAACTCTTTGTAAACCTAAGGATTAACTCTAATCCCGTTGTAGCAACCAGCCTCTAACTGCTGCGACAACATTAGGTTAACTCTAACTTGAATACTCAAAATACCTATTACAATTGCTTCTAGATAAAGCTGAAAGGTACAATATGTAACACCTACTACAATTGAACTAGAAATAAAGAAAGACACATAAAACTCTTTATGGAGCTGGTTCTTTAATCTGGTTCATGTAGCTTCTGGTTTGCACACTTGAATCACACACGAACTGCTTGCAAAAAGCCTTGTTATTTTGCTCCCAATTCACGTTTAACTTCTGAGTTTATGTGCAACACATGTAATGTGAGAACATCCTGCAATTTATAGAGTTAGTAGATGAAGAAATAACTAGAGTTCTGATGCAACTCTTCCTTGGTGGAAGAGTTCTAGTTGATTTCAACTTCTAACTCCTTCCCTAACTTGAATTGTGTTCTCTTTGATTAAGGACTCCTTCTCCTTATCAATTATGCAGCCTTTCGATCAGGAGATATTAAATACACCAAGTTAAGCTTATCTCCTTCACGTGCAACCCACATGCTCGAATCTGCCCATTTCTGTGCACCTGAGTGATGGACCTGGTTCATCCTGAGTTCCTTTGTCAGTCTTTAAAACTAACCTTTACTTGGGCCAACATACTCACAACAACCTTGGAAGCCAAGTGCTGATCCTCTACCAAAATATGATGGAACAACTGACCCACGGGATCACATAACTACATTCACAACTGGTGTAAAAGGCAACGACTTGACCAAGCAAGAGATTGAATCAGTATTGGTCAAAAATTTCGGAGAAACACTCACTAAGGGAGCATTAACATGGTATTCTCTTTTACCCGAAAATTCTATAGATTCTTTTGCTGAACTTGCAGATTCATTCATCAAAGTACACTCGGGAGCTCAAAAGGTTGAGAAAAGAATGGAGGACATTTTTAAAATAAATCAAGGAGATACGGAGTTGCTCAGACAATTTGTAGACAGGTTCCAGCATGAAAGGATGACGTTGCCACGTGTACCAGATAACTGGGCAGCTATGGCGTTTTCCAGCAATCTAAATGAAAAAAGTTCAGAAGCCACGAGGAGACTCAAGGAAAGTCTACGAGAATTTCAAGCTGCAACTTGGAATGATGTTTACAACAGGTACAACACGAAGCTGCGGATCAAAGAGGACACCATCATTCAATCTCTAAGGGATGAAAAAGTAAGTTCAAAGCGAGATGAAACTGAAAAAAGGTCCGGTAAAAATAGGTATGAACCTTACATGGGACCAGTAGGAAGAGACTCACATTCAAAACAGGAAAACTTAAGGTACGATCATAGATCAAGAGATAGGGAGTCAGGTTCATCATCAAGGTTCTGGAGAGAACGAAACACGCGAGAGATACATGGTGATGATAGAAACGCCAAGGCGAAGATCGGCGGTTATAGCTTTAACGTAAGCATATACGAATTGATAGCTGTTTTAAGGAACATGGGAGACAAGGTACACTGGCCAAAAGAAATGAGATTGAATCCGAACAGGCGAAATCCTGATGTTTGGTGCGAGTTTCACCATGATCACGGTCACAAAATGGAAGATTTATAGATTACTGCAAGGTGAAGTAGAACATTTACTGAAACAAGGGTATTTAACTGAATTATTTAGTGAAAAAGGAAAGCAGACATATATGAAAAATAGATATGAGCCTCCAAAACCCCCTTCACAAAAAAGGACGGTTAATTTCATAAGTGGAGGAGAAGAGATCAATGGCGTTACAGCAGCGAGGGAGGTGTCAAAAATCACGATCACACACGGAAAGCGAGTTCGACAAGTTTTGGAAGAAGATGGTATCACATTTGATGATGCAGACGCGGATGGTGTGCTAACCCCACATAATGATGCACTGGTAATATCTTTACTTGTACATGACACTAATGTGAAACGAGTTTTGATTGATCCAGGTAGTTCCATGAATATCATTCTATTAAGAGTGGTAAATGAGATGCAAGCTGATGATAAGTTGGTACCCAAGGCTCAAACATTATCCGGTTTTGACAACTCAAGCGTCGTAACAAAAGGTGAGATAACACTTACCACATTCGCTGAAGGAGTAGTTAAAGATACCAAATTCCAAGTGGTAGAAATGGATATGGCTTATAACATGATTCTTGGTAGACCATGGATTCATGAGATGGAAGTTGTTCCATCGACTTTGCATCAAGTTATTAAATTCCCTTCACAATGGGGAATACGGCAAATCTGTTGTGATCAACAAGAGTCTAGGAGCATTAATTCCATAGCAGATTCAAGTGCAAAAAGCGAAGAAAAATACCAATTACAGAATTCAGTTGAGGACGCTGCAATATAAGCCTCAACCAGGCACGAGCGAACAGATGTAGACTCGAGGCCCGATACCATCCAAGAAACCGAGGAAAATGAAAACATCAAAACAACAATTGAGGAATTGGAAGCTGTCACACTATTTTCATCTTGGCCTGAGAGGAAAGTCTACATCGGGACCAACTTAAGTCAAGAAATGAAAGGTAAGTTGACTGAATTTTTAAAAGCTAACGTAGATTGTTTTGCTTGGTCTCATTTTGATATGACAGGTATACCTCCAGAAGTGATGACCCACAGATTAAACGAAGATCCATTGTACTCGCCTGTCAAACAAAAGAAAAGAAAGCAAGGATCATTCAAAAACCAGGTGATTCAAGATGAGGTGCAAAAACTTTTAAAAATTGGGTCCATCCACGAGGTAAAATATCCAAATTAGTTATCTAACACCGTATTAGTACCGAAAAAGAACGGTAAGTGGCGAGTTTGTGTGGATTACACAGATATAAATAAAGCTTGTCCTAAAGATTCTTTTCCATTATCGCATATAGATCAACTAATCGATGCTACTGCAGGGCATGAATTGTTAAGTTTTGTAGATGCATATTCAGGGTATAATCAGATAAAAATGGATCCTATAGATGAGGAAAAAACTTCATTTATAACAGACATAGGGACTTACTGTTACAAAGTAATGCCATTTGGTCTCAAGAATGCCGGGGCTACATATCAAAGGTTGGTTACAAAAATGTTTCAAGAACATCTAGGGAAAACCATAGAAGTCTATATAGATGATATGCTGGTCAAGTCACAATAGGCAGGGGATCATATTCAACACTTGTCTGATACATTTCAGATTCTTCATAAATTTAATATGAAATTAAATCCTGAGAAATGTGCATTTGGAGTTTCGTCAGGTAAGTTCTTGGGTTTCTTGTTTCTAACCGTGGTATTGAAGTAAATCCCACGCAGATCAAAGCTATTGAGGAAATTCCAGATACTCTGACGAGTAAAAAAGAAGTACAGAGATTGACAGGAAGAATAGCCACTTTGGGGAGGTTTATTTCCAAATCATCAGAAAAGTGCTTCAGGTTCTTTTCAGCCCTAAAAAAGCAAGATCAATTTGAATGGGCTGAAAAAATGTCGACAGGCACTTAAAGATTTGAAAGTATATTTGTCAAATCCACCGTTACTCGCAAAACCAAAAGATGGGGAAAAATTACTCCTCTATCTTGCTGTTTCAGAAGTGGCGGTAAGCGCGGTGTTAGTTTGAGAAGACCAAGGTAAACAGTCTCCAATTTATTATGTTAGAAAGTCACTATTAGATGCTGAGACTCGATATCCTCATCTAGAAAAACTTGCACTTGCATTCATTATGGCATCTAGGAAATTAAGACCATATTTTCAATCATCTCATTTCTATTGTAACTGCCTACCCCTTACGTAATATATTGCATAAACAAGAATTAACAGGTAGATTAGCCAAGTGGGCCATAGAACTGAGTGAATATGACATCATATATCAACCTAGAACTGCAATAAAGTCACAGGTTTTAGCAGATTTTCTGGTAGATTTTAGTCAAGGGATGCAACTAGAAGCAGAAAAAGAATTTCAAGTAGTTAACGGGTCTAATCCAGGTACTTAGACTTTATTTACTGATGGTTCATTGAACGTAAAAGGGGCATGTTGGCCCAGGAACATGTGAAGTTTTGAAGAATGACAAATGAACTCAGTCATGGACCAGGTCCATCATGTGAAGCACAGTGTCTGTCAACCTATACATGTGAGATGCACGTGAAGGAGATAAGTCCATTGATCAAGCAGTAATATCTCCTGAACTCATCGAAAAGGTTGCATATGGGATAAGGAGAGAAAGTCTCTTTATGAGAAGAGAACACAATCCGGATAAAGGATAGGGTTAGAGGTTGTGTTGTTCAAGGACTCAACTTCTATGGAAGATCAGCAATTGAGTCTTAATCAAACTCCAATTACTAACTCATTAAATAACAGTGATTGGTCTCTTTTACAGGTATTGCACAAACACAGAAGTTAAACTAAATTGAGAGCAAAAGAGCGAGGCAATTTGCAAGCAATTTATGTGAGATTTATGTGTGCATTCCTGAAGCTACTTGGACAAGATAGAAGAACCAATTCCATTGTGTCTTTCTTTTATTCTAGTTCAATTGTAGTAAGTGATTTAAACTTGTACCTTTCAGCTTTATCTAGAAGCAATTGTAATAGGTATTTTGAGTATTCAAGTTAGAGTTAACTTGAAGTTGTCGCAACAGTTAGAGGTTGGTTGCTACAACGGGATTAGAGGTAATCCTTAGGTTTACAAAGAGTTTTGTAAATGCTGTTTTGGCTCAGTGATTTAGTGAAGTGTTAGGGAAAATCCTACTGAGTAGTAGGTCGTGGTTTTTTCACCTTTTGAGCCAGGTATTTTCCACGTAAAAATCTCTGTGTTCTTTATTTTCTGTATTTATTATTTCACAAACAGCAGTAGTTGGAACACCTAGAAGAACCAGATCCTTCTATAGTTCAGATAAGCGAAAATTGGGTACCACACAAATCACCCCCTTCTTGTGTGGTATTGACGTTTAGAACATCAGGGCAGGACTAGGCATTGTTTTGGTACCACCCACGGGGGAAACCATACGACAATCTATAAAATGTCATCCTGTTACTAACAATGAGGTAGAATATGATGATGTGATTGCAGGTTTAGAATTGGTACGAGAACTTGGTATAGAACAGGTCGTAATCAAAAGCGATTCACAGCTCGTAGTTAACCAAATGCTGGGGACTTATACAGCTAGAGAAACAAGGATACAGGAATACCTTGAAAAGGCATAGGATTTAGTCAGGCAATTTCAAACTTAGAAAGTCATGCAGATATCAAGAGAGGAAAATGTCGAGGCAGACGCCTTAGCCAATCTCACGTCTGCTGAAGAAGTAACAAATGACAAAAATGCTTCTATGATTCATTTATTTCATTCGACACTTGATCAAGATAAAAATAAGGTAAATTTCAATAATTTAACTTGGGATTGGCGAAACGAGATTGTCAATTTTCTGCAGTATGGAATTTTACCTGAAGATAAGAAAAAGGCTCAAGCACTCTGCAAAAAAGCTGCTCGCTATTGTTTAAAGTAAGGTAATCTTTATCGTAAAATGTTCAGTGGTCCATTAGCAAGATGCCTCGGGACTTCTCAAACAGAGTACGTGATGAGAGAAATACACGAGGGACATTGTAGAAATCATGCAGGAGGAAGATCTTTGGTGAGAACCATGATTAGAGCCGGCTACTATTGGCCAAAAATGGAAGAAGACGCGGAAAATTTTGTGACTAAATGTGATAAATTTCAAAGATACGGTAACAACATGCATCGACCCGCTGAGTTATTATATCCGATCATTGCACCATGGCCTTTTATGAAGTGGGGGATGGATATCGTGGGTCCATTACCATAAGCCAAAGGAAAGGTAAGATTTTTATTAGTACTCACTAATTATTTCACTAAGTGGGTGGAAGCAGGAGCTTTTAAACAGGTACAAGAAAAAGAAATCTGGGATTTCATCTGGCGGAACATCATATGCCGATTCGGGGTACCAAAGGAAATCGTATGTGATATTGGCCTGCAATTTATAGGCACGCAAATCACAGAATATTTTCAAAGTCGGCAAATTAAAAGGATTACTTCAACGCCGTACCATCCGGTGGGTAATGGGAAAGCTGAATCAACAAATAAAGTCATTATCAACAACTTAAAGAAAAGATTGGAGGAATCTAAAGGCAATTGGCCAGAGGTATTACCGGGGGTCTTGTGGGCTTAACGAACAACAACAAAAACAAGTACGGGAGAAACACCATTTTCACTTGTATACGGAGCTGAAGCTTTAATTCCAGTCAAGATAGGGGAACCAAGTACGAGATATACACAATCTACTGAGGAATCAAATGAAGAAGAGATGCGAGTAAACCTGGATTTACTTGAAGAAAGGAGAGAAGATGCATTAATAAGGATGGCAGCACAAAAACAGGTTATGAAGCGGTACTCCAGAAAGCTCGTCTGAGATACTTTAAGATTGGGGACTTCGTACTCAAAAAAGTTATCCAATCCACGAGGGCAACTAATGCAGGAAAGTTAAGTCCAACTTGGGAAGGACCTTATAAGATTCATGGTATCGCAGGAAAAAGGAGCATACAAGCTGGAAACGATGGATGGGAAGATTCTACCCTCAAATTGGAATGCAGTTCATATGAGGAATAGAATTACCCATGGGCAGGTATCCCCATTTACAATTTTTATTTTTGAATTACTAAGATTTTACTAGCGATTTTAGACGATAGGCAAAAAGCTAGCCCCGCTAAATGATGAATTACGACATGAAAGACACGTGGAAAGAACATAATTCCCGGTCTAGGGTTACAACTATTCTGATAGAAATTTAAAGGGGTTAAGCAGTCTTCATCTAAAATCGTACCTCCGAGTTCCGTATGTTTTTCTTTTTCAGGAAAAGGACCGCATTGAAGGAATAATCAAGTGCTCGAGATTTTATACTTCAAAGCTCAAACACTTGGGGGACTATATAATATACATATGATATATGTATGAAGAAGGCGAGGAAGACTGAAAACAACTACGAGTTCAAGTCAAAGCCCAAAAGTCTACTCATCAAATACCAAGTTCAGAGAAAATTCACGATCCAATAACACAAGCCAACCAAAGAAAAACCTTCATATAGATTCTAAAATCTTATGATGTTTAGGTTTAAGGCAGTATTTAGCCATGGGTCATAAAGAAACCCTTGGATTTTCTTTTTTGCAAATCTGTTGTAAAGAAAACAGTTACGGAAAAGTAATAGAAGATATATAAATACATGTAAGATATTATTTAAACTTGACAAAGTTCAAATAAAAACTTTATCAAAGTTATTTCAAGAAACGTGCTATTTCTTTTTTCGTATATTTACACCATTATGAAGTTGAGACGTCTTCTTCATTAAGTGTCGAATATAAAAGGGCCCTCTTTTATAAATTCATGTTCGATTCATAAATCCATGAAGTTAATAAAGCATTTTCTTTTGGAAAAATGCAAAAAGGGTAAGACAGAAACCCACGAATTAAAAAGGCAAGACCTTGGATTTTTACAAAAACAAGGCAAAAAGAGTAAAACAGAAGCTCAAAATAATTAAGTTGAAACGAAAACTTTATAATATTAAGTTTAGAACTAAGTAGAACTTAGTCTTAAACTAATTGTCACTTTTTACAAAATGCCCCGAAAAGACCCGATGACTTGTCATTTCCAAAAGCATAACCCCCAAATGGGACCAGGGGTAAAACCACCAAGAAAAAAAAGAGAGTTAAACTTCATAAACTTTCACTGTGGAGCGGAAGAAAAGTCTAAAGTAGCATCGTCAGCAACATAAGGCTCGATTTGATTTGAAGGAGCCGGGAGATCCACGGTAGCTATATTAGCTTCGATATGCTCAGGAGTATCAGCCATGGGTGAAGGAAAACTCTGATCTTACTGAGTTTTCTCAATTGTTTCCTTTATCTTAACCAATTCAGCATTCAAGTTAAAACCCTCGTGGCTAACCTCCACAAGCGTATCATGGCGTGTGTTTAAAACAGCCCAACTCACTTCAATAGCAATTTTGTCCTCAAGAGCCTCATAATCTCTTTCCCATTGGTCAATTTCATTCTTGAGCTCTTCCTTCTCAGCCAAAGCAGCATCATAAGAAGACCGCAAAGGTGCAAGTGAACTTTCCAAAAATCTGACCTTATTAGAGGACACACGAAGGTCTTCTTGGGTCTAGGTAAGTGTCTGAACAAGTTCACCTGCATAAACTTCTTTTTCGTTCAGCAAGGCCTTCAAACCTCTAATCTCTTCACTGCTTTGGAGAGTTGCTCGAAAAACAATGCCTCAAGGAGACTTTTGTCCTTGTCATACTGATCAGAAGAAGCTTTTTCAACTGCTAACTCTGAAATCAAGACCTTCAACTGTTGCTCTAAGGTACGCTTGCTCTCTTCTAGCACTTCCATCTCCAGCTGAAGACTTTCATACTGTTCTTTCCAATTGTCTGCTTCAACTTGATAGTCATGTATTAACTGCTCTGTATGAGAAACCCTCTTCATCATCTCTATACCAATGAGATTGATCTAAAAAAGAAGAAAGGGGTAAGAACCTTAGTGAAAGGAGAATGGAATAAAGCGTAAAAAAAAGCCGCAAATACCTTCAGTGATGATTGCACTATATCATTCATCCAAGTCAAAGAACTATGACTTTATAGCTTGGACTTTTCTACTGGACCAATCAAGGGTTTAACCATACGTCAATCCGACCTGATTTTTTCAAAAGATTACCATCGGCAGGGACCTCAATGGTAATCTGCTTCATCTCTCCTCTTCCACTTGAAGAACCAACCTCAGTACGAGGAATGGTGATAGTGGGGACTGAAGAAGAAGTCATAACAGCTTGGGGCGGAGCAAAAACAGTAGTAGTAACAACTGGCAAAGAACACACCACAGGGACAGACATGGTAAAAGAGGCAAGAGGCACTTCATCAGAAACCAAATCCAAATTCTCACTATCAAACCCACGAGAAAAACGTTGTTCATCAGAGTCACGAGCTGCTGCAGGAGTATCATCACCAGAACTCACCAATGTAGCACTAACAGGCTCAGCCACGAGAATAGAACGGGGAGGAGTCGCTTCATCCTCTGAAGACACGTCTTCTGGCCCGTGGCCTTTTAACCAAGGAACTTCCATCCTGTTACTCTTCCTCTTCAGAATCTTGGGTCACATCAGCTTTCCTTTTCGATGAAGAACTCAAGATTATCTCTTGAGCTCTTTCTAAAGAAACTCTGGAAGCCACGATTGCATCAGCACTTACCCCACGTATGGGGAACCTTGATAAAAAGAAGGGTCAAATAAATTCTAAAGGAAAGATGAACAAAAATATAAAAAGAAAGCAAGTAAAGTATTTACCATGAGTTTTGAACTTCCAACCAAACCTGTGTGAAAGGTTTTTCCAAGATCTGCCTTCCATAGGCGCAATAGTCAATAACTTTTCTACCCAGCCACGGAAATTGGGAATCTCGTCAACAGTTCCCATGGTTGCTGAAAAAGGAAAAAGTTAAACAGCAGCAGGAAAAATAAATCCCTTCAGAAAGAAAAAAGGAAGAAAGTTGCGAGATTAAAACTTACGTGCAAAATTCCCCTTTTCGGGGAATGTTACATTTTCTTCACCTACTAAACCTACAGTAGGAGCAACAACAAATCTGGTATACCAGCCATGATCCTTATCATCTTCAAGGCAAAGTAGTACTCTCTTACTCCTCGCCACTAAAGTAAAAATCCCATGGCGGAAAAGTTTAGGGGAGTAGAGGTGGATCAGATGAAAGAAAGTGAAAGGCAAATTAGCCAACCTTGATAAGTGCCTTAGACAAGCAACAACCCTCCACACAATAGGGCCAATTTGTCCCAGACAGACGTTGAAAAAATGGCAGAACTCAATAATAACAGGATCAATGGGGGGTTTGAAATTCAGTGTAAAGGGATATTATACACAAAAGAAAATCCGGTCATGTAAGATGTAATTCTTTGGTTTGCATTAGGAATTATAATAGGGAAGTCAGGGCTCCAATGGAAATCCTTACGGACAACAGAGATTAAACCTTCAATAATCTGAGAAGGGTAAACGTCAACACGATCCAAAGAAGACACAGAAGAAACTTGATTCTTAATTGACTCTCTATCAGAGTAAAAAGATAGTTCAGAAGGGATAATTTCATCAACTAAAGGTTCGTGAACTGGTTCACTAGAGTCTTTATTTCTAGAAGAAGATCTATGTTAAAGAGAACCCCTGGTTCTAGAAGGAGGGGTAGAACTCGATGGAGGTAAAGAAATACCTCGTGTAGATGAAGACCCTGAACTACGCAATCTTCCCCCCCCCCCCTTCTGCTTCTAACAGGAGCAAGGGAAAGTTTATCAACAATGGGGACTCTTCGAGGATTAGGGTTTGAAGAAGACATGGATGTACGAGGAAGAAAACAAGAATGAATATTCTAAGATAGGTAATTTTTTATGAGAAAGACAAAAACGAAAGCTATATTTATACTCAGAAGCAACCGTCAAGGAAAAGGTGTAATGATTGAAACGCCATGATGGAAACTGTCACTTCGTAATTGATGAAGCCGCAATAAAGCCCTAAAAGCCGCTGAAGAATTGCAGATCTGATTAGAAGACGCCACATGTCACGAGCATTAAGTGGAAGTGACATATGAAACGTCAGTTATGGAAAAAGTATAATGGCGGCAAAAATTCCCGCTTTAATAAAGATACACTTCCCAAATATTCTATTGTTGAATAAATGGCAAGTGGGGGGACTATCTGTATTGGAAAAATTCAAATTAGTACATTGAATTTATTATGTGATGATATGTCATGACACGTGGATCAGTAAAAGAACGACAGTTGGCAGAGAATAGTTAAAGAGGCACGAGCTTTAACAGACATGAGCAGAGGTCCAGGAAAGACAGAAGGGATAGGTGCTCGAACCTCTTGATAATTCGGAAAAGCGTCGGAGGAATAAACCTAGATAGCAAAAAAGGATAGATACGTATTATTGGTAGTTAATGAGCATTAACTACGGGAAACGTTATAGAATCTATACTGAACAGTTACGATTGCCAATTATAACGTCGCATTAAATGTCATTAATTGCCCATAATAACTCCATTATGGGAGGAAAGAAACGTATTACTTAGAAATAGCTATAAAAGGAGAGGAATAAACATTTGTAAGGATATGAAATACTATTGGAATACACTGAATTACTTTGCTTTCTATCTTGCAACTATTCATATCAATTATTCTTATTTTTATTTGATTATCAGTAACCCGAGTTCTTGTAATAGCAAGCTTTAACCGAAATTCTTATTTTTTGGTTAAACAACACCCATTAAGAAAATACTAAATTCTAGATAAAAATGGCTAGTGTGACTAAACTACCCTTAATTAAATGTTGCAGTTAGGCGTGGCAAAATAGTTAAAACAGAACAGTTAACCACCCATATGATCCATCAAAAAATGGGTTGGATAATGAACTTTTTAAAAATGGGTCAAATATGGATAAGAACCATATTATCCATATAGTTAATGAATAACCAATGGCTAACCAATGGATAACCAATGAGTCTAACTTTTACATTTGTAAAGCCTCAAATTGGGGATTCCTCAAGTTAGAGAGACTAAGAATTCTCCCAAAAGTGATCATATGCAAGAAGTCATGGATAATATGGTTACCCATATTATCCGCCGGTTAACTCATTTTTTATCCGTATTAAATATGGATCGGATCGGATAACCCGTTTTCGACCCGAACCATATCCTACCCGCCCGCCCGTTTGCCACTCCTAGTTGCAGTATAATTTAATATGAGGAGTAAAAGACTTTTTAGGGATACATACATAAGGGTAATTTTGAAAAAACAAAATGAATTTTTTCTTGATTATATAAATGGACACATATTTTGGACCAAAATAAAAAGGCAAATTAGTCACTTATTGTGGACCGGAGAAAGTACTCAGCTTTGACTTTATTCGCATGCAAAAACCAAATTACTTGGTTGTTACTCATAAGTCATGATTAATGCGTAGCCAAAGACAAATTATTAATACTATTAATTTGTCCCCTAATGCTTGGCGACTTAACACTTGTTAGCAAAGTTTAATTTAAAGAAAGGTCAGTCAAATGTAAAGAAATCTCTTCTTATAGTGGAAACTAAAAAGGATAAGAAAGGTCAACCCTGACTGTATTTTGTAAATATCCATGTCTATCATCTTCATAGTTTAATTGCACGGTTTGAGTTAATCATATTTGTCAATTATTTAATCTAAAACATGGAAAGCTTGTGATTCTGTTAAAAATAAAAGGATGCAAATTAATACGTATAAATAAGAATTTCAATAGTACTATTCAGTCACCAACAAATCATAAGTCGACGTGGTTTCACATTTAGTGTTCATTGCTAATATCGTATTGTTTTCAATTCAAACTATATATTCATAGTGAATTTTTTAAGAAATACTCCATCGGTTTCAACCATTCCAAAATAAATGACATATTTCTAAATTTAAAAATAGTTCAACTTTAAACTTCTTATTTTACCTATTTTACCCTTAATGAGCAGCTTTTATAACCATACAAGTATCATGGCCCCACAAAACTTTTACCCCTTAAGCTTTTAAGGCCATAAATTTCAATTTTTTTTCTTAAACTCCGTGCCGCATCAAACTAATGCATCTAAATTGAAATGGAGAACGGATGGAGTACAATAAACTTATACAAAACTTGAATTTAGAAGATATACAACATTTTATGTCCATTAACATAATCAGAATTATGAGTATAAGTTCAATTTTCACACTATAAACTAACAGCTTGTTTGGATGGTTGTTCCTCTTTGTATTTTATTGTATTATTATTCTAAAACAATGTTTGTTTTGATTGTTTCATTAAAATTGGTTGTATTATATTGTTAAATCCATTGTTCCGGAACAATGAAAAGTCCCCTTTTTTGAAACAACCGATTTGGTGTGGTGGGATTGTTTCCTATTTTTCTTTCCAATTATGCCATAACTTATTACTCCATAATTCTATTTTACCCTTTATCTTTTTTCTATTTTAACTCCAAATCTCCAACTTATAACCTACTTTATTTTTTTCCAAACCAATGTTAAAGGTGTTTTGTTGCCTCCTGTTTTATTTTTTCTCCTAATTTGCTTGTAACTCAATTCTAATTAGTTGTGCTCCTTTGTTTTGCCTTTTTCTGTCTCGCTCCTTTGTTCTGCTTCCTTATTGTGTTTTGCCTTCTTCTGTTTTTGTTTTTTAAAATTATTTTATACATAATTTTGATAAATTTAATATTTAATCAATTGAGGGTATTTTAGTAAACTTATCAATTACAGTACAGTACGATACAGTCAAACCAAATAACAAAATATTATTTAACAATATCAAACAATACAATCTATCCAAACATTGTATTCATAAAACGATACGATACAATACAATATATTATAAAATCATAGGGAACAATGATCCAAAGAGAATGTAAAGCTATCTTATAATAACAGGTAACTATTTATGTGAGTTGGAATATTTTAAAGAATAAATAATAAATAGGAGAAAATAAAGGAGAGAGGAGAGTGGTGGGTCAAAGAGAGAAGACATTGTGTTGAGGCAAATCCATGTGCCCACATGGCGTTGCTCTGCTCATAATACTCTCTTCTTCCATAATCCATACATAACACACAAATTTTACACCCCCTTTAATTTCTCCCCTTAGACCCACCATACACCACAAATTAAAGGCCTTGTTCAATTGAAAGCAAGAATGGAGAAGGGGAGTGAAGGGTTTGTAAGAGCTGATCAGATTGATTTGAAGAGTTTGGATGAGCAACTGGAGAGGCATCTTAACAGGGTAAGAACTATGGAGAAGAACAACATCAAGAAACCACTCGATGATTCTTGCATTAACTACACCACTACTTCTACTATTACTACTACTACTGCAGTAGTGGCGGCCAGCAACCACCCCACAACCACCACCACCCCTACCAACCTTTCTCTATATGTGCCGCCTAGGCAAAGATACGACTGGGAAATTGACACTTCTAAGCTAATCATCAAAAGTGTCCTTGCTCGTGGCACCTTTGGTACCGTCCACCGTGGCGTTTATGATGGCCTTGACGTCGCCGGTCAGTTTCATTTACGTACTATTTTTCTATATCATTGATACCCTAGTTTAACAGGTTCCTTCTCTTTATTTTTGAATTTTAATACTATACGGCTAATGCTAAAACAATTTACATTACCCAAATATCGATCAGTATAATTTAAGCTCTTTTGTGTTACCAGCTCACCCTTATTATAATCTGTTAATTTAGCATCATTATAATGAGGCTGCTTAAACTTAATTCACTTGTTTATTATCTTTATTTAAGCACTGAGCATCTGCAACTTTTCATTTCCATGAATCCTGTCCGTCTCTTTTTAAATTTTTATTTCTGGGTTTTGGGGGGGGTCTGTCCAGCATACAGAAAATGTCGACATTCTTTTTCCTTTTCATTTTTTCTCCTAATCTCTAATTAATTAGCTAATTTACAAGGATCACACCGTTCCAAGAAACTGGTTTTTGTATAATTAACAGAACAGAGAGGTAAAAGTGGGTCGTGCAAAAGAATTAATTTAATTTATGGCATAATAATTGTATATATTTCCTTTTCTTCTTACTCTTTTCAGGGGTTGTTCTTGTGGTTATAGTCGGGCTCCAATGCGGGTACCGGATACTGGGTGGTAAACTAAAAAAAAAATTAAACATTTCTTTTTCTTTTTCCTAATTGGTGTTCGGGGTGTGTTGGGCGGAGGGGTTTTGGATTTTGCAGAATACTGGTTCGTCATTTTGAGCTTTTTCTTATGGAATCCGTGAATAGCGGCACGGGTTTGGGTTGAAAGTTTTTGCAAGTTGCAGATGACGGCATTAACTTTGGGTGGTCTTGCATTTGTTGCTGTATTTCTGAACTTTCATGTGATCCAATCTGTTATTGAAGTATTAAAGTAATCTGAAATTAATGCATGACATCTACAATTCTGGATCTCATTTTCCTCTTCTCTCGTTATTAATGCTATTCTTTTTTATCTACTAGCCTTTTGGTCATGATAGTTTGGTTGTCATTGTCACTGCTACAGGGCCTTAACATTGTCCAAACTTTTTTCTTTTCTTTATTTTGCCTGGTTAAATTTACAAAGTTTGGCACCATTTATTTAAAAGGAAAAAAAAGAAAATAACTTTCTAGTTAACATGTGAATTACTTGGTGGCAGTTAAACTGCTGGACTGGGGGGAAGAGGGCCACAGGACAGAAGCTGAAATAGCATCACTAAGGGCAGCTTTTACTCAAGAAGTTTCAGTGTGGCATAAGCTTGACCATCCTAATGTAACTAAGGTGATCGTTGAACCTCTTCAACTCCTAATATGCACGAATGATTTAGACCTTCATAGATTAATGTCTTGACAGTATGCTGAATTGTGTGCACTGTCTCGTATTGAAGTCTTCACTTAAATGACCAGCGGCATGAGAAACGGCTGTGGAGCTTCTATACCTTGTTTCCGTTGTATACACCACCTTATCTAGCTTTTACATGACCTGTTGTGTGGGTGCCGGAGGAGGGGGGGGGGGGGG
>NC_031994.1:56165528-56219561 GCF_001879085.1 Nicotiana attenuata
GGGATTTTTTACATTGATAAATAAATTAAACTATAGAACATGAAAGAGTTTGCTGCTACCATCAAAAGGGGGAAAAAGAATATGAGGAAATGACTTGAATTACCGGATATTGTTTACACTGTCATTTCTTTTTAAATCCTAAATACAAATTTTGATTTCTCATCAAGTTATGAACAATGAGATTTGCTGCACTTGAGCTGTCACATTGCCGTGGGAGTGCAGAGCTCTTAATTCTTAACACATTATTGCCAAAACTAGATAAATCATATAGTAATCCAGGTTTAACTGAATAATTCATTCAGTAATGGACCCGAAACCTTTACAGTAAAGGTAAAACTGTGCTCCTCTAGAGACTATAAAAGAGATGTCAAGTTTTCGCATGTCTTTATTAGTAGAAAAACTAACTCCAATTTGAAGTTCGTGTTCATTTTATTTACTGGCTACTGCATATTCACTATGTTATGATGATTGGATGCATACCTTTTAGTAGCATATGTCATGCATGGCTAACAGAGTTCGGAATTCTATCACTGCCCATTTAATTTACTGAGTTCGAAATCTACTCTTTGTACTTATTTAGTTGATTTTAACACATACAGAGTCTGAACCGAAGCTACTATGTTCGAATGAACCTATATGTCACATACTATATCTATCCCTGATGGCTAAAGGCCAGAGGAACATAGAAACTTTATTTGTCCTGGTACTCGTCTAATGTCAACTGCCAATCATTTGAAAGAGCACATTTTCAATGAGAGACAACATATGCGCTGATTGTTGGCTTAGATGTGAAATTATTTTGTTATAAACTGTTTATCTTACATATGAAACATCTCTCTCATGTTATATAGTTCATCGGGGCAACCATGGGCGCATCTGGGCTAAATTTACAAACAGAAAGCGGTCATATTGGCATGCCTAGTAATATATGTTGTGTTGTTGTGGAATATCTTCCTGGAGGCGCCTTAAAATCTTACCTTATCAAAAACAGAAGAAAGAAGCTAGCATTCAAAGTTGTAGTGCAGATGGCACTTGATTTGGCCAGAGGGTAAGTGCACCTTGTTTCGCTTTCATATTTCTAACACCATGTCTCTATCAAGAATTAGTCATTTATCTGAACACAGGTCAATTAATTGAACTTTGTAGGTTAAGTTACCTTCACTCTCAGAAGATTGTCCATAGAGATGTCAAGACAGAGAATATGCTATTGGACAAGTCACGTACCGTAAAAATTGCTGACTTTGGGGTTGCACGAGTTGAGGCCTCTAATCCTAATGACATGACAGGGGAGACAGGAACTCTTGGCTATATGGCTCCTGAGGTACATATTTGAATCGGAGTAGGATTTCCCTTTTGATATATAGCTTTATCTCTGCCTCTTTGTTCTCTCTTCATTTAGATGTTAATCCACTCACTTCTAACACCTAAGGACTTATCTTTCCTGTTATATCAGTATACCTTCAATTAAGCCTGTTGATTCAGTAATTCACTGCAGAATGAAATCTTTAGTGTTGATCCTCTGCGTTAACTTTTTGCTTTCTCGTTCTGTTGTTGTCTAATCTTCGTTCACCACTCCTGGTAGAGGACTGGTAAAGATTAAAGTAAAGCCCCCAAAATCAAATTAATTAATGAACATGCGATATAAAATTTAAGGAGGCTGGAAAGACAAGGTGCAAGAATAAGGAAGCATTGCTGTACATGAAATCGAGTATTCTTGATATGTATGCTTAAACTACAGGTTCTCAATGGCAACCCATACAACAGAAAATGCGACGTGTACAGTTACGGCATATGTTTATGGGAGATATACTGCTGTGACATGCCATATCCTGATCTCAGTTTCTCAGAAGTGACTTCAGCCGTGGTTCGCCAGGTAAACTCTCTTAGTTTAGTACAAGTACTTGAAAGAAGATAGAGAAGAACATATATGATTTCCTCTTGTACTTAAACTTGTAATTATCGGCACAAGAGAAGGAAGAGGTTTAATGTTTCTTTTTTGCTTAGAGTGTCCTTTGCTTATTATGGTTTGTGCTCTGTCACACAGAACCTGAGGCCAGAAATACCAAGGTGTTGCCCAAGTTCCCTTGCTAATGTGATGAAACGATGCTGGGATGCTAATCCTGATAAGCGGCCTGAGATGGACGAGGTAGTATCTATGTTAGAGGCTATTGACACATCTAAAGGCGGGGGAATGATCCCCGTCGATCAACAACAGGGTTGTTTCTGTTTCCGGAAGCACCGTGGACCTTGAATGCTCAGAAATATCCGCGCAGATATACATATAGAGAAGAGGTTAAATCTGTCTCAATTACCAAATATTTCATAATGACCAGAAGCTCCTGGTGATTGTGGGTATTGGCTGGCAAATTGGGCTGCATTTCTCTTAGATGGTGTAAAGCTTATACCTTTCTTTTCATATTCTTCATTTCACTTGTAGTTGTTTGGTTTTACTTCTTTTAAATATAAATCTTCCCCCATATTTGACATTGGTGAGTTTGGTGATCGAGTGGACTACCACATTCTTCTATGTAAGATTGACATTTACATAACATAATAGGTAAAAAAAAAAAAGAAGAGGAAAAACCGAAGGTATACTGATATTCATATATCTCATACATATATTTTGGTAAATAAGCACAATATGTGTTTATTTATATCATTTCCTGTATATACAATGAAATGAAGTGAAAACATGGGGTAAATAAATTCTATAAAACTGATTCGATTTTTTTTTCTTTCTATTTTTTCTCTATAAGCACCATATGGTTTTCTTTAGAAAATTAGGAGTGTGGAGGTTTTTGTCTCTGCAGCCATCTAGTAGCTATATTTATCAGACATCTGATGACTTGTTGGTTTTGGAAGCGCTGAGTTCAACCTCTTTTTCATCTTCGTTCCAATTGGTAGTGCGGTAAAAAGCTGCATAAAGGATGAGCTGCACCAATCCAGATATTGTTCCCAGACCATTGGGTATCTATTTTATAATTAAGAAGAAAAAGACATGTTAGTGACTTTTATAGTAGTATCTAATTAAATATGTAGGATGAACATTAAGTGGCAAAACATAGTTGATGAGTATAATTACCAAGATATAGGGATCAAATTTGAGGAGTGCATAGCATGACCAAACAATGCCATTAGCAAAGTTTGCAATTGACAAGAAGAATGGCATGTATTTGACACTCTTGGTAGTGATAACTTTCTTCTGCTCAAAGACAAAATTGAGAACAACCATATATATGGTGTTAGTACTCTCTGGTTAAATTGCTGCATATTCAATGGAAAATTGATGAAAGTGAACTTACCATGACTGTCAATGGTGAGGTGTACATAAGTACATTGAAAACTATAGCGACTATTCCAATAAGCATGGATCTTGACTTAGTGCCATGGAGGAATGTCAGTGTGACGAAGATAAGGATTGCCATGAAGATTGCTTCAATTACCAAAGCAATAATGATCTTGCGCTGTTAATTATCAATAACAGAAAGCGTGTTAATTGAAGCCCATGGAATATTATATCCTATCCAAGGTCTAGAGTCAAGTAGGTTCATATATAGTTTGGGTCAAGAGCAATGGATTTACTACTACTACTACTACTACCTAAACTAAAAGGAAAGAAAGAGTACATACACGCTTTGCCCAATCGGAGTAGACGAAGAAAATGGCGACATAGAACAACTCTAGAGCGAGACCAAAGCCATTGATGGTGATAACAAGAAGGCTGTCAGGATGAACGAAGGGCATACCATAAAATACCCACACTGCACAATTTAGCACCGTTGCAACATATGGATCTGGCTTGAATTCCATCACCGACTTTGATTTCACAATTTTCACAAATGTTGGCCTGCAAAAAACAGCAATGCATAGCTAGGAGTTGTATGTATGAGACTTGTTAGAATGTTTCAAATTGTTGTTGTATATTGTCTTGGGTAATCCTAACCTAATGAGAGATAGCTTTTGCCGTTAAGTTATATTCAAAGTTCATTTTTAGCATAAATTCATAGCCAAATGTATAGTATGTGTTATTGGTTGATATTGGATTTATGTTATATTGCTGACTCTCCATACGTCCAATTCTATGCATGTCTAGAGAACGAGGAGAATGGTATTAGAATGTGCCAATATTGGTTGAAAGAATGGAATTTTGTCTCCTTATATTGTCTAATTTGGCATACTAAACTCACCTCATGAGTTACCTTTTTGAATTTAGTTTGACGCAAAAGTCATTTTTTTAACAAGATCATTAAGAGGGAATATAATTAAGGTTACGTATATGCAATGATGAGGCAAATTAATTAAGGTAGAGAGAACTTACGCAGGGGACAGGAAGAGGAAGAAAGATATGACATTACCTGCATGATTTAATACATAATAAGAAGAGTTAAATTAAGGAATTACTATAATATTTCCTTTAAAAAGATAGTTGAAGGAAACTAACTATAAGAAGGTTATATAGGAACGAACCAATAATTCCTACAATAGTCCTAATTGTGTTTGGATCGGCCATCTCTCTGATTTATATATGAAAATCACAAAGTGATTACGAATAGTTAAGAAGAAGAAATCAAATATTAGGAGATGGAAGATGGAAAAGCAAAGCAGTGAATTTTATAATCATATACAAATATGATGTTGGATATATTGAAAAGCAAAGTAGCAATTTGTATGAATAGTATGGTGGAGACTGTCTCTGATCTTATTAATATTATTTAGACAGTCCTCCAAATAAACAACAACACAATGGTTTTCTTGTTTGAGCAAATTATCCTTTATAGGCTAATCTTGAGAGGTAATCCGTAGTCCTCAAAGGCTGATCCTTGCTTGACGGTTTCCCTCCCACTCAAGTGATCGATTTGGCTCTTTTTACGGCTATTTTCATCCTCATGCATGCACGTTATCCACTAATATTGCAAGAATGTTGGCTATTTCTAATGCATTGGGCATATTATTGTTTCTTCTTTTGTTTATATTGGCTGGGTGTTGCGGCCAAACGCTCACGCAAGTGCACGCGGTCGTCAAGTAATAAAGTAGTGAGTAGAGTATCGTTCCCACGAGGACTTGTGATTAACTATTAACTAAATTAGACTATCCTAATTATCTATAGAAGAATTAAACCTAGAAGTATTTGATTCTAAACTAATTAAAATAAATAAAAATGAATAATGAACTTTTAACAGAGAGAAAGAGCAGATTTTTATGATATCAATGTAATGAAAACGATCTAGGGTTATGGGCTATCTAACATTCCTATTTTATTCTTCAATTGAATTGACTAACTAATTTATCGAGTTTATTGGTTGACAGGGTTAATATTGCTCATAAGAATCTGTCGAGTTCTTACTCGCCTATTCAAGCTAACCTAACTCCTATATGTCTATGGAATTAGAATCAACAAGAACGCATTTATAATTCCTGTAAATCAACCAAGCAAGGCAATTAGGTATATGTCTATCCTAACCGCGAATCCGTTCCCCGAGGCCCAGGTTCAAGAACTTGCTCTACTTAATCCTATATGCAATCTAGAATTCCCACTTTCGAGTTCAACTCTAGATTCGTAGATTGTATTCAATTGGTAATCAAGCAATCAAATAATTAAGTGCAGGATTGAATAAATAAACCAATATGATAAACTAAGAAATCAAAATCAATATCTAAATAACAATAGTCATGAAAGAACCACAACCCTAGAACGTGAAGTTTAGCTCCACATAGACATGGTAGCAAAATAACAAATCATACAAAGAACATAAAAATTACTAAGTTGGTGGAAGAAAAGATGAAACCCGGCCTCCACGGCGGCTCTGTGCTCTTCCTTCGTCAAAAATTGCTCTCAAAAACGTTCTCCTATGTATATATACCAAGTAGGGTTGGGCCCAAACAATTATACCTTCTCCAATGTGAAAAAGGACACTTTTTCCGGGCTTAACTAGCGCTGCAGCGCATTTGACCGCGCATCTGGGCGCGCTAATTGGCTGACTTTCTGTTTCTGGGTGCGCTAAAACTAGCGCGACCGCGCATCTGGGCATTTTTCACCCTGTTCCGTTCCGAATTTGTAAAAACGTAAAACATGAAAGTTGTAAGCCCTTTGAGTTAGCTTTCCAACCATATATTGTGGAGCTAAAATGGAGTTCTGAGCGAAAAGTTATGTCTATTTTACTAGAGAGTGCGCAATCTGCCTACTGGAGTCTTCGTTCGCTCTAACTATCATCCGTTGACCCCCAAACACGATCCCGGCTTAATTCCTTGAACTTTTACTCAAACTTTAAAGCTCCAAATCACTTGAATTCATTCCATAACATCTATATAGCTCGGAACCACACCTACAAGGCATAAAACACACAATTAGTGCAAAACACTAGCGATTAAAGCGCAAACTCAACTAAAGTGCAGTAAATTAGAGTGTAATAATCGACTAAAATACGTAATTATAGCTTATCATCAATAAACATGATATATATTTAAAGCTATATACAAAAATGATTATCATTTGGATAGTTGTGGTGGTGTTATTGGTAATTAATAGGTATGTTTAAAAATTGAGTGTTTTGTGAGGTAAGATATTAAGTGTTTATGTGGATAGTTATAGTATTAATAGTTATATTGATTAATAGTGATATTGTTTGATGTAATTGTATGTTTACAAAGATTATGTTACTGTATTTAAATGTATATGTATAGTTTAATAATTAATTTGATTACTATTTTTACATGAATATTTTAATAAAATAATAGGGTATGTATTTATTTTGTATGGTACCACATGACCATGATAGTGTATTAAAAGTAAGTAGTATTTTAAGTAATTTGGGATAAATTTTAATTACGTGGGTAATTGGTTAATTACTGGATAGAAGGACATTACCTAATTAATTAATTAGTGTAATTGGATATGGTTTGATAGTCTCCCAAGTGGCAGCCACCCTTTCTTCAAGTGATGACTCTTAAACTATTTTGATAAGGTGACAATATGTAGTGAGTAATCTTCTCTGAAAACCTTATCCACTGGCCTTTTCATTATGTCATTTTTCTCATATTCAGATTTTAGTCAAGCATATAAACCACCACTAAAAATATTATGCAACTTAATTTCTATCTACTGCCCTTAAAATGGTTGGTACTTGGGTTGAGGGGCTCATGGTATATACCTACCTCAGAGCTTTATCATATTGTCTTTTTGGTGACATGTTTTCGTCCTTTGTAAGAATCTAATAAAAGTAAATGTGCTTGTAGAAAGCTAATTCAGTCCTTGAACTCTAACATTAGTCAAGTTACTTGTTTGTTTTAAAACTACTGGTCACCGAGTTGGTAATGCAATTAGCTTCAGCTTTCAGCCACGAAGCATTTAGGAAAGTACTTGCGTCAAGTGTGATTTTGGATGTGAAGCCTCGAGGCACGTTTGACTCAAGGTTGAAAGCATTTTACTGTTTCCTTGTTTTTACCCTGGAAATTTGAAACCCAACACTACAAAGAAGAAATCATATGGGAAGAATAAAAATGGTGGTTTAAGGGAGTTTCTCTTTGAAGCTCTTGACCGAGAATGGTTCTGTAACTAATCCCACATGATTTGAAAATATAATTCACGGATTTTTCCTTATTCCAGGTATGTTAAGTCTAATCCTTCCTTCTTTTTGGCATGACCCAAGTAACGATACGTAAATGTAATGCTATTCCATAAGTGGGTCTACTCTTAAAAGTTAAGGATATTTACATTATTCATTCCTATAAAGTGATATTCAAGCATGTCTAAGTATGTTCCTGACTCCACATATGTCCTACTACCATATTGTCTATTCATGGGTCTCATAACATTCCAAGAGATCATATTGTCTTACTTCATTATGCATTGCATTCATTTATACATGTGCATTTACCCACGACTCACACTACTAGAATTCCGGAAAAAAGCGACCAGCAAAAGCGACCAACGTTGGTCGCTTATTGGCCAAAAAGCGACCAAAAAGCGACCAACCACGCCTGGTCGATATTAAGCTGGTCCCTTTACCTTAGGGACCAAAGTTGGTCGCTAAATAGCGACCAACATTGGTCTCTCAGGTAAAAGGACCAAATTTTCCGGGCAAAGCATATAGCTACCAACTTTGGTGGCTCAAATATTTTAATATTATATATTTGGCGACCAAAGTTGGTCTCCAGATGTAAATNCGACTCAATGGCACAATGCACTCATGGCTTGAACACCCAACATCCTAGAGAAGTCTAATAATGTTACCTATCCTTCGTGAAACCATGTGCCCTCACAACCAAGGCAAGAGAGTAAGTTGAATCCACACATTCGAATCTCATGATCAAATATATTTTAAGGACTCATATATATCAAAGAAAATATCTCTCACCCTCACAAAAGAAGTCACATGCATGTAATTGGTACCATAGGCTTGCCCATAATGTAAATCTCTACTAATGTAGGCTCACTCGATCAAAAATCAATTAGGACTTTTTCATGGTTGTAATGTGGGCTAAGGGACGGGTAGGATATATTTGGGAATAGTGACTAACCCTCCTAAGCACTTTAACACACCACATAATCAACTTTAAGCGCAAATTCTTCAATCCCAACTTCAATTTCACAACTAAAATCACTCCCAACAATGTTCCTTCTTTCTTTAAGCACTACATTAATTCATACCCACTAGCAGGAACAAGACAACAATGTATTCATCTCTATTTTTTTTCTTTTTCTTTTTTCCAGATTATTCTTTTTTTTAATTTTCGCTAGTGGTGTATTATTTTAAAAAAAACAAGTGCACCTTTCTTCCTTTTATTGGTTCCACTCAAAAGCCACCCCACACTTAGTTCCTTCTTACTTCTTTTAGCGCTCATCTCGCAATTAAAGTGCTTTAAGAGGAAAAAGGATCAAAACAATGTCAATTAAGAATAAAAAGGGTATAGTCTTGTAATGTGGGTGCCAAATAAAAGTCTATAGGCTCAAAAGGGCTAACTAGGGATAGATTTTATTTGTGATAAGCAATTAAGCTAAAAAAAATCAAAGAAAGCCTAAAGTCACTTTTCAAACCGAACATCACCTAAAATTTCGCTTCAACTCACATACCGGGCAAGTTCTAGACACAAGTACAATACATGGACTACACAAAAACCTCACCACACATGGCACATGACTCACAAAGGATGATCCCATTCCGACTCTCAAACAAATGCAAGTATTCATGGAGCCACGAGATATTAAGCACGAAGCACAAAGTGAACATAAGTGAGAAAACGAGACATAGGCATCACAAGACATGCTATCCAACTAAGCAAGGCATCATCAATAATTTCAAATCATAGGGAAGATACTACACATGCCAAAGCCTAAATATGCTACTATCAAACAAGTCAAGGGCGCCTAGGTTCATCATTCTTCCTCCATTTATTCCCTAAATTCTAATCTACTCTAAAAATAAAAATAAAAAATACTACTACCCGGTTCAAACTACATCCCATGGAAAAGAACCGAGGCACAAAGAAAAACCACGGGAGATTATTACTACCTAAAGAAAATAAAAGATATATTTTTGGATTTTTTTTGTTTAGACTTTAATCCCTCAAGAAAACTGTCTAGGAGATCCATTATCGGGAAAAGTCCAAATCTTTCAAAAAAATTTTTTGTTTTTTAGTTTTTTTTTTAAAAAAAATTACTACACTAAGAACGAGTACTATAACTAAGCTAACATAGCACAGAAAATCACCCAGACAATCTCCTCACCCCACACTTAAAATTGTGCAATGTCCTCAGTGCACACTAAAAATAACAAGAGGGTAAAAGAGACTCCCTGGTAGGCCAAAGGCCGAAGAATTAGCAGCTCACGGGATACTTAGACTTCTCCCTGGTATGATCCCTTGTGCGGGTACCTCACACTTAGTTTCAACCACCTGCTCGCTTTTGCCCATGCCTCTTGGCTTTGATTCCATGCTCGTACTCCTACAAAACACAAAAATAATACTACAAAAGAAATAACACAATAAAAAAAAATAAACAAAAGAAAAAATAAAAAAAATTTGGGTTGCCTCCCAACAAGCGCTTGATTTAACGTCGCAACACGACGCCAACACTTTCATCACTTTTCCTTCCACTTTGAGGATATAAATTGCGCCCCCAATTTTGCATCAAATTTTCTGTCACGTTCATGGGGCGGTGGTGTAAAAATAAAGAACCCAAGTAGTAGGTATCACATCTTGCACTTCTTGGCCTTTAAGTGAGGAATGTCGTTTTGTCTCCTTGGTGTGGCAAACTTCAGAATATAAACACTTTGTTCCTCATCTATTGTCTCCTCCATATGCTCGAATGGATCAATTTCCATGTCACCAACCAAACATAATGTTGAAAAGTGTTTAGAATGAGGTCCAATGCGCTCCAACTCCTAAATTGCATTATTTTTGACATCCTCAATTTTGAGCTCTTCGTCAACTTTGGCATCATTAATAATATTTTGGTCGAATAGTTGGAATTCCTCTTTCCGCTCCACAAGCTGGCCAGTATCCACAAAAATTGGTTGTAGAGCATCAGACGCCTCAACCTTTTTATTCAATTGAGCATGCAAGTCATGGATATCTGAGCCAAATTGGTCTTCTCTTGCCTGAGCTCAGTTCTTGCTTCTATTAGTTGTTCTGTCATATTTGAAAGACCATCACGGAGAAACTCATGAGATTTTATAAGTTGAGCTTTTTCCTCTAGCCAAGATTGGCTCACTATATCTGCTTCTTCAAAATTATTTTCTGGTGGGAACTCGCTCTCTTCAGCCACTTCCTCCGCCTCGGCCTTCATTCTCATGATTGCTGCACTAATTCTTTGTGCAGCCTTTCGATTTTCATCTTGTAGCTCGACTACTTGCCTCATCATGTCCATAATATGAGCCATGCTTTCCATATCCTCCACTTCCTTGCTCCTATCAAACTCATAAACATTATTAGAAACATTAAGAACTCTGAGAAGGATAATAAGAATTAGGACAACCATCCCAATGGCCACCTTGACCACCACACATATTAAGAAAATTCCACACATCAAATTGAGATGCACAATTTTGCCACAAGTGTGGTCCTCCACAATATGGACAAGGATCCCTATAATAAGAATAACCAATATTTGACCAATTCTTATTCCAAGATGCCATGTCAACAAAGATAATAAAATATTAAACTAAGTTAAAAATAAAAAAATAAAAACTTGAATAGGCAAAAAGTAAAAATCCAATCTAGTAGAATAGTTAATTTCTAAGTCCCCGGCAACGGCGCCAAAAACTTGTTGCTCCCAAACGCACACGCAAGTATACGCGGTCGTCAAGTAATAAAGTAGTGAGTAGAGTATCGTTCCCACGAGGACTTGTGATTAACTATTAACTATTAGATTAGACTATCCTAATTATCTATAGAAGAATTAAACCTAGAAGTATTTGATTCTAAACTAATTAAAATAAATAAAAATGAATAATGAACTTTTAACAGAGAGAAAGAGCAGACTTTTATGATATCAATGTAATGAAAACGATCTAGGGTTATGGGCTATCTAACATTCCTATTTTATTCTTCAATTGAATTGACTAACTAATTTATCGAGTTTATTGGTTGACAGGGTTAATATTGCTCATAAGAATCTGTCGAGTTCTTACTCGCCTATTCAAGCTAACCTAACTCCTATATGTCTATGGAATTAGAATCAACAAGAACGCATTTATAATTCCTGTAAATCAACCAAGCAAGGCAATTAGGTATATGTCTATCCTAACCGCGAATCCGTTCCCCGAGGCCCAGGTTCAAGAACTTGCTCTACTTAATCCTATATGCAATCTAGAATTCCCACTTTCGAGTTCAACTCTAGATTCGTAGATAGTATTCAATTGGTGATCAAGCAATTAAATAATTAAGTGCATGATTGAATAAATAAACCAATATGATAAACTAAGAAATCAAAATCAATATCTGAATAACAATAGTCATGAAAGAACCACAACCCTAGAACGTGAAGTTTAGATCCACATAGACATGGTAGCAAAACAACAAATCATACAAAGAAACATAAAAATTACTAAGTTGGTGGAAGAAAAGATGAACCCGGCCTCCACGGCGGCTCTGTGCTCTTCCTTCGTCAAAAATTGCTCTAAAAAACGTTCTCCTATGTATATATACCAAGTAGTGTTGGGCCCAAACAATTATACCTTCTCCAATGTGAAAAAGGACACTTTTCCCGGGCTTAACTAGCGCTGCAGCGCATTTGACCGCGCATCTGGGCGCGCTAATTGGCTGACTTTCTCTTTCTGGGCGCGCTAAAACTAGCGCGGCCGTGCATCTGGGCATTTTTCACCCTGTTCCGTTCTGAATTTGGAAAAACGTAAAACATGAAAGTTGTAGCTCTTTGAGTTAGATTTCCAGCCATATATTGTAGAGCCAAAATGGAGTTCTGAGCAAAAAGTTATGTCTATTTTACTAGACAGTGCGCAATCTACCTACTGGAGTCTTCGTTCGCTCTAACTATCATCCGTTGACCCCCAAACACGATCCCGGCTTAATTCCTTGAACTTTTACTCAAACTTTAAAGCTCCAAATCACTTGAATTCATTACATAACATCTATATAGCTCGGAATCACTCCTACAAGGCATAAAGCATACAATTAGTGCAAAACACTAGCGATTAAAGCTCAAACTCAATTAAAGTGCAGTAAATTAGAGTGTAATAATCGACTAAAATACGTAATTATAGCCTATCATCACTGGGGATTGGAGCCCGGTTATATTGTTACATGCCTCACATTATGGGATAGGAATTAGGAAGTAATTGCTTTCTTACTGCAAAGGCAAATACAAAAATTTAAAGTTTATGGATTTTTACGCGATCTTATAGTTAATATCTAATGTAGTAATAACCGGATTCACAATCGAATATTTATAGATATTTAGTTAATTTCTTAACACATGTACAAGATTTCGGCAAAATTAATGAGTTCACGTAAAACTACATGTTACATATTGAATTTGCTCATTCCATTGTGAATCCAGTTATAACTTTAAGCGGAACTTTGAATTGATTGCAGTTTTGTTCAATCGAAAGAGGAATATTTTAGTTGATTATCTTTGCTTTATTTCATTTCGTTTAATTCAGTGATTCTTTTAAGTAATCAAAAGAGCTTGTTGTATTGTTGATTAAATCAGCTTAGGAGAATATTCAAGAGACGTTTTCCTAAAGACTAGTCCATTAATGTGTTCTTGCATATCTTCGCAGTGCTTTATATTAGTTTACCTCGTAGAGCTCAGATTTAATCGAGAGAGGAGTCTTGGCTATACAATTAAACTAATCATTGAGTGAATTCGTGAGAATTATTAGAACATTAGAGAGAATTGAACTAGAATTAGATTCCGAATGGAGATCTTGTACCTATCCAGTCACGACCCTTATTTCTCCCATTGATTATTTCGGTGTTGCTCAAATCTTAGATTTCTGTGATCAGTTGTTAATTGTTGTAGTTTAAATAGTTAATTTAGTTCATAATCACTTCAACCAAAGTGTTAATCATTCTGAATAACATTTAAGCCAGAAATTACTTGAATATTGTTGATATCCAATCCCCATGGAGACAATAATTAAACTATAGGGAGCATTAATTTCGCATTGTGTTTTGCGCTCGTCAAATTTTGGCGTCATTGCCGAGGATTGGCAATCAATAGTGTTCAAAATAGTTTTTGGTGCTAATTCAGGAACCAACTTTATTTTCTTGTATTCACATTTTCTCACTTGTCTGCAAGAAACAGGTTTAACTTCTCTGGTGTATGACTCGATCTTTTTCAAAGAAGTGATACCTTACGAACCGGAGTTGGAGAAACACCTGGGACAGCTAAGAAAAGAAAGAGGATCCATCGAAAACTTCTTGGGGCAATCTTCGACCCAAAATACATGGTAAAGAACGATGATGATGGAGTCAATTTGGCTGCAACAGAAGTAGCCCAACGGGTAGAAGTATCTGTATGGGCAGCTGCTGATGCAACTCTGGGAGATGAGGAAACTATTGATTGGGACAGAGGAAGGAGATTCAACCTGAACTGACCTCTTGCGGAAGATGCATTCGAAAATGTGGGTCCCAGAGCAAGTAGATCATTGTGTGACTACACCAGGCCAGTCTATAACCAAGGATTATCTAGTGTGCGTCCTCCTCCGATCGCAACCAATAATTTTGAGATCAAGCAAGGGCTACTTCAAACCATTCATAACAATTGTGTCTTTCGAGGCAAAACCAACGAATATCCAAATACTCATTGATATTATGAATACCTTCCAGCACGATGGGGTATCGAAAGATGCTATCTACTTAAGGACATTTCCTTTTTCACTGAGGGATGATGCTATGACTTGTTGCAGAGTTTGCCGACTGGGTCAATTCAAACCTGGGAAGACATGACAAAGAAGTTCCTTGAAAAATATTTTTCGGCTATAAAAACAAGAAAAATTTGAAGAGAGATCCACAACTTTGAGCAGAAAGATACAGAACCGGTTTTTGAAGCATGGGAAAGATTTAAGGATATTATGAGAAGATGTAAGAATCATGGAGCAGACTTGTGGATGTAACTCCGAGATTTCTGGGATGGATTGACACCGTCTGGTAGGAGGACTCTAAACAACGCAGTTGGAGGTCCTCTTATGAAGAAAACTCCTAAGGATATTATTGCAATTCTAAATGAATTATCTGAAGATGCAAATCAATGGTCTGCAGATGATAATGAGAGAAGGAAAAAGACTGGGGTACATCAAGTGGATTCTAATACCTCTATCCAACACCAACTAGACTTTATGGCAAAAGAGATCAAAAAGTTGGCCTTAGCTAGGGTCCAGAGCCAGCCATCATCAGTTTGTGACTTTTGTGGAATGGGTAATCCAAGGCATGAGTGTCAGGCCTCAGCTACAAATGAAGTGGTAAATGTTATGGGAAGCTTTGAGAGAGGCAACTAGCAAAGTAGATAATTTCAACTCCATGGGGCAGAGTCATCTCGAATTTTGGTGGAGTTCACCTGGTGGTAGTTTGAATGCATGACAAAAAAATAATCTCTGACTCCAAGGACAAGGAGTTTTATGCTTTCAAAATCAGCAAATGAAGCAATACCAGCCTCAACAGTCTAATCAGTCTAGCATGAAAGATCTAATGAAGGCCTTCATTATTAAGACAGATGAGAGACTTGAAACTCATGGCACAGCCATCCGGGAATAGGGCACAACCATCCGGAACTTGGAAAGACAGGTGGGGAAAATTGCTAATCTGTTGTCTGCAATGGCTCCAGGAACTCTTCTTGCTGATATGGAAAGGAATCCAAAAGAAATAATAAATGCGGTGTCGTTGAGGAGTGGACAACTATTGAAGGACCCGTTTTCAAAACCAAAGGGTGAGTTGATTCAAAGAGAAGTGGAGATTGTGGAGGAGTAGAAAAATAACGAATATCAAGAAGGTGAAGTGAGGGTAGATCCAGAGGATCGTCTGAAGAAGAAGAAGAAGAAGACTAGAGCTCTGAAAAAGAAGAAAAACGAAAATTGAATGAATGAGGAGACTGAGGAAAGCAAATATATGCCTGCTCTACCTTTCCCCAGAAGCAAAGAAAAGAGAAGCTGGACAAATAATTTGCGCATTTTCTAGAAGTGCTCAAGCAGGTGTGTGTTAATCCTACCTTTCACAGAGGTACTCTCACAAATGCCAGCATATGCCAAGTTCTTGAAGGTGATATTTTCCAACAAGCAAAAAGTGGAAGAGACTTCGATTTTCATGCTCACAGAGCATTGTAGTGCAATTTTGAAAAATAAGCTCCCTCGAAAGTGTGGACATCCAGGGAGTTTCACTATACCTTTCTCTCTAGGAAGTACTAACTTTGAAAAATCTTTGTGTGATCAGGTGCTTCTATTAATATGGCCTTGTCTATTTTAAAGAAACTTGAGAAAGAAATTGGAGCAATCAAATATGTACCTGTGTCTTTGCAGCTGGCGGATCAGGCCACAATAATACATGAAGGAATAATGGATGATGTACTAGTTGGGGTGGACAAATTTGCGTTCCTTATGGACTTCATCATGATGAACATGGAAGAGAATAAGGAGGTCCCTCTAATTCTAGGAAGACCCTTCTTGGCTACTGGCAGAGCTATACTAGATATTCAGGAAAGGCAGCTCATGCTAAGAGTCGGGGAATAGAGAGTGCTGTTCAAAATGAAGGAGGCAATAGCGGCACCTAGAGAGGAGTTGGCTACATATTCTGATTTTAATGTGGACATCCTGAAAGAGCTAGCTGAAGAGGACAAGCATGATAAGTTTGGGGTAAGCCCGAAGAGGTTAGAGAAGAAAATCTCGGTAAGGTTGTGTGCACTGGGTTGGGCGTGCAAAATTGGACCCCGGCATTGATTCAGACCCACACTAGATGATTCAAGGGAAGTTTCCTTAGCTCTTGCTTTTCATTTGAGTGTCATGGGGACATGCCACTATATGTGTGTGTGTGTGTATGTGTGTGTGTGTGTGTGTGTGTGTGTGTTTTCATCATTATTATTTAACGTCTTCCGACGATGGATCTCCTCGACCGTATTTTTGAGAGATTAAGGTCGAAACATAAACAAAAAAAAATCAAAAACATTTAAAAAATCCAAAAATATGTCTTTTATTTTCTTTATTTTCTTAGGTAGTGTAACAATTTCTCCTTGCTTTTTTCTTTGTGCCACAGTTTTTTTCCAAGAGTTTTGCATGAACCGGGTGTAGTTCGATTTTTTTGTTAGGAATAGAGAAGTTTTGTGCTATGGTATTAAATGGAGATAACCTTTCTTAACTCTGTTGTGCCTTGAGAGTCGTGAGTGCTTTAGTTGTGACGCCTATGCTTATTTCTTGACTCATCTATAAGTGTCTTAGATTGTTTGATTTTGACTTTGCTTAAGTTCTTTAACTACCGAGTCGGGATAGATTTGATCCTGAGTGAGTTATGTGTCAATGTGTGTATGATGTTATTATTGATGTTGTATGCATGTTAGTTAATGTTTAGAACTCGCCCGGTGTATTTGCAAAGCGAAATAGCAGTCTTGTTCAGTCTAGGAAGTGATATAGGCATTTCTTTATTGAGTCGGATATATGCCTTTGGCCCACCAAAATTAATATGTATCTTAGTTAGCCTCTTTGATCCTATAATCCTATTTCTTTGGCAACCACGCTACAAGTCTAACCCCTTTGTTTGAAATTGACTATTTGTTTGAACCTTTTACCTCTCTCGAGCACATGAAATTGTTATGAGCTTGTTAAAAGCTAAGTAGATGTATGGTTGAATTTTTGAGTGGAGATGAGAAAAATGGAGAAAGGTGCAATGTTTTAAAAAGTTGTGAAAGTCACGTGTAAGGAATATGAAAAAAAAGTGAATTTGCTTGAGAAAGAAAAACAGAACCTTGAAAAGGAAAAAATAAAGATTTTGTGTATGTATTAGAAAGAAAAAATTGATTCCTTGCTAATGGTAGTTCACATCTTTTTTGTGGTTAGGAAATTGGGAGTCTGATGCTATTATGTTGTTGTATAGGGTAAAATATAAAATGACACATGGTCATCTAAAGGAAGGACGAGTAGAACTCAAGAAGGAGATGGCCACCGAACGCAACTATTCCGTTTATCATCGGAAGGAATAACAATCATAAAGGTGTATTAAATGTTCTGCGCCCGGTAGTATTTAATATAGAATATTCTGCAGCATTAAGGGCGACGATCCGTTACAAGGAATTTAGCATTTATGTCTACCATTATATCTTCATCAATGACCTCGATAATTGACATTAAAGGAGGACACGATCCTAGGACCTCCTTCCCTAGACACAGCTATAAATAGAGAGCTCAGCTATCATTGTAAAAGAGACGAATTTTCTGGCTAACTTACACTATATTCTATACAGAACTTAAAGACAATTTTACTTTCTCGCTTTTTGATCTCATTATCATTGAGCCCAGAAACCTTGTTCTCGGATTCATCAACTCTGCTATTTCATCTATATTTTAAGGCTAATTATTATATATTTTTTCAGTTATATCTTTATTTCAGGATCAAATTAGTTCACTTGTCTAGAAATCACAAACAAATTCAACTGTACCATTTTACGGGTAAAAAGTTTGGCGCCCACCGTAGGGCCTAGACAGCCGTGCAATTAAATTGATCCTTGCCTTTTTTACTAACGTACTTCGATTGTTTTGTCTTAGAGAAGGTCACAAAAATGGCAGATAACATTGTTAACAACATGTACAATCCTGAAATTCGAGGGGATGAACCTCATTTTGAGGATTCCATCAGTAACACCCACAATGAGGGGAATGACGCCACACCGGTGCATGAAAGGAAATATCATCGACATGTTCGGGAGACAACTCCTAATGATGCTAATGAGGAGCATGTCGTCAATGCAATAAGGGTCTTGCAAGAGAAACAGGTGATTATTCTAGGCCATCTCACGCGTCAGGATAAGGTTATGACGGAGTTGAAGTAGGCACTATCGGGGGCTTCAAATAATGTAAACATGCGAGATACAATTCCTCCCGGTGTCCCCGCAAACCAAACAACGCAGAGAGTCGACAACAACACTCCCAAGGGAGAAGTCGGCTCCGACAGGGCTGGGGGAAGTGGATTCGGTCTCAACAACGAGAACGACCCGTTCAAGAATGAACTTTTACGATTTATGAGGGAAGTAAACGCCCGCATGGATCAAATCCCGGGCACGCCACCAGTATTGAAAGTCCCGGACTCAAAGAAGTATACTCAGTTATCATATAAGCCGAGCGCGACACCGGAACTAATCCCGAAGCGGTTCAAAATGCCTGAAGTGCCAAAGTATGACGGGACTTCAGACCCACAGGAGCATATTACCACCTACACAATAACGGTAAAAAGAA
The DNA here is from genome assembly GCF_001879085.1 of Nicotiana attenuata. Lineage (NCBI taxonomy): Eukaryota > Viridiplantae > Streptophyta > Magnoliopsida > Solanales > Solanaceae > Nicotiana > Nicotiana attenuata. The sequence goes on from NC_031994.1 coordinate 56,184,416, forward strand.
ATGATCTAGATCCTCACAAAATTGAGTATATGTTGTTAAAGAAATTTGGAGAGACTCTCACGAAGGAAGACTTAACGTGGTATTCATTATTACCCGAGCATTCCATAGACTCCTTTGAGATGCTCATGGATTCTTTCATCAAGGCTCATGCCGGTGCTAGAAAGGTACAAGCCCAAAAGGCTGATATATTCAGGATCGCGCAAGGAGAATTCGAATTATTACGAGACTTCATTACCTGATTCTAGAAGGAAAGAATGTTACTACCGGCTATCCCGGATCAATGGGCAACTGAGCGTTCACCAAAGGATTGAATACGAGAAGTTCAGACGCTTCCCGGAAGCTGAAGGAAAGTCTGCTCGAGTTTCAAGCAATGACTTCGGCCGATGTCCACAACCGATACGAGTAAAAAATAAGGATCGAAGATGATCAGATTGGTTTCCATCGTCAACCAAAGGACGAGAGAAATATAGAGAAATCAAAAGATAATTATTACACGGATTGACGAACTTCGAGGGACCGATTTTTGCCCTACGAGCGAATCGAAGGTCGTGGCAGAGGCTTCCGAACAACAGACAAGTCCGCAGTTGACAAAAGGGCCGATCGTGGCCGTATCAACAGATCACTGCAGGATAAAGAAACGTCAAGGTCACAGGATCCTTCTTACCCCAAGTTATCGGAGTATAACATCAACGTCAGTATAGTGGAGTTGGTATCAACCATGAGAAACATCAAAGAGGCACAGTTCTCGAGACCTATGAGATCTGATTCCAACTAGAAGGATCCCAATTTATAGTGTGAATACAATGGGATGAACGGTCACCGAACAGGGGATTGCCGACACCTCCGGGAAGAAGTGGCAACACTGTTGAAGAATGGTCAGCTTAGAGAATTCTTGAGTGATCGAGCTAAGAATAATTATGGTCGGAACAAAGACAACGCGGAACCCTCGAAAGCAGGAGAAGAACCCCTACGCCAAACGATCAATATGATCTTTGGAGGGAATGAGATTAATGGGGTCACCTTTTCGGCAGCAAAGAAGACGAAAGTATCAATTACTCATAGTAAAAGGCTCCAGGAAGACGATATCACTTTTACGGAGGAAGATGCAGATGGTAATTTCTTTAAATGTATTAGATTTTAAGATTAAGCGTGTTCTAGTGGATCTAGGAAGTTCAGCCAATATCATACAATGGACGGTACTGGAGTAAGCTAAACTCATTAGAAGCATTATTCCGGCAACAAAGCTCCTCGGAAGATTCAACCTGGCAAGCGTGACAATCCGGGGAGAGATTTTGCTGCTCACGAACGCTGAAGGAGTAATGAAAACAACTCTTTTCGAAGTTTTAGACGGAGACATGGGATACAATATCATCATGGGAAAGCTGTGGTTACACGAGATGAAAGTTGTGCCTTCACCGTATCACCAATTGTTGAAATTTCCGACATCCGAGGGAATCAAGTAGATAAGGGGTGATCAACCGGCAGTAAGGGAGATGAATGCAATTTCAGTCTCCAGTAGCAAAGGAAAGGAGCGGGCGACATAGCAATTACAAGAATTGGCACCTACCCCCGAACCAGAGGAAGCCAGCCCGGGGACAGAGGAATCAGAACAGTATCAGGTGCCAAGGTATTTCCAAGCTCCAGAAGAAACTGACGCAATGAATTCCACGGTGGACAAACTAGAGCAAGTTGCGTTGTTCGAAGAATTCCTAGAAAGGAAATTCTATTTGGGAACAAGACTGCACCCGAAGCTCAGGTCTGCTTTTATTGAATTTCTGAAAATTAACGCCGATTGTTTTGCATAGTCGCACGAGGATATGACAGGTATCCCGACGGAAGCAGATGCATTGGCAAACTTGGGCTCATCGACATAAATCAAGGGATTGGAATTAGGGATGGTAGTAAAATTGATGAATTCGGTCCTGGATAAAGATGGTTACTATGAGGTGAATTCGACTAATTTGGTTCGGGACTGGAGAAATGAAATAATCGACGATCTCGAGCATGGGAAGCTGCCCGAAGACCTCAAAGCATCACGGGCGTTACACGCCAAAGCTGCACGTTATAGCTTCAAGAAAGGCATATCGTATAGAAAATACTTCCAAGACCCGTCGGCCCGGTGCTTAGGAGCATCATAAGCTAATTATGTCATGAGAGAGGTCCATGAAGGGATTTGTGGCAACCACTAGGATGCAGATTCTTTGGTGCTAGTTTGATCAAGATATTACTGGCCCCGCATGGAACAAGACGCCAAAGACTTCGTACGAAAATATGAAGTGCCAACGCTACGCACCACTAGTACATCAACCGGCATAACCCTTACATTAGGTTCGGTCCCCATGCTAATTCTGACTGACTATTTTTCTAAATGGGTAGAAGCAGGTCCTTATCAGAAGATCGGATAATGCAAAGTGATCGACTTTCCATGGGAGAATATAATTTGCAAGTTCGAAATACCAAATGAGATAGCATGCGACAATGGGCCGCAGTTTATCGGCATAAAAACTACAAAGTTCCTTGAAGATTTGAAGAAAAGAGGATCACCTCTTCACCTTATCATCCGAGCGCGAACGGTCAAGCGGTGTCAACAAACAAAGTGATTATTCAAAACCTCCGGAAAAGTTTGGAAGCGGCAAAAGGCAATTGGCCCAAAGAATTACCCGGAGTTCTATGGGCCTGCCGAACAACGACCAAGTCGAGCACATGAGAGACACCTTATTTCCTTGTGTACGGCGCAGAAGCTCTAATTCAGGTGGAAGTAGGGGAACCCACCTTGAGATATTTCCAGGCCGATGAAGAATCGAACAACGAAACAATGTTAATCAACTTGAAGCTGCTCGAGGAACGCATGGACTTGGCACGTGAAAGAATGGTAGCTCAAAAGCAAAGAATGGAGCGATATTATAATTGAAGAGCCAATTTCCATTATTTCAAGGTAGGAGATTTGGTTCTGAGGAAAGTAACCTAAAACACCCGGGAGCTCAACGTGGGGAAGCTGAGTCCAACGTAGGAAGGTCCCTACCGGATTTCAGCTATCATTGGGAAAGGTTTGTACGAGTTGGAGAACCAGAATGGAGATAAGTTGCCTAGCAACTGTAACGTGGCACACCTCAAAATATATTATTGTTGATGAACATTATCCGAGTAGAAAGTATGTGATGCACTCTTTTTTCCTTCATTTAGTTTTTGTCCCAATTGGGTTTTTCTGGCAAGGTTTTTAATGAGGCAGCGATAGAAAGCATACTACAAAGACAACAGCAATAAGACCTCCAATAGCAAGCCAAATAAACAAGCTTCCACTCGGGGACGGTTAGATAATCTTTGGCTCGATAGAAAATTCCCACTGGGAAGTTAAGTTTGCTATCGGACAAAGGTTACCCGACCGTTCACAAGAACAAACCACTTAAGTATTGTTAGATATTCTTTTGCTCGATAGCATGGATTCCTAAGGGGAAGTAAGGTGTGTTGCCGAGTTAAGGATTATCTAGAAATTCATTGGTGGGATCTTTGAAGGCGCAAGACTTCCACTGTTCCAATTCGCATTCTTCGCATTCGAACACTGGGGAATGATGTGAGGATACAGCAACACTGATTGCCATGTCAATCGGGGAGCAAAAATTTGGAAACAAAATACATCATCAAGACCGGGGACTGCGCAGCCAGCCCCATAGAAACATGTTGTACAAGACAGCCACAAATAATGGCAATTTCTTTTCAGCATAGCAAATGCTTATGTAATTTTGAAAATAGTAGGTATTAAATGAAATGAAATCCTTTTGTTTTTATCTTGTTTCTTGTCTGAATGATGAATTAACTTTGTCATTTGAAAGTTAAACAAGTACTTCAAATGTTAGTGTCGTAATGAAAAGGAGACGTCCTCTTCAAGAGCACCGTAAACATAAGAGGGTACTCTCTTATGAAATCCCTCATGTTAAAGGGTTGGTTTAGGAAGAATATGTGCCCGGAATCAAAATGCCTTCGGGGAAAAGGCACCCGAAGACGTATAAGAAAGGACGCAAAAAAGTAAATTTGCGCAAATACTTATAGAAACCTTCATGAAAAAGGAGTAATGCTCGGAACCAAAGTACTTCAAGGAGAGTGCATCCGAGACTACACATAGCAAAGTGCGAAGTGAAAACGTGCGCAAAATTCTTGAGCAAATACAAAAGCTAAAGACTTGCATGGATATTCAAACGAAAGAAAGGCTTAAACAATACTTGAGCAGAAATAGGTTTTATTTACAAGAACGTGCCAAAAAGTACAGAATGGGAAAAGAAAAGAAAAGCTAAACTACAGCATCTCCGGAACAAGGAAGAAGAGAAGTGTTCGCATCCACGGGAGAAGCAGGTGGGCACCGGTGGCTCGACATTTTCCCCAGTTTGGTCTTCAGCATTATCATCCTCCGATTCTTCTTCAGTTCCCAAAAACTCGGAAGCGGAAACAGAAGAACCAAAAGCATCAGACTGCGCCGGGAGTCCATTTTTAGCAGCCAACTCAAGCTCTCGGGTCCTAACAATTTCAGCATCAAAGTCAAGGATGCCTGCTTTGGCCTATTCCAAGATTTTTCTACTCATGCTATATATGGCGTAAGTTTTTTCAACAATGAGGGAAGCCGCTTGGCGTTTGCGTTTTTCTTTGAGTTGAGTTACCTCATCGGAGAGGTTTTTCCGTGCTGACCTAACAGATTGGAGGCTAACATTAAGGTCGCGGATAGTTGAACTAAAGAGCCTATTATGCTCGATATTTTTTTGTACTTCTCTTCCTACTGGGCACACTTCGCCTCCATAGCAGCAAGCTATTCTTTTTTGGAGTTCAATGCTACTTCTAATTCAATCACTTTTTCGGCAGTAGCAGCCTCGCGCTTGGTTGCAACAAGAATGACGTCTTGGACTTTAGCCCATCTGGCCTTGGCTTCATCAAATCTAACCCTCAGTGGGCCAATCTCTTGGCTAAGGGTTACCACCTCTTGCTCGCTTTGCTGCAAATGAGCCTACAAAATAAGGACCTTAGTGGCTTTGGTTTCTAGTTCCGAGAGGCGGAGAACAGTTTTCGCCAAAAGCTGATTCCGTTCGGAAGTAAGTTCCTCTTTCTTGCGAATCAACCTCTGAAGGCCTCGGAAGCAACAAAGTTGTCCTGCAAAACAATAGAAGTAAAACTTAGAATACATTCATGCAAAAGTCAAAGAAATAACAAAAGAAGAAAGGAACGCACTGCTGCGGCATTGTGCATGGTATTGTTCAAAAAACACTCTCCCGAGAGTGCTTGGGTCTTTTCCCAGACTTTAGGCTTCAGAAAATTAGCAAGCTCCACCGGCCGGGAAAGCAGGTTGCACCCAGTAGAGACCGAAAGGGTAACAATCCTCCTCTTCTGTGGATCTTTAGAAGGGGCAGCATAATTTTGTCCCAAATTCCCATGAACTGGGGACTGGGGAAGAGGAGTACCCTCTCCGTGGTCGGATGCGGCTGGTGGAGATGATCTAGCAGTTGCTGGTGGAGGAATGGATGAAGATGGAAATGATGTAGCAGTTGCTGGTGTTGGTGAAGGTGGAGATGAAGCTGATGGAGTTAAAGGACAAAAAGAAGCAACATCAAATTCTGTGCTAGTGATGTATGTTCGCCAACCAAAGACGGCAAGGATCCGGTACTCAGTCCCTTAATACTAGACGCAACAATTGGGGCTCGAAAACGGGAATTGGCATTATCCATAAAATCAAACTCTCCCCAAAGTGCCGAGACATCGTCTTCGGTTGGTGTAACTGCCTCAACAGGTCGAGCATCCTATTGAGACGATGAGGATCGTCGCCTTCTATGTAGAGAAGTTCCCTCATCACTAGCTTCTTCATCATCATTAATCATCACGGTGTCTATCACCGGCCCGAAAGGAGAACCAGTCACCATTACCACCAGAGATGATTCAGGGGCATCAGTCTTTTCCCTCTTATTCTTTTCCCCGACCGTAGAGGAACGTTTTCTCTTTGGTTGTTTGTCCTCTAGCCGGGGACTCCTTACAGAAGCATTCGTGCCCGAAGATGGCCCGAAGATACCTGTTCGAGTAAGTGCCTCTTGAAGCAGCCTCGTTGCATCAGCAGGATCAGCCAAAATATCCTCCTCGGGGACATCAACCTAGCCCGCAGGTAGACCTAATTTCATGAACAAGTCGGAAGGATTCAACCAAGTTCTTCACGTAAAAAATGGAGGCAATGTAAGTTAAAATTACCATAATTTTTGGCCTTCCACCCGTACTTAAGGGCCAGTTCTTTCCACAATGAGTTTTGGGCGTCGTAAAGTCCAAGATTTTCTGAACCCACCGATCCAAGCCTTCCACCACCGGTGGGGTCCATCGAGTTACTGAAACATACGAAAGATGAAGAATCAATACGGTCATGGAAGAATTTAGTGAAAGAAAAAAATACCGAATAGAGGTCTTACGAGTTCGGTTCCAAGTGGCCGGAAAGGATGAAGCCGTTGACGGAATGATATTATTGGTGGCAACTGCAACGAACCGTTCCTTCTACCCACGGTCATTATCATCATCAATGCTAGTCAATAGAGCATGGTGGCCACGTTTGCAGAGGTTTATCATAACCCCCCTCCCCCCCAGAAAATCTTGGGAGAGTAAAGGTTCATTATACGAGCTAATGTTAGATCTTCTCTAGTCTCCTAGTCTCCTGGCATAGGCGCCAAAGGCAGGCAACCGTTCTCTACACTGAAGGACTTACCTGTGCTAAGCACACTTGGTAGCAAAGGCAAAACTTCACAATCACGGAATCAAGCTCTCCGCTCAAAGAAAATGCACCCAAAGTAAAGGGATACGTGTATAAATATGTAAAACCTTCCCTGAGAAGGGTAGCTCTCTCCGATAGATCATGAGCGATGATGTCCAACTCATGGCAATGGCAGTCTTCCTTCACAGTAGGAATACTGGAAGGACAAATGGAAGAAGGATACCTACTAACAACTCATGTACGAGGGTTAGCAGTAGGAAATTTCTCTTTAAAATCCTTTGTGTTGCTGAGTCTTCTTGGGATGAGTGAACTCACCATTGGAGGAGCAGGGTCTTCGGCCTTATTTTTGTTCTTAGAAGAACCAACGCGTTTAGAAGAAGAAGCCATTGAATAAGAAGAAGTAAAAAGGTTTTTGCTTGGAGAGAATTAGAGAAAAGATGGAGAACAAAAGATAAAAATCAGAAGGGAAGCTCAAGAAATTTTGAAGTGCATAGGAGAAGGTTGATGCGTATAAGTAAAATTTTGACAGCTAAATTCATAAATAATGATTACCTCGATAATCGGCAAAAACTGTGTTGAATCGTGGGATGACGCATGTTTGGGGCATTTAATACGGAAAGACGTGCGTCTAATCAACCGTCAGAAACCTTCAGAGGGAGTAATAGTAATTCCCGCCAAAAGAGTATTTCTACCAACTTCCCAGTAACACAAAGTTATGTCACCGGAAAGTAGGGGGACTATCTGTATAGGGTAAAATACGAAATGACATGTGGTCATCTAAAGGATGGACACGTGGAACCCAAGGCGGAGATTCCCATCGAACGCAGCTACTCCGCTTATCATCGGAAGGAATAACGATCATAAAGGTGTATTAAATGCTCTGCGCCCGGTAGCATTTAATAGAGAATATTCCGCAACATTAAGTGCGACGACCTGTTACAAGGAATTTGGCATTTATGTCTACCGTTATATCTTCATCAATGACCCCCATAATTGACATTAAAGGAGGGCACGATCCAGCAAACTCCTTTCCTAGACCCAGCTATAAATAGAGAGCTCAATTATCATCGTAAAGGAGATGAATTTTCTGGCTAACTTACACGACATTCTATGCAGAACTTAAAGACAATTTTTCTTTCTCGCTTTTTGATCTCATCATCATTATGCCCGAAAATCTTGTTCCCGGATTCATCAGCTCTGCTATTTCATCTACATTTTAAGGCTAAGAATTATATATTTCTTCAGTTATTCCTTTATTAGGATCAAATTAGTTCGCTTGTCTAGAAACCACGAACAAATTCAACCGTACCGTTTTACGGGTAAACAGTTGTAAAGGTTGGAGTTTGGTTCAACATAAGTGTGGGGTTTGAATTGTTAATGTATATGTATTAAAGTGATCAGGGAGGTGTAGTCACTATATCTAAATATATCCTACCCGTCCCATATCCTATATTACAACCAAATAAAGTCCTACTTGATCTTTGAATGACTGAGCTCGAACTAGTAGTATATTACATTACGGGCAAACTTATAGAATGTCTTCTGTGGCGCATGAATCTTAACTCTGAGAGTGAGTGGATTCTTTCTATTTTGAGTTCTTATTTGTTCTCTAACTTGATTCTGTGTAGAGTTATTCCCTATTATTTGTGTGAGAGCACATGGCTTGTGAAAAGGTAATTTTTTTGGCCTCTGTGTTAGAGTAAGTGAGCAAGCTTTTGAAAAATACGTGGTGCTTGTGAGTTGAGAGCTTGAGGCTAAGATATTTGTATGGTGCTTAGTCTGCTAATTTTCTTGGCAGGATGAGTTAGGAGAGTTGCTCGAAAAGGTCATCTCTATTTGAATTGCAATTTGATTACTCGAGGACGAGCAATGGTTCAAGTGTGTGGTGTTGATGGTAGGCTACGAACCCATATTTTGGCTATCTTTTACACTCTAATTGCTACACTTTGCATGTATTTGAGTCTAATTGTTAGTAATTTGTACTTACTATTTCAGCTTTCTATTTTACTGTGTCCAAGAAAATGTTCAAATTTTACGACATATTACGCCCCAAAACTGAATTCTATTTTTCTTAAGTCATACGTCAACATCTAGCCTAAAAATATTTTAAACAATTCATATTTTGGAGATTTTCTTCAATTATATATTACTACAAACTAAATCAAGTTGGAGACTTATTGTTGTAACAGGGAGTGTATAAATATTACTACAAGCAATTGCAAATTTTAATAGTCAAAAGTTTACATAATAGGTGCATTAATTATCATGATTAAAGAAAATATTTTAACTCTTGGGTTCGAGGCCTGGGTATATAATCGCATTTGTTAGAACATATTTTACCACCCAATATATTTACCGCTTGTGGCCATTGTGGTTTCACAACAATAACCACTAGACAAAGCAAATATTTATTTCTTTCTTGGAGTATTTTGTATGAGATTATGGGAGGGGGGGGGGGGGGGGGGGGGGACAAGGTATAGATAAGGAGATAAATACTAGGAATCAGAGAGTTTCGGAGACCAATAGTCAATATCAATTTGGATGAAAATTTAAAAAAATAAAATAAAAGGTATGGATAAGGAGATAATAGCGTATATTTTTTTTCGGGGGGAAGGGGTTTTCCTTATGTTTTTTTAGTATATTTTATTTAATTTATATGAATATGGAGTTTGGATCAGGTCGGGTCGTTCCTCTTTTAATTGGATCACTATTTGTTAGATTGAAAATAAAAAATATTGTATCGAAAAGTTTGTTTGGTTTTTCAGCAATTGTGACTTCTGTGCGAATAGGTGAAGTCTTGGGAAGTTTGTGTTAAAATATAATTATATAATTTTAATAAAAAAATTATAGTTATATGATCATTTGTGAAATTTATCCTACATGTGTTTCACTGCTGAGTTCTTTGGAATAATTTACCTAACAGAAATAGATATTATTTTGCCAATATATTAATGTCCTTTATCTTTTAGCAGTTTCGGGAAACCATTATCCATGCTGAAATAGTCGTAGTTGTTAACTTGTTATTGCATAGTAAGTTGTAACTGAATTAGAGTATTAGGTAGCTTAGGAGGTTAGCTGAATTAGTTAGATGATCAGTAGTTGACGAGCGCAAAATACAATACGAAATTAATGCTCGCTAGCCAAAAATAGTGTAGTTTAATATCGTCTTCACAGTGATAGGATTTAAACAATGTTCAACTAATTTCTGGCTTAAACCCTATACAAGATGATCAATACTTGATTTGAGGTAATTAATAACTAAAATTAACTACTAAATAAAGATTACGAGAACTAAAAATGGTTTGTAAACAATATGAGAAATAAGGGCCATGACATGATGGGTGTAATATAGTTATTCGGGATTTTACTCTATTTAAATTCGCTTCTAATGTTCTAATGATTCTCATGAATTCACTCGATAATTAGCTTAAACGTAAGGTCAAGATTCCTCTCTCGATTAAATCTAAACTCTACAAAATAAACTAATATGAAGCATTGTGAAGATATGCAAGAATACGTTAATGGACTAGTCTTTAGGAAAACGTCTCTCGAATATTCTCCTAACTTGGTTTAATCAATAATTCAAGAAGCTCTCTCGATTACTTAGAAGAATCACTAAATTAAACCAAACCAAATAACGCAAAGATAATCACCAAAATATTTTTCTTTCAACTAAATAAACTGGTGAATAATTTCGCAATCAATTCAAAGCTCCATAAATGTATTCAAACAATTAAACTAGAGTTAAATCTACAAACAACACTCAAAATACCATGTCTGTCAAAACCCTAGGGAAGAACTACTCCATAGATATGGAGAAAATCATCACAAATAAGCTTAAGAACATAGAACATCAAAGACAAATTTACGATACAAACTCCTGTATTGCACCGATTGTTGGCAAGAGAATTGATGAAATCTTGTGTCTTCAAGCCGTAGTAGCTCCCCAAAACTCTCGTAGGTCGAATTCCTATAAAAATCATATTTTTGGTGTATTTATACCATGTAGGAACGGGCCCAGACAAAGCTATCATATCCAAGCCGAAGTAGGAGAAACACTCTATAAAATTTGCACATGCGCGGCGCATGGCACGCCGCCCCACGCGGTGCGCCTGTGAAGAAGTTCAAAGAGTTGACTTTTACACTCTGTAGGAGTTTTGCACTAGGGCCCCACGCATGATGCGGCGCGGTAGTGCATTTTACCAGAGTAATATTTTTTTTCACTTTTTGACTTCCAGACTTGGTCCTCGACCCCTGAACATGATCCCGACTTAATTTTTTGGGCTTCTACTCAGACTTCAAAGCTCCACATCATCCATTTTAGCTCCAAACTTGTTTCTCCACTGGATATCACACCCTACACAGCATAACATAAGTAATAAGTATAAAGTATTGGCAATTAAGCTCAAAGTGTAGTAACTAGAGTGCAAAATGTAGTTAAAAACGTGAGTTCCTATCCTACCATCAACACCCATACTTAGATAATTGCTCGTTCTCGAGCAATCAAACTACACTGCAAATAGAGACGACTTTTTTCAAGCAACTTCCCTAACTCATCATGCCAAGAATATTTAAAACAGACCAAGCACCCTACCGTAACATCTTAGCCTCAAGACTCGACTCACACGCGCCACTTATTTTCTTCAAATACCTGCTCACTTACTCTAAAACAGATGCCAAAGACATTACCTTTCCTTCACAAGTCATGTGCCCTCACACAATCAATAGAGAGTAGTTCCACACACAATAAAGTCCAAGAACAATTAGGAACTCAAGATAGAAAGAATTTACTCACTCTCAGAAATAAAATTCATATGCCATAGAAAATGTATCATAGGCTTGCCCGTAGTGTAGTACTCTACTAATTTGAGCTCATTCAGTCAAGTACCAGTCAAGGATCAAGCAGGACTTTAATTTGTTGTAATGTAGGCTGTGGGAGTGGTAGGATACATATAGATAATAGTGACTACACCTCCCTAAGCACTTTAATACATATGCATTAACAGCTCAAACCCCACACTTATGTGGAACCAAACCCCAACCTTCACACATAATAGCATCAAGCTCCCAATATCTTTAAGTACTAACAAGATGAGAACTACCACTAGGAAAGACTCAATTTTTTTCTTCTCTAAGTTCTAATTTCTTCCAAGCAAACTCACTATTTTTTATTTCTTTTAATTGCTCACAAGCGGCTCCCATAATTTTTTCAAATAATGCACCTTTCTCCTTTTCCAATAGTTCCACGCAAAAACTCGACCATACCTCAACTTAACTTTTACAAGCTCATAACAAAATCAAGTGCTCAAGAGAGATAGAAGGTTCAAATAGATAGTCAATTCAAACAAGGATCAGGCTTGCAGTGTGGTTGCCAAAAATGTAGGATTATAGGCTCAACATGGCTAACTAAGATACATTCAATTAGATGGGTCACGGGCAAATATGTGACTCAACAAAGAAATGCATATATCACTTCCTAGCCTGAACAAGACTTCTAATTCGCTTTGCAAACATACGGGTCAAGTTCTAGACATCAACTGACATGCACAGAGTATCAACAAAAATCTCACACACACATTGGCATATAACTCACTTACGATCGGATCTATCCCGACTCTCTAGTCAAAGTAGTAGCAAAGTCAAAATCAAACAATTTAAGACACTTATACATGAGTCAAGAATTGAGCATAAGCATCACAACTAAGGTACTCACAACTTTCAAGGCACATTAAAGTCAAGAAAAGTCATCTCCATTTAATACCATAGCACAAGACTTCACTATTCCTAATAAAAGAAAAACTAACTAGAGTCGGTTCAAACAAAAGCTTTGGAAAAGAATCGCAGCACAAAGAAAAACCAAGGGGGAATTGTTACACTATCTAAAAACTAAAAGACATTTTTATAATTTTTTAATTTTCTTTTCGACCTTAATCCCTCAAGAAAACAGCCGAAGAGATCATCATCGAGAAAAGTCTAACTTTTTTATAAAATAATGACGAAAAAACACAAAGATTTTAAAAAAAATACACATGACGAAAAGAAAATACAAAGATTAAAAAAACGCATATACATATTTACATCCCACCCCACACTTTGAATTGTGGTATGTCCCCATGACACACAAGTAAAAAGTAGAAGGTAAAGGAAACTTCCCTGAACTTATTCCGCTTTCGAGAGCTTATGAAGTCAACTCCTAATTTTGAATTCATTCCTTGTTTCTGCTCTTTGGCATTCTTCACGGAGCTTATTAGGCCAAAGTGTTCAAAGGATATCTGCAAGACTGCTCTTTTTTTTCTTGTTTGTCATCATTTTGAGTGGTGAATTGTTCTTGTAGGATGATCCTCAATTTGTTCCTGCAATCTTTCACATGATCACTGATCGAAACCAACCCTACACCACTATAGAGTGGCAAGAGCGGTCGATGTAGCTTTTACCCGATAAGTCGGGATCGGATCCACAAAGAGCTAAGAAAGGTTTGGAATTGGATTCCTATCTAATCTAGCAATATGCAATGTTCTTAATTGCACTTCCAATCATTCTTGTTTGTTTGTTACTTCTAATTTAATACTAATGATGCACCAAATTAAGCTAAGTAGATATTTTTGTAGGGTTTTATAAATTGGTAAAGAGGCACTAGGGAAGTGACTTACTCCTAGGTGAGTATCTAACGGGATCTAAAACTTAGGGCAAATTGTTATAGCTGGGATCGTGATATAGCCAATGTACGAAACTACTCACTCTATACCTCTCGGTAGTTTGAGTGACTTTTCCCTAATTGGCTTTCTCAAGTCCAATTGGTGTTCAAATTTGTGCAAGCAAAATTGGCTCAAGTTGGGTATTACTATCTCTAGGTTTAACCCTTTAATTGGGGCTATCAATCTCTTGAATGTGATAGAACAACACCCCAATTCCTTGTTGGCCTGAATTTCCTAAACTTGGACTCTCTTTCTCAAGAAGAGCCTAAGTCAAGAAGGCACAAATTAGTGTTTGCAACCACCAATTCAACATTAAAAGCACAAAACAGGCCAAATATCATTCACCCATAAACATCTAATCCCTAAAATAAGAGACCCATTAAATACACACACTAGGGTTGAGCCACAACCCTAGCTAATGGGTTTAGCTACTTATAATTGAAGAAGAAATCATAGATTGAGATGAAGAATAACCCATAAAATATAATTACAAGATAAGATATCTAAGATGAATTGCTAAACAAGCTACAAAATTACTCAAAATAGGTAAAATACGGCGTTCACGTGCTCAACTACAGATAAGATAACCTAAAAATATGAAAAAGAAGTATTTATACACAGCTAAATTTTCCGGACAAAAATGCCCCTGACGGAGGTACCGCTGACAGCGGAAAATGGGCCGTTGCAGCGGTGAGGCTACCGCGGTCGCATAAAATCACCGCGGACCGCGGTCTTCTAGTTTTAGCTTCTATTTTGACTCTCTGAATCTCTTCACCGCGGACCGCTATCGCGGTGAAGTCACCGCTACCGCATAAACGGTCAGCGGTGACTTGAGAAGCCCATAATTGCATCTCTCTGAATCTTGCCACCACGGACCGCGATAAAAGGACCGCTGTCGCGGTAGGTCCTTCTCGTCCGCGGTTGATTTTCCGATGTAGCGCTCAGTTGACTCATCTTTGACTTGTGCAAGTTTCACTCCTTTTTGAGCTGGTTATGACATCCTTGTCTCTTTTTGACCAAACGCTGCAAACAAGCACAACACGTTAGCTTTTGGAAATACTTGTACACACTTTTAGTCCAAAACTCAAGCAAAAAGGAGCATAAAATATACTAGAATCCCTAGTTATCAATCACTCCATGCATCTTTCTGTAAATCGCCAAAAATTAAATCCACATGATCAATAGAATAAGAAAACAAAGAAGAAAGGTCATGAGAATACTCCTCTAGTATGTCCAAGACCATTTGTTCCTCATTCTCTTCTACTAAAGGTTGTAAAGGTGGATGGTGGTTTAAACTCTTGTTTATTCATTATTTCACACTCAACCAAAGCCTTATTTTCAATAATCTCAATTGAATCAGAGTATTCTTGAAGAGTGATAGCTTCTCTTGTAGTTGCTCATCCTCTTGGGCATGCTCATTCTCACAAGGTATCTCCTCCATATATTCACCATTACAATGCAATGAGCTTTCTGAAAGTATACTTACAATTTGGCTCACTTGCGTTGTTAGGTTCTTAATGGATTCATTATTTTGTATAAATCTTTCTTCAACACTATTCATGAACTTATATATAAGCTCTTCTAAGCTACCATTCTCCTCTTGAGGTGGTTGTCTCTCTTTGCTTTTGTTCCAATCATAATCAGAGTATTCATCCTAACAAAAGTTAAAATTGTGCGTATATGACAAGTGATACCTGTACGGACTAGAAATCGAGTGATACTTTTCAAAATATGAACCGCAGGAGGAATACTTACCTGCTTTACATCGACCCATAGGTGATTTCTCCTACATTTAAAACAAATAGCAGACTTGTGATAGTGTTCAGCTGCTAACTCTGCAACTTTTTGCGTAGGCTGGTTGTACTCCATCTTCAACAGCAATTAGAGTTCAATATCAGAAATATTTTCTTCAAGCTTCTCCTTAGCACTTGTCTGGTGCTATAAAAAAATCTTAAAGACAAGTTAACTAATAAAATAATTAAAAAGAAAAAAAGATTCCAAAGTAGCACGAAAAACTATTTTGAACACTATTGATTTTCAATCCCGGCAACAACGTCAAAATTTGACGAGCGCAAAACACAATAAAAAATTAATGCTCGCTAACCAAAGATAGTATAGTTTAATTATCGTCTCCACATGGATTGGATTTAAACAATGTACAAGTAATTTCTAGCTTAAACGCTATTCAAGATGATCAATACTTGATTTGAGGTAATTACTAACTATAATAACTACTAAATTAAGATTACGAGAACTAAAAATGGTTTGTAAATAATATGAGAAATAAGGGCCATGACATGATAGGTGTAAGATAGTTATTCGGGATTTAACTCGATTTAAATTCTCTTCTAATGTTCTAATGATTCCCATGAATTCACTCGATAATTATCCAGTACTACTCTTGGTGGAAGACTAGAATGATAGATCACATACAGTCTGAGGACTACGAGCTATGGGACATAATTAGTGATGGTCCACTGTCTACCTTGAAGAAAAATGTTGAATTAGTAGATGTGTCAAAGACAAGAGCTGATTGCAATACTGAGGATTGAGGAAGTGGGAAAAGAATCCCAAAGCCAAGAAATGGCTTGTCTGTGGACTTGGTCCAAATGAGTACAATAGAATCTAAGTTGTTCCACTACCGAGCAAATTTGGGACACACTGCAAGTGGCCCATGAAGGAACAACTCAGGTGAAAATATCAAGAGGAACCCTACTATACTCTCAGTATGAAAACTTTGTCATGAAAGATGGAGAAACTATTCAGGAGATGTACACAAGGTTCACTACATTAATAAATGAACTAAAATCTCTTCGAAGGATTATCCCTGAAGATGAGAGGGTTGAGAAGATACTTACTAGGGTTTTGCCAATCACTTGAGAAAGCAAAATCACTGCCATTCAGGAATCAAAGAATATTTCCACACTTCATTTGGATGAATGGATTGGAAATCTCATTGCTTATGAACTTAGAAGACAAACCATGAAAATGGATATGCCTAAGAAGGAAAGGAGTCTGGCACTCAGAATTACTGAAGGTTCTAGCCTGGAAGATGATGAAATGGCAATAATTACCAAAGACTTCAAGAAGTACCTAAGGAGAGGAAAGGATCCTTCAAGAAGTGGAAGCTCCAAAGAAGCAGGCTAATAATGTATGCTACAAGTATAGAAATACTAATCACATGATCAAGAACTATCCTTCTTGGCAGATTGAATGGAAGAAGTAAAGAGTTGAATAAAGGAACAGAAAGAAGGAACAGGTTCATCCCAAGAAAGGCAATAACAAAGGATCAACTAAAGCAATGGTTGCTGCTTGAGGAGATAGTTCAGATGAAAGCTCGGATGATGATGATGATGAACGAGCTCTAATGGCTATTGAAGAATTTAATGAAGAACTTGAGGTAAGTGTATTTCAATTAAAAGATAAAATCAAATTCCTGTCTAAAGAAAGACTGTCTGAATTACTGTTGGAATTAATTGATGAGTCTGAAAATGTGAATAATGAAAAGGAACAGTTATCAAAGGAGTGTGCCATTTTGAAAGCAAAATGCAAAAACCTAGAACTTAAGGCTTGTGAAACTAAAAATGAAAATATTGTGTTGAAGAACCAGGTTCATGCACTTGACACATCTGTTCTGGAACTTAGATTTAAAAATCTAAAACTGAAGTTAGAAACAGTTAAAAAGATAGCTACTGACATACAACTCTCACTAGAAAAGGATCTAGGAAAGGTAAAAGATGAGATGTATAAAAGAGATGAACTGGTGAGAACATTGAAAGAGGACTTGACTAAGGTTAAGCACGAGTTAGATAGACATGTAAATGAACAGGTCCTCTGATGCACTTTCATGGCTACAAGAACATCATAGTAGTAACAGCAGGCGACTTGGCTTTGGGAATTTTGCACCTAATTGGGATCCCAAAAGCAAGTACCTCACACTCCATGAGAACAAGATTTGCACACACTGTGGTAACAATGTTCACTATAAGAGTGAATGCACTACAAAAGAAAAGGCAAGTCAAAAGAACAGAAATCTTGTTTTAGGGAAGAATAGGTTGCCAAATTGGGCTAAAAAGAACTTGATATATCCTTTTTCCTATAGAAAGGGACCCAACTAGTTTGGGTTCCTAAGACTAACACCTGATTTCTTTTTGTAGGTCCAAGTGAAGGAGAGAAACCAAATATGGTACATAGACAGTGGCTACTCAAATCACATGATAGGAAGCAAGAACCAGTTCCTTTCACTTGAGGACCTTAAAGGAGGTAATGTCTCCTTTGGAAATGGAAAAAAAGGTGAGATCATTGGGGTTGGAAAGGTAGGTAAGTTTGACTCTCATTCTATTGAGAATGTATACTTGATAGATGGATTGAAATACAGTCTAATAAGTGTATCACAACTGTGTGATAGAGGTAACACGGTAGCTTTCACCACTACAAAGTATTTTGTGATAATATTACCACTGACAAAATAGTTTTGCGGGGAAAAAAGGAGAATAACATATATGTGGTGGATCTGTTCACACTTTCAGATAATGAACTCACCTGCTTAAGTGTGTTGGACAATAATCCCCTCCTTTGGCACAAGAGACTTGGACATGCAAGTTTAAGCCAACTCAAAAAACTAGTCTCCAAGGACTTGGTGATAGGGTTGTCTAACATTAAGTTCAAGGAAGATAAAGTTTCTGAGGCTTGTGCAAGAGGGAAGCAGGTAAGATCCTCTTTTAAAAGCAAGAAAATGGTAAGTACTACCAGGTCGATGGAACTGGTCCATATGGATCTGTGTGGATCAGTGAGGACAATGAGCAGAGGTGGTAAAAGATATGTTATAGTGCTTGTTGATGATTACTCTAGGTTTACTTGAACACTGTTATTAACATCTAAAGATGAAGCATTTAACATGTTCAGTTCATTTGTTAGAAAAACCCAAAAACATTAGGTAATCAACTGGCATTAATTAGGTCTAATCATAGTACTGAATTTGAGAATGCTAAATTTTCTGAATTTTATGATGAGCATGGCATAGATCATAATTTTTCTGCTCCTAGAACTTCACAACAAAATGGAGTAGTTAAAAGAAAGAATAGGACATTGGAGTAAATGGCTAGGACTATTCTACTTGCTAGTAAATTGCCTCATAGTTTCTAGGCAGAAGTTGTGAACACTGCATGCTACATCATAAATAGGTGCATGACTAGACTTCTTGTTGAGAAGACTCCCTATGAGTTACTTAAAGGGAGAAAGCCAAATATATCCCACCTTAGGGCATTTGGATGCAAGTGCTTTATGCACAATAATGGAAAAGACTCCCTAGGTAGGTTTTATCCCAGAAGTGATGAGGGAGTATTTTTGGGATATTCTTCACACAGTAAAGCTAAATAAGATTTATAACAAAAGAACTATGTGTGTAGAATAAAGTGTTCATGTTGTTGTTGATGAACTTCCTTCAGAGAGGAAGGAACCAGATGATAAAGAAATTGGGCTGGTAAGAAACTTAAATAAAGCAACAGTCCAGCCTGAAGTTATACCAAAGAAAGGAACAAGTCCTTCCACCCACGACAACCTGATAGGGGGAGCTGAACAGAGATGAACTAATCCTCAATCCTCGGGGGAACCTGTCCATGTACTTATTCCTCAGCAAAAAAACATTGAAGGAACATCTAGGGGAAACCAGTTAGTTGTGAAGCCTAACAAGTATCAAAGTTCTCATCCCATTGGGTACATAATTACTTATCCAACCTCTGGAATCAAAACCAGATCTTCTTTAAAAAGCCTTTGTGCTTTTGATGCTTTTCTATCTCTTATTGAACCTAAAAATATTTTTGAGGCTTTGCAGGATGCAGACTGGGTGAACACAACACAAGATGAACTCAACCAATTTGAGAGAAGTCAAGTTTGGCATTTGGTACCAAGACCCAAGGAAAGAATAATGATTGGCACTAATGGGTATTCAGAAACAAACTTCATGAAGATGGAAAAGCTACAAGGAACAAGGCAAGATTGGTGGTTCAAGGATATAGTCAAAAGGAAGGCATAGACTATGATGAGACTTTTGCTCCAGTTGCAAGATTGGAAGCAATTAGACTCCTTATAGCCTTTGCTGCTTACATGGAATCCACTCTCCATCAAATGGATGTCAAGAGTGCCTTCCTCAATGGCTATGTAAAGGAAGAAATCTTTGTCAAGCAACCTCCTACCTTTGAAGCAAGGAATGTCCTACTCACGTGTACAAACTTGACAAGGCACTTTATGGGCTAAAGCAGGCTCCAAGAGCACGGTATGAAAGATTGTCTAAATTTTTGCTTGAGCATGGATGCAAGAGAGGTACAATTAACAATACTTTATTCTTGAAAGAATAAGGGAAAGATCTCTTGGTAGTTCAGATGTATGTTGATGACATAATCTTTGGAGCAACAACTGATAAGTTAAGTAAAGAATTTGATAAGCTAATGGGGAGTGAATTTGAAATGAGTATGATGGGTGAGCTCAAATTCTTTTTAGGCTTACAAATTAAACAAAATTAAATTTGAACTATGATCCATCAGCAAAAGTATGTGAAAGAGTTGCGTAAAAGGATTAAAATGGAAGATTCTAAGGAAATTGACACTCCTATAGCAACAGCCACGAAATTGGATTTGCATGAACCTGGTTCATCTGTTGATCAGAAGATGTATAGGGGAATGATTAGCTCTTTGTTATATCTCAGTGCTTGTAGACCTCACATTATTTTCAGTGTAGGCCTTTGTGTTAGATTCTGGCAAATGCAAAGAAGTCTCACTTGAAGGTTGTCTAGAGGATCTTGAGATACCTAAAAGGCACAACTGATCTTTGCCTATGGTATCCAAAATATAGTAAATTTGATTTAGTGGGATATGTTGATGCTGATTATGCAAGTTTTCTTGTGGATAGAAAGAGCACTTCAGGTATAGCACACCTTCTTGGCTCATGTCTTGTGTCTTGGGCCACCAAAAAGTAAAACTCGGTGGCTTTGTCCACTACTGAAGCTGAGTATATGGTTATTGCCTCATGTTATGCTCAATTATTGTGGATTAAATAGCAATTAATAGACTTTGGAATTGATGTAGGTTGTATCCCAATATTTTGTGACAACACTAGTGCCATTAGTATGACCAAGAACCCGGTTCATCACAAAAGAACTAAGCATGTAGATGTTAGGCATCAGTTTTTGAGGGACAACTATGAGAAGGGTTTGATCACTATGGAATTTTGTGCTACTGACAAGCAAATAACTGGTATCTTCACAAAAGCTCTAAGTGGAGATCACTTTGAAAGGAATATGTTAGAATTAGGGATGATTAAGATCACCTAAAAGGAGCTAGTTCTAACTCAACGACTGGCTAGATAAATTATGAATTTTGTAAATTATTAGATTAGATATTACTCAGTCTTATACTTTAATTAGTATACTCTTGTGCTATGTGCTATAATGTCTCACTCATGTCTAATGATATTACTCTTATTTTCTTGGAAAATTCAGTTTACGCAAGGGAACCTTCAGTGAAGAACCTAGTTCATTGATCGAGGCCAACCCTGTACTACAACAAGTAGCAAGAGAGGTCGAAGCAGCTTTTACCCGATGAGGTCGGGATCGATTTCCACAGGGAGCTAGAAATTGGAATTGAGTTTCTATCTAAGTTAGAGTTACGTAATTGTTCCTAATTACACTTCTAAATATTTTTGGTTTTTTATTTAACTTCTAAGTTTATACTACCAATATGCTAAATTGAGCTAAGTTAAGCTAAGAAGAGACTATTGAGGATGTTCTAATTGGTTAAAAGGCACTAGAGAAGTGACTATCACCTAGGTGGATAATTAACGGGTTCTTGTATCTAAGGCTAGGTTGTCATATTTGGGAATTACGATATAACCATTGCAAGATTCTACCCACTCTATACCTCTCGGTAGTTCGAGTGATTTTGCCCTAATTGACTTTCTCAAGATCAATTGGGTATGAATATTTGTGCAAGCAATTAAGGTTCAAGTCGAGTATTACGATCTCTCGGTTTAACCTTTAATTGGGGCTATCAATTCTCTTGAGTACGCTCCAATTCCTTGTTGGACTAATTCTAGAGACTTAGGCTCTCTTTCTCAAGAAGAGCCAAAATCAACAAAACATAAACTAGTGTTTGCAACCACTAATTCAGCAATAAAATCATAAATTAGTCCAAATATCAAACACCCATAGACATTCAAACCTTAAAACATAAGACCCATCAATTACCCACACTAGGGTTGAGCCACAACCCTAGCTGATGGGTCTAGCTACTCATGATAATAGAGAAAAACAAAGAAATAGATGAAGATAAACCCAAAAAATTAAATTACTAATTAAAACTTGAAGATTCAATGATAAAACTATTGTAAAATTACTCCAAATGGCAAGAAAAGCCTATTCACTAGCGCAGCTCTGTTCTAAAATCTAACTGCTGACCTAAAAATGGGAAAAGAAACTATTTATACTAGGCCGAAAATCTTGGACAAAAATACCCCTGTGCGGCCAGTGCGGACCGCACAAAATCGAGTGCGGCCGCACTAAGGCTTTCAGCTGGAATTCTTGCTCTCTGATCTTGGCCACCGCGGACCGCACAAAATGCACCGCGGCCGCAGTGGCTCCTATTGCGGTCCGCACAAAATGGAACGCGGATCGCATTGGCCATCACCCTCCAATTTGATGCTCTCTGAAGTTGAGCTCTGAGGACCGCACGAAATCGAGTGCGGCCGCAATGAACCCAAGAGGCACCTCATCATCTCCAATCTCATCTACCTCCTCCCCCGCAACCACATTGCCAAGAGGGTCATTGTTGTTTGCTGCCATTTTGCACCTGAAGTTGTGACACACACAAATTAGTAACAAAGAAGGAAAAAAAGAACAATTCACAAAACTACTAAGATAGATAATCAAGACCGTTAGCTCCCCGGCAACGGCGCCAAAAAGGTGATCGAGGTCGACCCTGTACTACTATAGAGTAGCAAGAGAGGTCGAAGCAGCTTTTACTCGATGAGGTCGGGACCGATTTTCACAGAGAGCTAGAAATTGGAATTGAGTTTCTATCTAACTTAGAGTTGCGTAATTGTTCCTAATTACACTTCTAAACATTTTTGGTTTTTGATTTAACTTCTAAGTTTATATTGCCAATATGCTAAATTGAGCTAAGTTAAGCTAAGAAAAGACTATTGAGGATGTTCTAATTGGTTAAAAGGCACTAGGGGAGTGACTATCACCTAGGTGGATAATTAACGGGTTCTTGTGTCTAAGGCTAGGTTGTCATATTTGGGGATTACGATATAACCATTGCACGATTCTACCCACTCTATACCTCTCGGTAGTTCGAGTGATTTTGCCCTAATTGACTTTCTCAAGATCAATTGGGTATGAACATTTGTGCAAGCAATTAAGGTTCAAGTCGGGTATTATGATCTCTCGGTTTAACCCTTTATTTGGGGCTACCAATTCTCTTAAGTACGCCCCAATTCCTTGTTGGACTAATTCTAGAGACTTAGGCTCTCTTTCTCAAGAAGAGCCAAAATCAACAAAACATAAACTAGTGTTTGCAACCACTAATTCAGCAATAAAACCATAAATTAGTCCAAATATCAAACACCCATAGACATTCAAACCTTAAAACATAAGACCCATCAATTACCACACTAGGGTTGAGCCACAACCCTAGCTGATGGGTCTAGCTACTCATGATAATAGAGAAAAACAAAGAAATAGATGAAGATAAACCCATAAAATTAAATTACTAATTAAAACTTGAAGATTCAACGGTAAAACTATTGTAAAATTACTCCAAATGGCAAGAAAAGCCTATTCACGAGCGCAGCTCTGTTCTAAAATCTAACTGCGGACCTAAAAATGAAAAAAGAAACTATTTATACTAGGCCAAAAATCTTGGACAAAAATACCCCTGCGGGGCCAGTGCGGACCGCACAAAATCGAGTGCGGCCGCACTAAGGCTTTCAGCTGGAATTCTTGCTCTCTGATCTTGGCCACCGCGGACCGCACAAAATGCACCGCGGCCGCGGTGGCTCCTGTTGCGGTCCGCACAAAATGGAACGCGGACCGCATTGGCCATTATCCTCCAATTTGATGCTCTCTGAAGTTGAGCTCTGCGGACCGCACGAAATCGAGTGCGGCCGCAATGAACCCAATGCGGACCGTATAAAATTCTTTGCGGTCGCATTGCCTGATGACCTGAAAAACATAGTCTTTGAACTTCATCCTTGCGGACCGCACAGAATGGTGTGCGGCCGCACTGGCCCTGTTTGACTGAGCTTGGTCTTGTCTTGGTACTTGTGCAAGTTTCACTCCTTTTTGAGCTGGTTTTTGACACCTTGTCACCTTGATGATCAAACCTGCAATCAAGCACAACTTGTGAGCCTTTGGGACTATTTTGTACACATTTCTAATCAAAACTTAAGCAAGAAGGAGTGTAAAATGAATCATAATCCCTAATTATCATTCATCAAAGCTATAAAGTATATTCTTCACTCTGCATATTTTGAAATAACTGTATTTGGATCATGATCTGAAAGGAGTCCCACTTAATCCCAACCTCTTTTTGAACCAATTTGTTACCAATGAACTAGTTTCACCAAACAAACCCCACGAGCCATAATTACCTAAATATTTTGGGAAGAGTCCAACGTCTATTCAAAGTGACACTCCCAGGATGATTAGACTTCTAACTCCAAAAAGCAGTTGTTACACACTCCAACTCCTCCCTCTTTAAACTGATTAGACCTTACCCATTTCTTTACTCCTAATCTTTGAAAATTCAAGACTCCAGATTCTCTCAACCTTCTCTCAATTCTTCTATAATAATCTAATGGAAAACACATCTGAAAACCCCAAAAAAACGGAGAATCCATCTTCACCACCCAAAGAACCATCACCCACCCAAACACCCAAGAAAAGGCATGTCAAGGTAATTGCATACAAGACAGTGACTGGTAGTGAACAGGCAAAGAAATTGAACGAGATGTTGCAAGCCAGTCAATCAGATGAACCCCAAAAATAGATGAATCCTTGAAGTCTACGACTGAGGGGGAAGAACTAGTTTCGTCTGAAACTGAACAAGTAACTTCCGGGTTAAAATTCTCATGTGATGTTGTTACAGAGATGGCTGAAAGCCTTGAGAAAGGTTTGTTCTGGTTGGTACGATAGCTGGTGTAGAGTCTTAGTCTACAAAAATAGGTTGTAAAAATAAAAAGGAAAAAGAAAAAGTAAGTGAGGGTGTTGAAGGAGATGTGAGGGGAAAGGGAGAAGGAGGAGTGGTTGAATCCTCTTCACCCACTCCTATTTATTTGACTGAAGAAATAGGGGCTTTGGTGTTATGGAGTGAGGAGGCTGTTGAGGAACAAGAAATCTTAAGAGAAGAAGGAGGAAGTGGGTCTGAAGATGCTAGTGCGGCGGAGGGGCTGGCTAGGCTGAGGAAAAGGTTCCAAGAACATGTTCCATCTATGAACGAATCCCTCCATGACCTACTGAAAAGAGTGTCTGACAGCTACAATCCAAAGAAGAAGAAATATTCAGTAGTTAAAATTCCTGGAACTGCTATGGGAGGCAAGAAGAGAAAGGTTGCCTCTTCTATACTTGTAAAGACTCCTCCCACAAGTGGAAGAACTACAAGGAACCAGAGGAAGCAGAGTGAGGTTGACCTAGAAAATGCCTTAGCTGAGAGTAAGAAGAAAGTTGCTTCTAAAGGGAAAAAAAAGATGGGTGAACCAAGTAAAACCATTGAAATTGAGAAGATGAAGCTGGTACTTCATGATGAGGATGAGGCAAAGGAAGTGGAGGTTGTGACTCCAAGTGCTAAGAAGAGAAGGACTTCTAAGAAGAAGTCCCCTGTAAAGTCTGTTGATACAGAAAGCTCTGCCTTGGAAAAAAGAATCAGGTCTGCCAGGAAATCAAGAAAAGTACAAGTAGTGGAAGAAGAGAGTGAAGAAGAAGAGGATACTGATGAAGAAAAAGGACAAGTTGGTTAAGTTTCGAAAAAGAACAATTCTGAAGGGGAGTCTCCTCAAAGATTTGGAAGAGGAAGGAATGGTGTTGTTGCTGGAGAAGTTGGAGATTCAGGGTTGGAATTGTGTTATTCTAGTTCAATTGTAGTAGGGCTTTTGAGCTGTACCTTTCAGCTTTTATTAGAAGCATATGTACTAGGTACTTTGAGTTATATTGTTCGGGTTAGAGTTAACTTGAAGCAGTCGCACCAGCCTGTGACTGGTTAGAGGTAATCCTTGGGCTTATAAGAGTTTGTAAACACTGTTGTTTTGGGTCGGAGTTGTAGTGAAGTTTTGGAAAAAATCCTACTGAGAAGTATGTCGTGGTTTTTTTACCTTTTGATCCGGTTGTTTTCCACGTAAAAATACTTATGTTCTTTACTTTCTGTATTTATTATTCCGCAACTATAGTGTAAGGAACTCGTAGAAGAACCAGGTCCTTCTATAATCTGTGCAAGCGAAAAATTGAACACCACACAAATCACCCCTCTGGTATGGTATAGAAGTATAAAACATCATCTACATTGTTGCTTCCCAAGCATTTATGACCCTGGCTATGTTAAAGCCAGAATAATATTTGATGAGTTTATACAAGCACGTTATTGCTATTTGCAGCTGAGTCGGAAAAACACTGCAATTTGAGCTCTGCATAAAAAAGAAGTAGAAACCTTATGCATTTTTCTAGGGAAAAGGTTCAAATTTGCTGTTGTATTATTTGAAATTGTTCAATTCTGACTTTTGTACTATTTTGGTCCTTTCATATTCTTGCCGATAGCAAGTAATCTCGTATTTGCTCTTGCCATTAACAGAGCTTCAGAGTGAACTGAGTGGATTTTACGCCAAGGAAAAAAGAGACTTTTCCTGATGGGGGTAACCAAAAGTTTAACATAGTACAAAGTTGTTCAATTTTGTATATTACATGGATAAAAATGACTCCTTTTCCCATTTTTCTAAGAGTTTATTTGGCCAACAGTTTTCAAAATATGCTTATTTTGAGAAATATTTTTTAAACTTTTGAGCTGAAATCATTTGTTTTAAGCCAAACATTTGAGAAGCTCTTTTGTTAGTATTAGAAAAACAATTTGTGTTTGGTCAATCTTTCATAAATATGCTCGCTTATGTCGAATTATGAAAAAAAAAATGTACATATTACTTCACAATTAATTTTAACCAAAAAAAGGCAAAATGGGTTTTAAGATTTATTAGAGACTTTAGTTATGTTTTTAACGTTTGTTTGAGATTTGATAAGATTTTAAACAAGAAAGAATTGGAGAGATAATGGTGAAAATGAAGCGGAAGGAAACAATGTTCTAAAGTTGAATTAATAAGGAGTAGTATTGTAAGTAAATTATTGATAACGGTATTTTGTGTGCTTCTTCTTTAAAACATTTTTTTCTTTTTGCCCAAACACTAGTGATATTCGGAAGAAAAAAATGTTCTTTTTAACTTTCCAAAGAGTGGGCCAAACATGCTAAAGCACCACCAGAATTAGAGCCTTGTCTGATATATAATTGAGGAACTTTCGGAAATCACTATTATGCAGTGGTTATTAACTTCTTATATCTATCATATACATAATTATTTCCTATAGCTATTATTCAGTTGTTACGGTAGTGTATTCGCTGTATTCGTGCTACAGTATTCATGAATACAGTAGCAAAAGTCGCCTAAAAATAGGGAGTTACATCTGTACGCGACTGTATTCACATGTATTCGCGCCATATATTCATGAATACAACAAAGGCAATCACCTTAAAAATAGGTTTGTCCAGCTGTCTAATAACGAAAATAAAATGAATTAGCGTGATACATACCTAATATAACTCAATAAAATCAATTTTAACACGCCTCATTATCAACCCAATTAATTAGAATAAATTTTAAGATGCTAAACACAAACCTACTGCCTGTATTCAGTTGTATATAAATGTTGTATTTTACTTGTTGTATTTAGTGTGTTTCAATATTTGTTTTTTATTGTTGCATTCATTAGATTCAATATTTGTATTTACTGTATTTACTATTTTGTATTCAATGTATTCAAATATAATGTATTAACAGTATTTTAGTTATTCCTAATACATGTTATTACTACTGTATTCAGTATATTTCATTGATTGTATTCACTGTATTTCTATTTATATTCGGTGTATTTTACTGTATTTCATTGTATTTTAAAATTAAATGTATTCGTTGTTTATATTCTGTTCTATTTCAATGTTTGTACTCAGTGTATTTCAATGTTTATATCTTGTATTCAGCTGTATTAAAAAAATACAAACCTTCGAAATACATAAATATAGGGAAAAAAATGTATTTGTATGAAAAAAAAATGTATTTGAGTGAATTTGTACATAGCGATGTATTTGTATCGTTGTATGTGACTAAATAGCAAAGAAGAGAAGAAAGTTCGCCGGAGATGGAGCCATCCGGCCAAGCAAAATACTGTATACATTGTATTAAAACTAAAAATACGAACAAAAACCCCGGCCTTCAAATCTTCTCTGGCGTAAAAAAGGTGAATCCAAAGTTGGAAATTGAATTTAGAACCGAAAATAGATATACTCTTTTTTTGGATTGTCTTTCGTTTTTCAAGAAGGGAAATAAAAAAGGAAAAGAAAAAAAGGGTATCTGAGAACTCTAGGAATTTTCTCAAAATTTGCTCAAAACTTTAATTGTCGATGGCCGTCCTTCTCTTTCCCTAGTGTCTATCCCTTGTTATTCTCTATGTCTCTCGTTTTTTTTTACTCCATTTTCGTTCTTTTTCTTTGCCCGTTCTCGAAGAGAGAGACAAGGAAGAGAGAGAAAGAAGAAGAATTTTGTTGAGATTTTGAGAGAGAATCGTGTATTAATTGAAAGAAAGAGAGAAAAAACATAAATAACGTATTTCATACCTCAAGGTAGTATATCCCATAAATACCTATTTTGCTCTAAAATATAAAAGGTAACTATAGAAAATAATATTTTAACATGTTTTTGATTTATAATAAATAGGGTATATACCTTTACAATAGGAGGTAAAATTTCCTATATAAAATGAGGGAGGAGTGAAGAGAACTTCACATTGCAATTGAGAACATAAATTATGAACCAAAAATACATCGTACTGAAAACTATAGGCACAGGTAGGACATTCTTCAGAAGATTCATGAATTGACTAAATCATTCCTCGATAACCCATGAATAGTAATGTGCCTGAAGAAGAGGTGGAACTTGTTTCTATACAGGTAGATATGGATATGAAACTTCAGTTGAAAATCACAAGTTGCAATTTGCTTGAATATTGGAGGGCTGTCTCTTATCAGTACTATTATTTATTAGACAGCCATCCAATTCTTAAATGACAACAATTGTTGAACATGATTTGAGCAAGTTCACCTTTTTTAGGCCTTTCTGAAGAAGAAAGAGAGGTATAGTGTTCAATGAGCAAATTAGGCTGATCCGTGCCTCCAAGTTTCCCTCCCAGTTAAGTGATGTAGCTCTTTTTGTGGGTGTGTCTTCACTGCATCCGTGTATGCAACATTGTTCCCAAATATTACAAGAGTATGATGGCAATTTGTTTGTTGAATTTTGTTGTTGTTAATGTTGCTTTACTTATTTATTTATCTTGGGCGCGCCTCAACTACCCATAACTTATATTGTACCAACATCATATTATGTGGAACCGATTTATTTTCGACCAAAGTTGCAGGCTATTGATCTAAAACTTTTTATCTTTAACCACTGGTGTATGGGTACTTTGTTGAGAGTACTGATCTCACCAAGAATTTAAAAAAAAAAAAAAAAAGGCGAAATATATAAACGGCCCCTTTATGTTGTCCTCAACGACCAGATAAGCATCTCAACTGACCCAATTATCAATTAAACACTCCAAGTGACTGCTAAGTGTATCAAATAAACACTCCAGTGCAGCAAACCACATGCGTGAATTACACTTGCCAATGATATTAAAATGAACCAATTAAAGGACTACACATGTAATTTGTCATAATTAAAACAAAAATAATCATCTGACCCCTTTCCCACGCCCGACGAGTTCTAGTCCGGCAGTAATGGAGTCTCACCGGACTGACCAAAAAATTGAATTGATAGACAGCTCCTATAATACCAAATTTTTTTGGTGGATATATAGATGCTCATTATCATAACAACTACATATACATTAGAGCCCGTGAATGTCAGAGATTTAAAGCACCAAAGCAGCAGCAAATCAGCTATAACAGCAGATCCGACAAAAGCAGCAGCAAAATCGCCACCAAAGGAGCGGTGGCGATGAATGGAGGAGAAGCACTGGAAGAAAGAGATGATACTGGCGTATCAACAGTTGGTGGAGCTGGTGGAGATAGATTGAAGATTTGTCTTTGGTATGCTTTTTTATGTGGTGGAGGCGGCTAAAGTAGTGGTGGAGGACAGGAGGAGGTGGGCAGAGTTCTTATGGTGGTGGAAGTAACAATGATAGAGATGATAGCGGGAGTTTGAGGTTGAAAAGAGACATAAGCACAAAATTTGAAGTCCCAATTTTTCCTGTATTGGCTTGCTATTTGGGCTGCCATGGAAATTGTTTGAAAGTGAAAATTTTGGAGGAGAACGATGAAATGAAAGTAAGTGGGGACCACATAAAGTAAATTTTTTTTTTTTAAAAAAAGGTTGATTTTAAGGGTTTCACGCGCTCATATGTGATTATAAAGCACACACTTTGCCATGTCAGCATGAGGTGTTCATAAGGTCTTACTTCAGTCTAAAATAAAGTGTGTAATTGATAATTGGGTCAATTGAGGTG
The DNA here is from genome assembly GCF_001879085.1 of Nicotiana attenuata. Taxonomy (NCBI): domain Eukaryota; kingdom Viridiplantae; phylum Streptophyta; class Magnoliopsida; order Solanales; family Solanaceae; genus Nicotiana; species Nicotiana attenuata. The sequence continues at coordinate 56,214,639 of NC_031994.1, forward strand.
TTTATCTGGTCGTTGAGGACAACATAAAGGGGCCGTTTATATATTTCGCCAAAAAAAAACAATTTACTCTCCGATTTCTGATTCAAATATATCTCCATTTGGAAAAGAATCTCATAATACACTTATTCTACAAGAAGTTCTAGCCTCCAGCTTAGCACTCCTTTCAGGAGGATAAGATTCTCTTTCCCAGCCTTACTTTGAAATCCAAACCGAGTTGAGATTCCCTCTCTGATAGAGGCAAAGTTATATGTTTACCTTGATAATCAAGTGGCGTCAATTATTCAATCTGACTGCTTCATGCTCTTCGTTTTTTAAATATTTCCGAAGCCTTTGTACCATATTTATGTACCACATATATCAACAAAATATAGGAATAATGCTTTGCTCATTTTAGTAGACCACGGATCACTCTTCGGATGCCTGACTACTTAGTTTACAAGAGGATAGGTGCCGTCAGCCGTGGAAAGACTGGTCAAGAGTTTCTTCACTCTTTCATGCCAAACCCTATTCCCATTCAATCAACTTTTTATCATAGGCCTTCAAAGGAAAGAAGAAAAAAAGGACAAGTCTATACAAAAAATACACTTCACGTTGCGGCAAAAACCAAAAGCACTAGCATGGAAACATAAGACCAATCTCAACTTTTCTCAGCTCAAAATATGTTCATAGAGAACTGCATTACAAACCAGTTAGAGCATCCAAATTCATCAATACAAACGCTTAAAGGTGAAAGCTGAGATTCATTGCATCCAGTGAAACAAAGACTGCTACATAATGGGAAACATCTGAACAGAACAGAAACTCTGTAGTCCATTCTTAAGAAACAGAAACAATCCTCTCCGACTTAGTTCATTTCTTCTCCGTGTTGCTTTCCAATTCCCTTTTGAGCTGAAGAGAGAAGTCATCATTGACATCATCATCATCCCAATCATCTTCCCATTGCTGGGTAACTTCTTTCCCTTCCTCTTTCGCCTCCCACTCTGATAAAGAGGTCAATACAGATGTTAATGAAGAGACAAAGTGGAAAAAAAACCAAAAAATGAAAGGCAAAGTGTAAGTAGAGACAAACTGAATAACAGATTTTCCACATACATAAAAAATAATTTTAAAAAAAGGAGAAAATTTTATGTTTTTAGAGAACAAAGCCTATGATGGTCTAATGCTGCTCCAAAATTGAGAAGACTGGTGCAAAATTTCAATACCAAGGTTATTTGGACCCAAGTGCAAGAATCGGACACAATCCATTTTGACATGTGTGCAGGTCGATTCTACCAGAGAAAAAGGGCCTGGGTAAACACTAAATACTGAAGATGCTTGGAGCAAAGTATGAGTATCAAACACATCCCCTATTTGACATGTATAGGTCAATTCCGAAGTTGCTCGGACTCTTCACTTTCGGTGCCACACCCGTGTCGACACGATGTGGGTATGGGTGTGGGTAGGGGTGTTCATTGTTCGGTTTGGATCGGTTTTTCCCTAAAAAGAAACAAAACCAAGTAATTCGGTTTTTCAAATATTAGAACCAAACCAAACCAGTTAAGTCGGTTTTTTCTTGATTCAGTTTATGTCGGGTTTTGTCGGTTTTTTGGTTTTTTCGGTTATTTGTCGTTTTTTCATAAATATAAGACATACACTACCAAACACATATTCCGGCGACCACATTTTCAACGTAGCACTATCAAATCAATTGTCCTTTGAAAAATCTATTATTTACCAAGATATATTGATGATAATTGAATCAAATAGTGATGAATAATTTAAGGACTCAATTAAGAATATACTATTTTTAACATGAAATGGATTCTTACACTTAACAAAAGAAAACTACCAATCAAACTAGAATGTAAAGGTAAAGAACTATACTAAAAGTGCAAACTATTAACGTTTACCATAAATTTTTTGAAACTTTGTATAAAAATATACATATATATATAGGTGTAATAATAAATTTGAAATAGCTACTCCTATAGTCGGTTTGGTTCAGGTTTTTTTCGGTTTTTTCTGATTAAAACCAAAACCAAACCAAATTTGATCGGTTTTTAAAATTCAAAATCAAAACCAAACAAAATCAAAAAGTATCGGTTTTTTTGGTCGGTTTGGTTTGGTTTTCGGTTTGGTTTTCGGTTTTTCGAGTTTTTATGAACACCCCTAGGTGTGGGATCCGTACTTGATCTGGTCAATCGAATTTTGTCAAATTTTGGGTACTTTGACCAAAATCGACGTGGAAATTCGGGACAGATATAATATAATGATTTCTGAAATTAAAACAAAAGCTACGGTGAAATTGAAGAAAAAGGAATACCTTAAATATAGAAACTTCTACGTCAAGTCTTTTTCCTTTTATCTCCTTGAATTCTCCTCTGGACATGTAGAAGGCCTACAAGTTCCGGGTAGAAAATGCTTTTCCAGTTCCTTATTAGCTTAGTTCAAATGTTAATGTTTCACTTTTTATGCTTAATGAAGTTGTAGTCCTTTTCCTGCACTATATAAGCACCATGTAAGTTTTCCACATAATGTCTCATAATTAAGCCATATTTTTTTCTTTGTTTTCAGATATTTGAATTATTTTTAACCGAATCCCGGCACCCGTATCCGTACATAGATCCGTACCCCCGGATATTAAATTTTAGATCATGAAAGATCCAACCTCTAGATCCACATCCGTATCGGACACCCAAGCAACTTAGGTCAATTCTACCATATGAGAATGGTCAGTGTAACATAGTCAAATGACAAATGTAAAATTTGCGAATGACAGGTCGTTCAGAAGCATGAATGGAAGTGGAAGAGAATAACTTCAAGAAAGTGGTGCAAATTCTTTGACGTTCACCCTTCCGCCTTCAATTCTTGATATAACTTTCTAGCATGAGCTTTTCTCTTGTGGCGAGCATCTCTCAACATAATTGTCCAACCAATTAAGTCCTACAAACACTGACAGTTGAAGGCTACTAGACACCCCCTCCTCCCCCACCCCCACCCACCCCCGGGAAAAAGGGGTAAGGGGTGGAGGAGCTAGAAAAGAGCACTCAAACAACTGATACCAAACTAATTAGTACCATTATAGGGCCCAATTCTTGTTCTCATTTAGCCTAAATATCTAACTCCTCTAAATACCTACAGACAAATAGTCAGATGATAGTTGAGCAATAACCACAATAGTTTTTATTAGGGCACACGGTTTGAACACTAGTGGATAACGAGCCCGCCCCTCTACCCTATTCCACTTAAATTGTTCCCAACCGTGAGATGCACCTAACAACACATCACGAACTATACCGCTTATAAGAGTTTCATGAGGCCATTATGTGATTCTCAAATCAGACACTCAAAAACACACATAAGATGCAAGAATAGAAAAGAATTAATGATGCTAACCCTCAAATTTAAAAATGAAGATAATCAGCGAGAGAAAAATGAAAGAGCCTAACGATGATGAGTGCTAACTGACCTTGATCAATTTCGAACTCTTCAAATTCATCATCATCCTCGAACAGATCCATTTTCACGTCTTCAGTTGCTGGCTTTGGTTGTTCCGTTGCCATTGCTATTTACTAACAAAAAGGATAAATTTACATTAGTAACATTAACAGATAGCTATAAGAAAGAAAAGTAAGTTTTTTATAACAATAAACAAAAATCAAGATGGTAAACCCTAACTGCCGATAATGGAAAATAGGACTGCATATACTTAATCGAAGTGGAAATTGAAAATTAAAGAGACCAAAAGAAAAAATATAACTTACAAGATGTGGTGAAAACTGACGAGCTATACTAATTTTGTAATGAGTTGTTGAAACTGGATTTTTTCAGTGCGGAAGGAGACCCTATATATTAACACTCCGCGAGGATTTCTTGGGGATGCGGCAACTGTTGAAACGGCGTCGCTCCGCTCTGCAAAATTTGGAATTTGCTCTTGCCAAATAGTAGTATTGGATTTTGGAATTTTCCTGCCAATATAGTATTGGATTTTTAAAGAGAAACTCTCAGAAACCACTATGTTTTAGTGGTTATTAGCTAGTTTGTATGGGTTAGAATCCGATCTCACGGTAATTAACGGAGTTAATCTCGTCTTGAGTTAATCCATAATTAATAAGTGGTATGGCCACTTATTCATAACAGGATTCGACTCTTGTCCGATTTAATCTACGAGGGCACGGCCCAGTCATTCCCCCATGGGGACGGAACCTCAGCGTGGCCACGACCATTTATTGCCAGCTCACGAAGCTCACGGCTATAAATACCAAGAGAGGGAACCCTAGAAAAGGGGGGCTGCTTCTTCACCACTATTGACAAAAGAGAGAGGGAAGAGAAAAATATACCCATCTTATGGGAAGAGAAAACACCATTGTAAGGCTCTGAACCTCTTCATGGAGAGGCAGACCAAACCAGTATTATCAATAAAAGCTGTTAAGATTTCTTCTCCTAACCTTGAGTACTTATTTTCATGTTCTTCATTTGGTCCAACGGATTATTACGGTTTGCTATGATTTTCCCGTGATTCATTTATATTGTTTTATACTCATAAGGTATGTGATAACTTTTGAGCAAACAATTTGGCGCCGTTTGTGGGGATTTCCTAGCAAAATCGCGTAGTTCTTCCCTGGACCAAAAGGAAAGAAACGCCAAGCTCGAGGAGGAACTCGAAGATCTCAAGTCAAGATCTAAGTCCTCTCTCTCTCTCGCCGATCTCAGATAGTGCAAACAAGAAGAAGAACCGTCCCCCCCTTCCTTACGGTTTAAAAAAAAGTTTAAAAGGGTAAACGGGTAACCGGTCCTTCGGTAAACGGTCGAACGTACCGAAGGCCCTTCCGGGTCCCCGGTAAGTAACCCGGGTAACCCGGAACGGGTCCGGAAAGTACTAACTTTCCCGGANCCCGGGGAATCGGGAACGTCCCGTCCGAACTAACCGGAAGTCCCGAACTT
>NC_031994.1:56222137-56251444 GCF_001879085.1 Nicotiana attenuata
CGCCTCTCTAAAGGCCGCGGCAGCTCTCTCCAACCCCCACTCCCTCTCACGAACACGAAGCGCCTCCTCCAACCCTGCGGCCTTCGTCGAAGCGGTCCCCGCCTGCTGCCTCAAAGCCGCGACTTCACCCTCCAATGCGGTCACCTTCCCGTTCCATGCCGCAGCGGCCTCCGCTGCCTTGGCCTGATCTTGGCGCTCCCTCTCAGCTGCGTCCCGCCTTCCCGCCTCAAGCTCCTCGTCCTTCTGACGAAGCTGCTCCTCGAGGGCGCGCGTTCTGCCAAGTGCCTGCTGCACCTGAAGCTCCCGCCTCGCCAGTTCCTCGACCAAGGCCCGGCTACGGGGATCATTCCTCAAGCGCACGCGCAACTCTCGGCACTGATCTCGGTAGCGGCGATACTTCTCCAGCGCCCGCAAAAATATCCCCGAGCGGACTTTGGCTCGACGGATGCTCTCCACCTCCAACAAATAAGACTGCAAAGCAAAGACAACGATTAAGATAAAGAACAAACTAAGGCAAAGAAGAAGCGAACCGACGTAATAGTACATACCCTCAAGCCCATCACGGCCACTTCATTCATCAGTCCGATATCCGTAACGTCCCTCAACGAGGCATTCTCGGCCTCCGAGCATACGCAGCTCGAACTGCAGCACCAAGCCTTTCCCCTTGGAGCAATAAGTTCAACTCCGTGGGAACCTCGACGAAGCGAGATTGCCCCTCTGCGCGCACCACTGAATTGGTGAAGCCTTCCCGGAACATACGGACGTCGTCGGGGTCCAAGTCGGATTCGGACTCGTACTCATCTCCTACAGCATCCCCTCCTTCTTCCACTACCGGCGAGGTAGAACCACCCGCAATAGCCACCGTAGGAGCACTTGCCTCACCCACATTAGCAGCCGCTGAGGAACTACCTCCCGTCTCAGCGACTGGAACCACCAATTGAGTCACCGAAGCGACGGTATCATCACGACCTAAGCCAACCGGGGCAACCCCCATTGTTTGTCCGCCCTCAAGGGCAGGCGCCGCCGCCGCACTCCTCTCCGCATCCGCCGGGGGGGAGTCCAAATTAATTACCACAGGAGGAGCCGGCGTGAACACGACCCTATGCCTTATCAACGGCCTCTCCTCCTCCCCATCTGGTGACGATTCCGCTCTAGGGCGCACAACTCCCGATGACCCCCTGTTCCCGTAATAAGGCCACCCCAATCTCCCCCATTAACGGGGCTTCATCCACCGGGTCCTCTCCACCGTCGACAGTGAAATCAATCGCCAGACCTCCGGGCCGAGGAACTACCTCGTCAACCGACGGAACTTCTCCGGTCTCTATCTGTTCTGCACCTCCCATTGCCGGAGGTGGCCCTTCAACTACCGGAAAATCTATCGGAAGAGCATCGTGGGAAGAACTGCCTTCCATTGTTGATCTACTAAAGAGAAAGGGATAGAATTCGGTGGGCAAGACAAAGGTTATCACAATCAAAGGAAAGAAAGGAGAAGATGAATTAGCAGAATGAAAAAGTTTCCTCAGAATCTCTCTCAGATGAACAATGAAGATATGAGAAATGAATGCCTCAACCCACCTTTATAGGCAACATAAATGGCTTTCGCGAAACCCAATAGCCATCATTAACTGCACGACCGACCGTAAAGCGGTTCGGTTCTGACGAAGCATGCGTCGTTATGACAAGGCTTTGCGAAGCGGCTTCTCAGCCATCCGCCAACGTCCCGCCGTCAGAATAATCGCAACGGCCTGCGAACGCTGAAAGAATGCGCTGTACGCATTCAAAATTCTGGACGTGACCAAATACGTACCCGGCGCATACTCATTCTCCACGGCCATCTCCAATATATGAAAGGCTACGGCCATCTCCAATATATGAAAGGCTACGGCCATCCCCAATATATGAAAGGCTACGGTCGTCTCTAATATATGAAAGGCTATGGCCATCCCCTTTATATGAAAGGCTACGGCCATCTCTAATGTATGAAAGGCTCTCCCATATATGAAAGGCTACGACCCTCTCCAACGTGTAAACGGCTAAGGCCACCGCCGTCAAAATCACAATCGATGAAGTCCGCTCATCGAGCTCGGCCGAAACACGACCTCAATAAGCGGAGGGAATAACTGTATGGGTCAAAATCCGATCTCACGGTAATTAACAGAGTTAATCTCGTCTTGAGCTAATCCATAATTAATATGTGGTATGGCCACTTATTCATAACAGGATTCGACTCTTGTCCGATTTAATCTACGAGGGCACGGCCCAGTCATTCCCCCATAGGGACGGAACCTCAGCGTGGCCACGACCATTTATTGCCAGCTCATGAAGCTCACAGCTATAAATACCAAGAGAGGGAACCCTAGAAAAGGGGGGCTGCTTCTTCACCACTATTGACAAAAGAGAGAGGGAAGAGAAAAATATACCCATCTTATGGGAAGAGAAAACACCATTGTAAGGCTCTGAACCTCTTCATGGAGAGGCAGACCAAACCAATATTGTCAATAAAAGCTGTTAAGATTTCTTCTCCTAACCTTGAGTACTTATTTTCATGTTCTTCATTTGATCCAACAGATTATTACAGTTTGCTATGATTTTCCCGTGATTCATTTATATTGTTTTATACTCATAAGGTATGTGATAACTTTTGAGCAAACATAGTTGTAGCTACCATTTACTATATTACTTCATATAGCTATGTTTTCAAATTTTTTAGAGTGTATTCGATGTATTTAAGCTACTGTATTCATGAATACAGTAGCATTTCTAGGTGTGAAACATGGGATTACAGCTAGACAGATTTTTGTATTCGAGTGTATTCGACTATATTCATGGCGTGAAACATGGGATTACAGCTGGACAAATTATTGTATTCGACTGTATTCACGGCGTGAAACAGGGGATTACACTGTTTTTAAACGGAAAGTGAATCAATTAACATATAGACTCCTAATATAACTCAATTATAACATACAAATTTTGTATTTCCAGTTATAGAAAAGATTCTCAATTGAAAAACATACCAAAAACATAGCAATCTTCAGAGAAATTATATAATACATCTGAATACATAAATTATATTTATTAAAAAAAACATACGAATACATTCATGGAATATAGAGAGACAGTGAATACAATGAAATAAATAGAATACAGCGGGATACATTGAAATACAATGGAAAAAAAAAAAAGATAATGAATACAATGAAATGCATATAATACAGCGAGATACATTGAAATACAATGAAAAAAAAGACAATGAATACAATGAAAAATATGGAAATACAGCGAGATACATTGAAATATATTAACAGAAAATTCAAGTTGCTCAGCCCCCAACTCTGTCGTCTTTGTCCACTTCGGCGAATCTATGGCGGCCTAAGAGGAGAATTGGTTCGAAAGCTTTGTAACGGAGGATTTCAGGCTGGACTAACTCGATCGGAACACCGTTGATTTTGATGAGGCCTTTCCCGCGTTTGTAGTGGGTTACTGCTACCGCCGTCTTCTTCCGCCCGAAACATTGAACTAATTCTGCCGCTGCCGGAGCCGCCGCTGGTGCTGCCACGTTCTTATGCTTTCTGTGGCTTCTACTGTGTTGGAGAGAAACCCTAACTCTAAGCCTCTAGGTTCTAAGGGCAGAGAGGGAGAACGCGCAATTAGATTAGAGAAATGTTTAGTGGTTATTAGAATTTGATGGGAGAGAGAAAAATAATACAAAGCTTATTTTATGGCTTAAGGGTAGGAGGTGACTATAAATAGATATTTGGCTATATAAAATCAAAAGGTAGCTATGAAATATAATTTTTTATAAGGGTATTTATTTAAAATAAATAAGGTATCAACCTTTGCTATAGGAGGTAACTAATCCATTTTTAAATACTTAAACTCACCCTATAGGCGCTTTCTTTTGTAGGGATGGTAAAACTAACCCAAACCCATTTAATCAGTCCAACTCACCCCACGTTTTGATGGGTTTGGGTTAGAATAATTTTGAAAATGAATATTTTGGGCTAGTTCAAGTTAAGCAATAAAAAATCATCAACTCAACTGGACTCATGATGATGCCCGACCTTGACCCATGAAAATGCTCAATCTTATAATTCTACCTTGACACATGTGCTTGAAATATTTTTTAATTTTCCTATATTTGGTTTGTTTAAATGTTTGAAAAATACTTTTTTTTTATGAATTTGCTTTTCTCCGATTGGAGAACAATATTTTTCCTATCAAGACAAGGAAAATATTTTTTCAAAATTCTTTTTCCACCTTCCCCATCTCCACCAACCTCCACCACCCACATCCCCTACCCCTACCTCTGACCACCCTAAATATATGAAAATATTATTTAGAGTATTTTCTTTTCATGACGCAGAAAAAATATTTTCTTTCATTTCAACAAAATGAGTACTTTTATTTCATGATGTCGAATAATTTATTTAACTAACTGTTGTTGACAAAAATAATCATCTAACATGAAAAAAATCTGAAAATAAAGAAGAAACATGTTACTATAACAGAAAAAGTAACAAATAAAATTTATATCATTAAAATAAAGAATGGGTACTGAGCTATATTTTAGGTATCACAATAAAATAAAATAAAGTACTCATTTTATTGAAATGAAAAAAAATACTTTTTCTACAACAAGAAAAGAAAGTACTAATTTTAAAAAAATACTTTTTCTACATCATGAAAAGAAAGTACTCTTTTTGAACAAAAGAAAATACTTTTACTACAATATGAAAAGAAAGTACTCATTTTAAGAAAAAAAAAAATACTTTTTCTGTATCATAAAAAGAAAATAATCATTTGTTGAAATAAAAAAGAAAATACTCTATTTACAACATTAAAAGAAAATACTTTTCTAAAACAGGAAAAGAAAGTGCTCATTTTGTGAAAAAGAAAATACTTTTTCTATATCATGAAAAAAAAAAGTATTCCTTTTGTTAAAACAGAAAATACTTTTTCTACAACATGAAAAGAAAGTATTCATTTTGTGGAAAAAATATTTTTTCTGCATCATGAAAAGAAATATTTATTTTATAAAAAAGAAAGAAAATACTTTTGTTTACATCATTAAAAAAATATTCATTTTGTCGAAAATAAAAAAAAAATACTCTATCTACAGCACTAAGAGAAAGTAATCTAAATAAATATTTCTATTTAGGAGAAGGGTGGGCGTTCGGGGGTTGGGGTGGTGGGAGGTGGATTGGGGTGGGTGAGAAATTCTAATTATACTATTTTTTTTTTAATTATCATGATATCCGTTTAGTATTATAAGATGAAGAACTGCCAAATAAAATTTTAAATCCAAATTGAGGGAAGAAATATTCATTTGGTATGAATTGATATTTATACCAAAACATAAGATAACTTTTATATATGCTTGTTTAAAAGTTGATAATAGTGTAAAGTTTTGGGTCAATTTGGGCGGGTTGGATTATAATCTAATGTTTAATCTATCTTGATCTAGTCCATCTTAACTCAAGTAAGCTTTGGGGAGGGTTGAGTAATGGAACATTTAATGAGTTAGTCTATCTTGACCAGCCCAAATAGCCATTTGCCACCCCTATTCTTTTCGAATATAAATAGTTTTTCTGCCTTCTTGAAGGTAGGGGTAAGGCCTGCGTACACACTACCTTCCAGGATCCCGCTTGTAAGATTACACTGAATTTGTTGTTATTGTTGTTGTTGTTGTTGTACACTCACCCTATACATCTAGTAAGACATTAAATTGTTGAGGCAGATTTAGAGCATAAAATTGATGGATTCAACTTTAAATTCTTAGAGTTGAATTTACTGATACTATAAATTCAAATTTTAATATTTATTAAAATTTTAGTTATTTTTCACATATATATCTACATTCTGTGCCACAAATATTGCATTCAATTGAACACATTGTCCAAATGTTGCACTCAACAACAACAACAACAAATCCAGTGCAATCCCACACCTTAGGTCAGGAAAGGGTAATGTGTACGCAAACCTTACCCCTACCTTATAAAGAAAGAGAGGCTATTAAATCCAAATTTTACAAGACGTTTAGCATCTAATTATTATTAATTGAGATGTATTTTAAATTTTTGTTTAAATTTATCACTTAACTAGATAAAGTTTTAGAGGGGGTTTGAATTGACTTATTTTAAGTGCTTATTGACTCTTAAGCATTCTTCTAGTTTTGTAGTGTTTGATAATGATAAAAAGTACTTAAAAATACTCACTTTTAGGCATGAAAAGTATAAAAATAAGCAAAAAGCCAAAAGTTAGGTATTACCAATTTATGATTTAGCTTTTAGCTTATAAACTACTTTTTAAAAGCCAATCCAAACACCCTCCTCTTCTAACTATAGCAATTTCATTGGAAAAAGGAAAGAAAAAAACTAACTGCACCTACACAAGTCTCCCGTTCTCCGCACGCATGATACCTAACCTAACCCCTCTTGTGTGCATTGAGGTCTCTAATATGCATTAAATTTTTTTCTTTCTTTTTGTTCACCTTTTTTTTCCCCTTGTGACAAACATTTAATAGGGTTTGAATATCATGCTAGTTTCTTTTGGAAAGCCAATTTGCCTTCTGCTGTTAAAACTCGTACGGGAAAGTTTAATCACCAATTCTAAATGGAGCAAAAATGCCATCTTGAAAAGAAGAGCAAATGGACAAAGTTGCAACTCAACAACTTCAAGAGGAGCTGAATCATGTAACATCTCTAAGTTCTTTATTTCCATGCACAATCAAGGTGTAAATATGAGCTATAAATTATTTGATCAACAAAACCAGAAACACTACAAAGCTTGACCTATGTTTCTTGGTATATTTTACTAGGACCTACCATACAGTTTGACTTACCACCCCAGGAACAAAGAATGTAGCTCCAAAATCACAATCTCTACATTTTTGACTTTGTGGAGCCAGGAAACAATGTAATTTTATGCCTAGCTGTTGCCAAGAACTTAAAGATTAAGAGATGCTCCAAAGAAACGGCGAACATTGACTAGTTCAGCTCCTCTACAAAATGGTGCTAACAGCTTCACTCACTATTGGCCTTGAGATTTCTGTGTCACTAGTCATTATGATTCTTGTTTAGTCAAAGGGGCAAAAGTTCTTGCGGATCTCTTGAGTTCATGGACATAATGCACAGCCAATGAGGGAGGAAAAAATATATTCCCATAAACACAAGGACTCCAAGATCAGCCTCTTCACCTACTGCTGGTCGACGAGGACGAACCAAGTATATTTGGGTTGCACACCATAAGCAATATAAGGTAGCAATTACCAAGATCAGCTTGACAGAGTTGATAACTCGTAACTTGAGCAGTTTCACTGGCTTCACTCTGCAAGATAATTACGTCCCAAAGATGACATGTTAATGACAGACCAAGCAACTGGAAACAAAACAAAATCTGATTGAATAATCCATCAGCAAACACCTGTTGATGTAAATAAAGCCGGCGATCAAGCAGGTACATAAAATAGCAATCACAACAACAGCATCTGGATTAATCGGTGCACGACCTTCCCACCAACCTGTGCTCAATACCCAAGTGTACATAGTAGACTTCCCATTTTCCTGTTACAAGAGGAATAAGGAATTAAGCAAAAAGGGCTATTGCTGAATTCAGGTGGTAGAGAGAGAATTTGCACTAAAAGCAAAGAAAAGATATCCATGAAAACGGGTGATTCTGAGATAACTATGATGTTTCTTAGAGAGCCTTACCGATTAAGCCCCACGAACTATAACATGGAAGGAGGTGACTTCACTACTTAAAATAACAATTCATGCTTCCAAATAGTAATAAAGTTTCCTCCTTTGTCTATTATAGTACATACAATTTCCAATTGCCGCCTCCCTTTTTTCGTATAACAGTAAATTCCGGACCAGCTTAATCACGCCTCGACAACTCCACCAGGTACTTGCTACCTCCTGCCAGCAAAGATATCGGGGGTCTAATTACCACCTCCCTTTTTTAGGCCTTTGGAGGTTTTTCAATAGCCTCCCTTGAGGATTCAACAACAACAAGAAACCCAGTGCATCCTCCCTTGAGGATTAACTTATTGATTTGATAAGATTCAGTACTATAGTTTTTTCCGTTCATCTCTCAAATCACGAATAAATAAAACATGTTTATAAGCAGAAATTATGGTTATACCTCGTTTTATAACTGATGTTATGGTTATAAAGGTAGGGTATATTTGATATCAAGGGGGAAGGAGACAGGGCGCAACCAATTCCTCATATATGGTCCCTATTTACCTCATCCTCTCCCACGCTCTATCTTGAAGGTTTACAGATGTGAGGATAGTCATTCATATACCTCCTCCAGTAGTACATAACCCAAGTAAAACTTGTAGAAGCTAATTAAAAAAGTTGGCCACAATATAACCACTATCGCCAAACTATCTTTGCTACAACAAAATTCTCTTCAGAGACTCAATCTTTTAGAGTAGATAAGGATAGGTCTACTCTTTACTTTTAATCACACAACAACAGACAACAGTACTCATACAATGTGGATTTACGAAGCCACTCCTTTAGCAAAAGTTATCAACCAGTTAGATAACCATATTCAAGATAGTACAAACAACAAAAAACATATCGTTAAACATATCTAACAAAATTTTATTGTGTGACAAACTCTTCAACAATCAACTAGTATACAATTATCAGAACCACTTCTTTCATTTTCCCTACTTCGCACCTGTTCCAAACTTCCTGAAAAGATAAATAGCTGATGTTCTTGTCTTGTTAGAAATTCCTTGGTTCTTTTACCACGGAAAGCGACTCAGTAGAAATAGCAAATCTATTCTGAACCCAGGTTTTTTAGGAGATATTCTAAAGTTATTTGCTGCTCAATAGTACCTAATGGCCTTTTTGCTAGGCGCATCGTTCAAAATGCAGTTGTTATGGCCCATAAGTTATGGGTTACAATTTGAGGAAGGAATATACCATAAGTTTGTTGGTGCTTCATGTACAAGTCTAAAGAGGTAGAGAACTCATCTATTAATTCACTGCTGTAAAGCTTCTGTATGCTGGTGACTCATTTTGTCTCTTTTAAAAGTTCAACGGGTTGCTCCAGCAGATGTTATTTGGATAGTAAAAATATTCATCTTAGGAGAGATAGGAGAAAGAGCTGGCATATAGCACCTTTCCATGTGCTTTGATCAATCTGGAGGGAAAGAAATCGCCATAGACTTTCGATGGTATGGCAAATGCTACTTGAAAATCAAAAGTTCTTCAATTTTTTGGTAAATTTAGGAGTAAAGGATAAATTTTTCTATGTATAGACGCCTGGCTTGATTTACTGGAGGCTTTGCACCTCAACTACTAGTTAATTCCTTTCTAAGCAATCTATTTAGCTCAGTAAAATTGACTGATCAAAATTAAAAGAAATGAAAATTCTCTTTTATGAAGCTGCTAGGACCTTGTGGACTCTAAATTAAACAAGGACCAGAGCCAATTTTTTTGCAGGCACGTTCAGAACGCCAGCTGTGCTAAACCTTTAATGCAATTCTATACTACATTGCGATTCAATAACACAAAAAGCTACATATCTCTCAAAAACACTATATTACACCAAAGTTTTCATAAAAGGACCAGAGAAAAATTATAGTAGCTCACAAAAACATGACCATATATAAGCAAAAGTCACCTCAAACAGATGGTCCAAGAAAAAATGTGACAAAGAGCCTGCAGCCACCAGGAATAAGCACTGTTTCCTCGTTAGCGCCACCTATTGCATATAAAAAAAACATAATTTAGGGGCAATTCTATCAAAATTGTTTATAAGTAACGAAATAGAGAATCAGAGAGTTGAGGGGCTGACCCCAGAAGCGGAATCAAGCAATCCCTTCTTGAGGAGGAATTTGGAGGCAGTGCTGTAAAGCATGGACATGGGAATACCAAGAATAAGTATGTAATAAAAAGGGTCATGGATCCACGGCTCGATTGCATAACCCAAAGCACTGCCTAATCCAAGGGTGGAAGTCAGCCACTCGGAGAAAGATCCAATGTCCGGCCCAAAGAAAGCGTTGATTGAATAGGTGAGGCAGTGATGAGGACTGAACCGGCCATTAGATACACTCATCAGGCCTAAGCCAGACCCCAATGTGTACATCATGTGCGGTCCTGGACCTGGCATATTTGTCTTTGTTAATTCTGTGCATACAAAGGGGAGCTCACAGTGAAAAAGATTTGATCTTAGAATCTCAATTGTTGAAGGAAAGGGTGATGGATGGATGATAGCTCCAAAGCACATCAAGGTTCATTTCCAATTTACCCCTCGTGAAAAAGTCGTATTAGCTTCCCTACAGTATCGGAGTATTATTACACTGCACAGTGAATTTTGGGCGTCTTTTTTGGCCTTCTCTCATAGTTTTGCTTTTGGAAAGTGCTAAATCTATCTCTCTACTATCCGAAATACCTTACCATTTTTTTAACTTTTATTTTTATTTTTATTTTTATTCTTTTTAGAGAATTAACCAAATCCTAAAATTAATATTGATATACTTTTTACAAAATCAGTAATCGATTATAATTACCGATAGGTACTGTATTATTATTTATTATATTTGTATATGACTTTTTCAAAATTATGAGATTATCATCATTCAACAGAAATTATGGTATACAAATGTTTAATATACTAAGATATTCAAACAATGTATTATATGATTCAACACTACTTATGGTATACCAATGTATAGTATATCAAGAATTGGGTATATCATTTAGCATGCTCAGACAAAGGATACCGCGATTCAACACTAAATATGGTATACCAAGAATATTAGGTATATCATTTTATATACTCAAACAAAGTATATCATGATTCAACTGTAAGCATGGTATTCTACTTAATGTAAAAATAATATCATGAATACCATTAAACATACCGATAATCATAGTATCGTGCTTAAATTAAAATTATGGTGTACCGAAAATAGTCTCTCTGCCTTCTTAAAGGTAGGGATAAGGACCGCATAAACTCTACCCTCTCCAAGTCCAACTTGTGAGACTACACTGGGAAAGTTATTGTTGTTATTGTTGGTGGTGGTGGTGTGCTATACAGTATACCAAGAATATTATGAATATCATTTAACATATAAGTAATCATAATATACCATGATGCACCTATAACTCTAGTATACTTTTATACTAATAACACATGGAGCTTTTGTTTTACTTTTATATTTAGTAAAAAATAGGTATTACTTTTAAAAAGATAATTATATACCTTTAACTTGTAATTAATCAAATAATATAAAATTATGAAGCAACAAAAAGATAAATCCAAAAAAAAGGAAGAAAGAAAAGCAAGCTAAACTAATTGATATGCTAACACAATCATACTTTGATTGTTAATTTAAAGAATTAATCAGGTTGTTATACAAATATTAGCTAGTACGATATGAAGCTATTTATTGAAGTTAAAATGCAGTAGGTGGTCAGTTTAGTCAGCTAACCTAATTGTTGTTAGAGTTAGTTACACTGTTAGAGTTAGTTAATACTATTAGAGTTGGTTAATTACACATGATAGTCACGTGAGGATAAAGTCTATAAAGGGGCTGATATTGTACACTTTGGAGTAATAAGAAAATATCTTTCTCTTCTTTATTCACTTCTTCCGATTCTAGAATATTCCATTGTTGCATGTGCCCTAATCTATTGCTCCATTGATTGAGCAGTAGAGCTTCACCTCAACGTCAATTTCTTCATGGTATCAGAGCGGCGGTCGTGAGGATCAGCTCCGGCGTGAAGCTACGGTGAAATTGAGCTAACTATAGAAAGTAGATTCTGCAGACATAGCTGGAAATGGGGTAAGCTTGCTTGATTATAATCACCCACTATTCCTCCAAGCAGGAGATACTCTAGGGCCAGTTTTGATCCCAATTAAGCTCACAAGGCCAGAGAATTATGCCATGTGAAGCAGGGCAATGAAGCTAGCTTTGCGAGGAAAAGGTAAGTTTGGATTTGTAGACGGTTCCTGTACTAAGAGCAGATATAAAGGTGAATTAATTGAGCAATGGAAAAAGTGTAATGTGATATCGTTGTCTTGGATTGGAAGTACAATTTCGATTGCATTAATACTGTGAATTGTTTATGCCTCAGATGCGAGAAAGGGGTGGAATGACTTTCCGAAGAGGTTCGATCGATCAAACCTAACAAGGATCTATCACCTTTGGACTGAAATTGCAACAATGAGACAGGATACAGATTCAGCGACCAGTTATTACACAAAAATAAAAGACATATGGGATGAATTGGATATTTGGCTCCACTCTCTTAATGTGACCGTGAGGAATCAAGGTTATCTGTTGAACACTTGAAGTCACAACCTGTGTTGCGGTTCCTTATGGGCTTAAATGAAAGCTCTGGGAATGTAAGGAGTAACACACTTGCAAGGAAACCACTAGTTACTATTAATGAAGCAAATGCGATTATCACTTAGGAAGAAAGCCAAAGGACACTTGGTGGTAGACACTCACAGGGATCCACTCACCATGTTAGCACGAAAGGCACAAAGATTCAAACCAAAGGGCACAGGGTTAATCTGTGAGAACTGTGGTTACAAGGTTCACTTGAAAGAAAACTGCTATAAAATTGTAGGATATCCTCCAGATTTCAAAAGCAAGAAAAAAACTAGACAATTTGGTGGAAACACAGGGCAGTTGGGTGGTAGAGCGCAGTCTACTGGAGGCTTCAAACCATATGCCAATAATGCAACAATTGAAAATCAGCTATAAGGACATTTCTTCACTAAAGAAGAATACTCATAGTTGATGGGCCTGCTGAACAAGCCACCACCAACTGACTATACCTCAAATGTGGTGGCAGGTACAGTTACATTATTATCTAGCACATATGCTTGTGAGTGGATAATCAATTCTGGAGCATCACATCATATTACACCATGCAAGGAATTATTAGAAGAAGCAGGGAACTTAGAAAAATAACATGACGGTAGAGTACAAGTGCCAACAGGGAGTAAATCATCCATAGCAAGTGTAGGAAATACAGTGATCTTAGGGAGTCATAAAATCACAAATGTGTTACATGTCCCAAACTTCAAAATTAATCTACTTTCATTGTCAAACCAATGAGATATTGTATTCAACCACTTTTTTCCCTAACTTCTATGTGTTTTAGGGACTTTACAATGGCAAGATAATAGGGATTGGTAGAGAAAGTAATGGTCTTTACACTCTACAAAAGGAGTTCAAGCCCATAGTAGGAGCAGCAGTAACAAGAGGTGGAAATGAAGCAGACTGGGAGACCATCAGCAGTTGCAATGAAACATATACCTAGCTTAAAGAATAAAGTCAATAATGTAGTATAGGAAACTTGCTCAGTGTTCCCAATGACAAAGTTTAAGTTTTCCTGGTAGTAAGAGTAAATCTAGTAGTATTTTCAATTAATTCATGTTTATGTATGGGGACCATATAGAAATGTTACATTTGATAGAAAATAGTACTTTGTAATTGTGGTTGATGATTCTAGTAGATATACATGGGTCTATCTAATTCTATCTAAGTGTGAGGTCTCAATTGTATTTAAAGACTTCTTAGCAATGGTAAGGAATCAGGTTGATGTTTCTGCCAAGGTGCTAAGATCAAGCAATGGCACAGAATTTTTCAATTCACAATGTAATGAGATGTTCTCTTCTCCTGGCATAGTTCATCAAAGTAGTTGTGCGTATGTACCACAACATAATGGAATAGTCGAAAGAAAGTATAGACATATCTTAGAGGTGGCAATGGCTCTTAAGATTCACAGTTCTGTTCCAGTTAAATTCTGGGGAGAGTGTGTGAATACTGCAGTCTAATTGATCAATAATTTACCCACTGCTATATTAGATGAAAAGACACCCTATGAGCGGCTTTATGGAAATGAACCTAGACTGGATCATCTAAGGGTATTTGGATGTTTGTGCTACGCAAACAGCCTACCCAGGGGTGACAAGTTAGACCCAAGGGCAAAAAGGATAGTGTTAATGGGGTACTCTGAAACTCAAAAGGGATATAGGTTATTTGATCTGGATACAATGACCTTCTTTGTTAGTAGGGAAGTAATCTTCAAAGAGTGATTTTTCCTTTTAGATCCATGCAGATTAAAAATGAGGAGGATGTGCTATTCATGCCAGTAACTGACATAACAAACATTAACATACAGGTTCAAGCTCATACACCATCACAAGATCACTCTCAAGCTCATACACCACCAGATCACTCTCACACAACTCAGTATGAAAATGTTTCTACAGTAGCAGGAGAAACAACAGAACCACTGATGATCATGAGACAAACACATAAGACAATGCATCTGCTTCTCAACATGATATATAGTCAATAGATTCTGATAAATCAGTGCAAGTAGCTGAAAAAGCAGTAGAAGAAATTAGTGTTACTGAGCAAGTTGCAGAGAATGGTAGAGCCAAAAGAGTCACTAAGCCACCAATCTGGATTAAGGACTATGTGACCTATAAGGGAAAGTCTACTGCATGCTCATACTCTATTGCTAACTATGTAAGATATGATCACTTATCCACTGGCTATCAAGAGTACTTAAGCCTATTCTCAGCACCTACATTGTAATGATCTGATCGGTCATTTTGAGATCTAGCGTGTAGTTTAGCGATTTGAGACCTTGAGTAGCTTCAATTCATGTTTTATGATTTGTACGGGTGGTCGGAATTTAATTTTGAAAAGTTTGGAGTTGATTCGGAAGGAAAATTCTCAATTCGGAAACTTTAAGTTGGAAGAGTTGACCAAGGTTTGACTTTTGAGTAAAAAACCTTGGAATCAGAATCTAAAGGTTCCAATAGGTTCGTATGATGATTTCAGACCTGGGCGTATGTTCGGGTCGAGTATCGGATAGTCAGGGAGCGTTTCGGTGCCTCATGTGAAAAGTTGGAATTTTGAAGATTTTAGAATTTCTTAAGTTTGATTTGAAGTGGACTTTGGTGTTATTAATGTTTGTTTGGGATTCTGAGCCTTGGAATAGGTCCGTATTGTGATTTGTTACTTGTACATAAAATATGGCGTCATTCCGGAATGTTTAAGTGTGAATCGGACGCGTATGACGAAGTTTGAATGTTTAAAAGTGAAAAGAAAATTTTTGATCATCGATCGGTAGTTTGGATGTTGTTTGGTGTGATTTGAGGCCTTGAGTAGGTTTGTGTCATATTTTGGGACTGATTGGTATGATTGGACGGGGTCCTGGGAGACTCGAGTGAGTTTCGGATGGGCTACGGGCCATTTCGCCATGTTTAGACTATTGTTCTGGTGTCTGGTGATTCATTCTTCACGGTCGCGAAGAAAGGGTCGCGTAGAAGGTTAGGCGGGAAAGAGAACCAGGAGTTTTGTCCTACATGTTCGCGATGGTTTGGTTGTGTTCGCGTAGGGACTATGGATTTGACCACCGCTTTCGCGATCGGTGTGTCGCATTCGCAAAGAGCGATTTAGCAGCTGGTCGAGGTTGGTGTTTGCGATCGTGAAGAAAGGAATTGTTGGGTAGACTTGATTTATTTCGGGTTTTGGCTCATTTCCACTTCTCACATGGTTTGGGCAATTTTTGGAGCTCTTCAAGAGGAGATTTTCATCATCTATGGCAAGGTAAGTAATTCCACATAGTGTATGTTAATTACATGGATTTTATATGGTTCTAAACATGGAAATTGTTAGAAATTGTGAGATTTTTGAAGAAACCTAGAATTTGGTATTTTTGAATATCTACCACGAAATTAGGAATAAATTATGTATTTGGGTTCGTGGTGTTATAGGTACTATTTATCTTTATGCATTTTTGGTATCCAGGCACGTGGGTCTGAGGGTTGACTTTGTTGATTTTTTGAGTGGAGTTTGGAATTGTTATAAATTGATTAATTATGAGTGTTAGAGTATAGTTTTATTTGTTTGCATGATTGTTTGACTAATTTCGAATCGATGGGCATTGATTTGTGGTATTGACGAGGTGTTTGAGCGAATTTCGGAGCGAGGTAAGTCTCTTGTCTAACTTTGTGATAGCGAAATTACCCCGGAGGATTAAAATTGTTATGTGCTACTAGTTGTGTGTGCTACGTACGCATGAGGTGATGAGAGTACATACGTAGCTAAAAGCATGTTTATGTCTGGGTAGACTTAGGACTTTGTCAATTAATATTTGAATTATTTGAACTCATTTTTTTTCTAGCTTAATTAAGTGAATCTATAATTGAAATTGATTTGGGAATATACAAGGCCGATCTTTATCACTTTGATTTGTTTGGTGATATATTCGATAAACGGTAAAAATTATGTTTAGTTTACGCTAATCATGTTTACTTTATGCTCATGTACCTGTGTTGCAAACACGTGGCTCGTAATTTGATAAGTTTCTTCATTTCTTGTGGATCGGGCTGAACGCCTCGATAGTATATTGAGATGTATCGCTGGTTTGTGCCAATCGACCCTCGAAATACATGCACGTGGGCTCGAGAGTTGACTTTTTTGACTTTATGAGCGGAGTTGGGAATTCTTATAAATTGATCAATTATGAGTGTTAGAGTATATTTTTATTTGTTTGCATGATTGTTTCAGAAGTTGATGGTATGTCGACGGCACAACCTTCGTTTCGTGTAACCATGGTCTTCCAAGAATAATGTTGTAGCATATGTTGTTGTCTACTACTTCAAGCAGGGCTGTCTTCATTACCCCGTCGGCATTCGTGGGCAGCAAAATCTCCCCTCGGGTTGTCACACTTGCTAAGTTGAACTCGACGAGGAGCTTTGTGGTCGGAATGATGCTTCTGTTTAGCTTGACTTGTTCCAGCACTCACCATTGGATAATATTGGCTGAACTCCCAGGGTCCAGTAAAACATATTTAATTTTAAAATGTAAAACATTAAGAAAAATTGCCAGGGCATCTTAGTGCAATAGTAGGAGTCCATCGGCGTCTTTTTCCGTGAAGGTGATATTATCCTCGGTGACTTCCCGGAGTCTTTTGCTATGGGTTACCGATACCTTTATCTTTTTTGCGGCTGAAAAGGTTACACCATTAATCTCGTTCCCTCCAAAAATCATGTTGTTCGTTACACGGGGAGGATCTTCTCTTGTCTTTGAGGGTTCTGCGTTATCCCGGTTGCGGCCGTAGTTATTTTTAGCCTGATCTCTTATGAATTCTCTGAGATGGCTGTATTTCAGCAATGTCACCACGTCCTCGCACAAATGTCGGAAGTCCCTAGTTCGGTGGTCGTAAGTCCCATGATACTCACACCATAGGTTAGTATCCCTCTGACTGGTGTCGGATCTCATCAGCCTCAAGAACCGTGCTTCCTTAATGTTCCGCATTGCCAATACCAATTCCACTGTGCTGACATTGAAGTTATACTTGGACAATCTGGGGTAGGTGGAATCCTGGGAGCCCGATACCTCTTTGTCCTACATCAATCTGTTATTCCGGCTATGATCAACTCTCCTATCGGTAGCGGACCTTTACGCCTACCGAAAACCTCTGTCGCGTCCTTCGGCCCTTTCGTAGGGCAAAAAATTGACCTTTAGATGATCATTGATCCGCTTCGGAATCATCCTTCAACTTTTCCTTATTTTTTCTCTCGGTCCCTGATGCCGGGGAACCGAGCTGGTCATACTTTATTCTTATCTTTGATTCATAGCACTTGTGGACATCTACCCATATTGTTGCTTGGAACTTAAGAAGAATTTCTTTCAGTTTTCAGGAAGCGTCAGAGCTCCTTGGATTCAGCCTCTTAGTGAATGCCTCAGTTGCCCATTCATCTGGCACAACCGGTAGTAGCATCCTTTCCTTCTAAAATCTGGTCATGAATTTTCGCAGTAGTTCGGACTCTCCTTGCGCAATTCTGAATATGTCGGACTTTTTGGCATGCACCTTCCTGGCCTCGGCATGGGCCTTAATAAAAAAATCTGTGAGCATCTCGAAGGAATCTATTAGGTTCTTGGGTAAAAGGGAATACCATGTCAGGGCCCCCTTCGTGAGGGTCTCACCGAACTTCTTCAACAATAGTGACTCAATCTCGTGCGGAGCTAAGTCGTTTCTTTTTACCGCCGTTGTATAGGTGGTGATGTGCTCCTAAGGATCAAAGGTCCCATTGCATTTTGGCATATCTAGCATTTTGAACTGCTTCGGGACTAACTCTGGTGCCGCACTTGGTTTGAACGACAACTAGGTGTGTTTCTTTGAGTTCGATCCTTTCAATATTTGATCCACTCGGACATTTATTTCCCTCATAAACTGTATGAGTTAGGTTTTAAAGTATCATTCCCGTGTTGGCCCAAGAACGGGTGAAGTTTTGAAGATTGACAAAAGAACTCGGACATGGACCATGTCCATCTTGTGAAGCACAGTCATGCTCAACCTATACATGTGAGATGCACGTGAAGAAGATAAATCTAACTGATCAAGAAGCGATATCTCCTGATCTGATCGAAAAGGTTGCATATTGGATAAGGAGAGAAAGACTCCTTACATGAAGAGAACACGGTTTAGGAAGAAGATAGTGTTAGAGTTTGAGATCACCATAAACTCTTCTACGATAGAAGAGTAGCAATTGAATCTCAGTCAAACTCTGATCACTAACCTATTAAATATCAGTGTTGTTCTCTTTTACAGGGAATGCACATAAGCAGAAGTTAAACTTAAATTGAGAGCAAAAGAGCAAGGCGATTTTGCAAGCAATTTATGTGTGATTTGAGTGTGCAATCCTGAAGCTATTTGAACGAGATAGAAGAACCAGTTCCAAGTGTCTATCTTTTATTCTAGTTCAATTGTAGTAGGTAATTTTACATTGTACCTTTCAGCTTTCATAGAAGCAATTGTATTAGGTACCTAGAGTGTTCAAGTTAGAGTTAACTTGAAGTTGTCGCAACAGTTGAGGCTGTGTGCCACAACGGGATTAGAGTTAATCCTTAGGTTTACAAAGAGTTTTGTAAATGCTGTTTTGGCTCAGTGATTTTAGTGGAAGTTTGGGAAAATCCTACTGAGTAGTAGGTCATGGTTTTTTTCACCTTTTGCGCCAGGTGTTTTTCACGTAAAAATCTTTGTGTTCTTTATTTTCTATATCTATTATTTCGCAGCAGTAGTTGGAACACCTAGAAGAACCAGGTCCTTCTATAGTTCAAATAAGCGAAAATTGGGTACCATACAAATCCCCCCCCCCCCTCTTGTGTGGTAATGATGTTTAGAACATCAATTGGTACCAGAGCGGGTTATCCTTGAAGAGGCTAACACCTTAGGAAAAGATCAAGATGAGTGCACCACCTGGAAATTGGGAAGGGCAATCCACTACTACGCCTCCACTCTTTAATGGTCAGTACTATTCTTGGTGGAAAAACAGGATGAGAGATCATATCATAGGAGAAGACTATAAAATCTGGGACATAGTCATTGATGGTCCCCTGGCGACTACAAAGAAGACTGCTGAAGGAGTGGATGTGCCCAAGACAAGAGCTGACTGCACTGCTGAAGACTTGAAGAAATGGGAGAAGAATGCCAAAGCCAAGAAATGGCTTGTGTGTGGACTGGGTCCAGACGAGTACAGCAGGATTCAAAGATGTACCACTGGTAAAGAAATATGTGACACTTTACAAGTGGCTCATGAAGGAACTCCTCAAGTAAAGAGATCAAGAGGAACACTGCTATACTCTCAATATGAGAATTTCACTATGAAGGAAGGAGAAACTATCCATGAGATGTACACAAGGTTCACAACACTAACAAATGAACTTAAATCTCTTGGGAGAATTACCCTTGAAGAAGACAAGGTTGAGAAAATCTTGACAAGGGTCTTACCAGTGACTTGGGAAGGCAAAATCACTGCTATTCAGGAATCAAAGAACATTGCTACTCTCAAGTTAGATGAACTGATTGGAAACCTCACTGCCTATGAACTGAGAAGGCAAACCATGAAAATGGATGCACCCAAGAAGGAGATGAGGCTGGCTCTCAGAATAGCTGAAGGTGCAGATCTGGAAGATGATGAAATGGCCACGATCACAAGGGATTTCAAAAATTACCTAATGAGAGCAAAGGGTTCTTCAAGAGGTACAACCTTCAACAAACTAAGGGCTCCTGAGAAACAGACCAACGAGGGTTGTTACAAATGTGGCAAGACTGATCACATGATTAAGAAATATCCTCAGTGGGAAATTGAATGGAAGAAGGAAATGGTTGAACGAAGGAACAGGTTCAACCCAAAAGGAACAAAGGATCAACAGAGGCTATGGTTGCTACTTGGGGAGAAACATTAGATGAGGATTCAGAAGATAAAGCTGGAGATGAACAAGCACTTATGGCCATCGGAGAATCAGATGATGAACAAGAGGTCCAAGTGAAGGGAAATAGCCAAATATGGTACATGGATAGTGGCTGCTCAAAACATATGACTGGAAGCAAGAACCAGTTCCTTTCACTTGAGGACTTAAAAGGAGGTAATGTCTCCTTTGGAAATGGGAAGAAAGGTGAGATTATTGGGTTTGGAAAAGTAAGTAAGACAGACTCACACTCCATTGAGAATGTCTACTTGATAGATGGCTTGAAATATAGCCTAATCAGTGTATCACAACTGTGTGACAAAGGTAACCTTGTACCATTTACCTCTACCAAATGCTTTGTGATTAACCTTACCACTGACAAGATTGTTTTGCAGGGAAAAAGAGTTAAATATATTTACATTGTAGATTTGTCCACTCTTTCAGAAAAATGAACTCACTTGCTTGACTATGTTGGACAATGATCCCCTCCTGTGGCACAAAAGACTTGGTCATGCAAGTCTGAATCAACTCAACAAATTAGTCTCCAAGGACTTGGTGATAGGGTTACCTAACATCAAATTCAAGGAAGACAAAGTTTGTGAGGCCTCTGCAACGGGGAAGCAGGTAAGATCATCCTTTAAAAGCAAGAAAATGGTAAGCACGACCAGGACGTTGGAACTGGTCCATATGGATCTCTGTGGTCCAATAAGAACATTGCGCAGAGGTGGTAAGAAATATGTGGTGGTACTTGTTGATGATTATTCTAGGTTTACTTGGGTACTATTCTTAACATCTAAGGATGGAGCATTTGACATGTTTACTGCCTTTGTTAGAAAAACTCAGAAACAACTAGGTAATCAACTTGCATCCATCAGGTCTGATCATAGATCTGAATTTGAAAATGCTAAGTTTGCTGAATTTTGTGATGAGCATGGTATAGATCATAACGTCTCTGCCCCTAGGACTCCTCAACAAAATGGAGTAGTTGAAAGAAAGAACAGGACTCTTGAAGATATGGCTAGGACTATGCTTCTTTCTAGTAAACTGCCTTATAGCTTCTAGGCAGAGGCTGTAAACACTGCATGTTACATCATAAATAGATGCATTACTAGACCAC
Source organism: Nicotiana attenuata (assembly GCF_001879085.1). Taxonomy (NCBI): domain Eukaryota; kingdom Viridiplantae; phylum Streptophyta; class Magnoliopsida; order Solanales; family Solanaceae; genus Nicotiana; species Nicotiana attenuata. The sequence continues at coordinate 56,243,512 of NC_031994.1, forward strand.
TTGTAGAGAAGACTCCCTATGAGTTACTTAAAGGGAGAAAGCCAAATATATTCCATCTTAGGGAATTTGGATGCAAGTGCTTTGTGCACAATAATGGAAAGGACTCCCTAGGTAAGTTTGATCCCAGAAGTGATGAGGGAGTATTCTTGGGATATTCTTCACATAGCAAAGCATATAAAGTGTTCAATAAAAGAACTTTGTGTGTAGAAGAAAGTGTACATATAGTGTTTGATGAAGCTAACATTCTTTCTGAGAGACAGGAACATGAAGATGAAGCCATTGGGCTGGTAAAAGATTTGAGTGAAGTCTCAGCTAAAGCCAAAGTGGCACCAAAAGAAGGAACATGTGATGGGACAGGTTCTTCCATCCAGGGCAACCTGACAGGGGGAACTGATCAAAGAGGAACTAAAACCAATCCCCTAAAGGAACCTGTTCATGATCCTGTTCTTCAACAACAGAATATGGGAGAAACATCAAGCAGAAATCAGTTGGTTGTGAAACCTCACAAGTATCAAAGTTCTCATCCCATTGAGAACATAATTAATGATCCAACCTCTGGAGTTAAAACTAGATCACAATTAAAGAATCTGTGTGCTTTTGATGCTTTCCTATCTCTTATTGAACCTAAAAATGTTGTTGAGGCTTTGCAGGATGCAGATTGGGTAAATGCAATGCAAGATGAACTCAATCAGTTCGAGAGAAGTCAAGTTTGGCATCTAGTTCCAAGACCCAAGGACAGATCAGTAATTGGCACAAAATGGGTCTTCAGAAACAAACTTGATGAAGATGGAACAGTTACATGAAACAAGGCACGACTGGTGGTCCAATGTTACAGCCAAGAGGAGGGTATAGATTATGATGAGACTTTTGCTCCAGTTGCAAGACTAGAGGCAATAAGACTTCTCATAGCCTTTGCAACACACATGGAATTCACTCTTCATCAGATGGATGTCAAAAGTGCCTTCCTGAATGGCTACCTAAAATAAGAAGTATTTGTTAAACAACCTCCAGGGTTTGAGAGCAAGGAATGTCCTGAGCATGTGTACAAATTAGACAAGGCTCTCTATGGACTCAAGCAGGCTCCTAGAGCATGGTATGAATGATTGTCCAAATTCCTGCTTGAGCATGGCTACAAAAGAGGTAAAATTGACAGTACTCTATTCTTGAGGGAAAAAGGTAAGGATCTTCTTGTGGTACAAATATATGTTGATGACATAATTTTTGGGGCAACCACTGACAAACTAAGTAAGGACTTTGCCAAATTAATGGGGAGTGAGTTTGAAATGAGTATGATGGGTGAGCTTAACTTTTTCTTTGTCTTACAGATCAAACAAAACCTAAATGGAACCATGATCCATCAGCAGAAATATGCAAAAGAATTGATCAAGAAGTTTAAAATGGATGAATCAAAGGAAATAGACACTCCCATTGCAACCGCCACTGAGTTAGACATAGATGAACCTGGTTCATCTGTTGATCAAAAGTTGTATAGGGGTATGATTGGTTCACTTTTGTATCTTACTGCCAGCAGACCTGACATTATTTTCAGTGTAGGGCTTTGTGCTCGTTTTCAGGCTAATCCAAAGGAATCTCACTTAACTGCTGCCAAGAGGATACTGAGGTATCTGAAAGTCACTACTGATATGTGTCTTTGGTACCCTAAAGGTAGTAATTTTAATCTAGTAGGGTATGCTGATGATGATTATGCAGGTTTCCTTGTGGATAGGAAGAGCACCTCAGGTATGGCTCATTTTCTTGGTTCATGTCTTGTATCATGGGCTACTAAAAAGCAAAATTCAGTGGCCTTATCCACTGCTGAGGCTGAATATGTTGTTGCTGCCTCTTGTTGTGCTCAATTGTTGTGGATTAAACAATAGCTGATAGATTTTGGCATTGAAGTTAGTTGTATTCCTATCTTCTGTGATAAAACTAGTGCTATAAGTATGACAAAGAACCATGTTCATCACAAAAGGACTAAGCACATAGATGTTAGACACCACTTCTTAAGAGATAACTATGAGAAAGGATTGATTTCCATAGAATTTGGTGCTACTGACAAGCAAATTGCTGATATCTTCACTAAGGCACTGAGTAGAGAAAACTTTGAGAGGAACAGGTTGGAATTAAGGATGATTAAGATCACCTAATAGGACCAGCTCAGAATGCACAATGAAAAAAAAATATTAAAAAAAATTGAAAAAAAAATTTTGGCTAGGAAATCTGAACTTGTGTAAATATCTTGATTAATTTTTACTCAGCTACATACTGTAATTAATATACTCCTGTGACATGTGTTAATATGACTCACTGATCTCTAACAAAATTTTCTCTATTAGGGCAAATTGAGGCATGTTCAAGAGAATTCTAAATGAAAAACCTGGTTCATCAGTATGGGTTCATCTGAAAGCTAAGGTATGTTTTCTATACTCTGCACAACCAGAAACGTGAATATTTAAATCATAAGCAGAAGTCCTACAATTGTTCAATTCCTTAGAAAATTCTATCTGTTAGCCTTGAACCATTTTCGTCCACCTTAGAACTCTAAACCTCAAAATTTGCCTAAAATCTAGGGAAGCTTAACCGCTCATTCGAACCTGAAATTTCAGGTTTATTAGACCTCTAATTGACCACTGTCAATACTTTCGTTATCCATTAAATGTGTATTTCTTTTTAAATACCATCATTACCTCCTGCCATCTTTATAATCCCAAACCATCAAAAACTCCCTCTTCACTTTCACTTGCTTTCTTCTCCAAAACTCTAATTTACCTATGCTCTCCAGAAATCCGCGATAATGTCAAACCCACAAGACAACCCTGGAACTCCTCCACAACCCACTCCCTCTGATTCATCTTCCTCTCCTCCACCCAGCATAACTCCCAAACCTAGGCTGCGAAGGGTAAAAATGCTTGCTCGAAAAATAATGGCTTCTGGGGCTCTTTCAAAGAAGTTGAATGCAAAATTAAAGGCAATCCAGGTCCAAGACTCTGAGTCTAACTCTGATTCTGAGTCGTACAAGTCAGCTCGTGAGGGGGAAGAAATTGGGTCTTCTGACTCGGAGAAGGCTCAAGATTCCCAAGTAATTTCTTCTGTGTCTGAGAATTTAGAAACTAGGTTTGTTCTGGTTGGGCCAATCAGGGATGTAGAATTACCTAAAGTTGGTAAGAGTGGCGGCAAAAAGAAATCTGCAAAAGAAAAAGAGAGCGAGGGGAAATGGGAAATGAGTTGTTGATCATTCACCCAATGCTGGTTTGTCTGTGCCTGCTATCTGTGGGGTTGAACAAGAACATGTAGAAGAGAGTGGCAAGAAGTCAGGGGGAAGTGGTTCTGGTAAAGCTGCTGAAGGGTTGGTTAACTTAAGTTCGCAGAGAGATGAACCTGGTTCATCAGTTGAAGAGACCCTAGCAGACCTCTTGAAAAAGGTTAGGGCGAGTTATGATCCAAAGAAAAGAAGACCTACCACACCAAAAGCCCCCAGTGCTCCTAAACCCTCAAAGAAAAGAAAGGATTCATCCCCAACACCTACTAAATTTTCATTGCCAAAGGGTAGAGCTACAAGAAGCAGGGTGAAGCAACGTGAGAGTGATCTCCAAAAGGCTCTAGGTGAGAGTAAGAAGAAAAAGCTGGCTAAAGGAAAAGGAAATGTTGCAGAGCCCTCAGAGGCTGTGGAGGTTGAGGAGATGGAACAGGTCCATCAGGAGGAAGTTCAACCAGTGGAGGTTCAGACCCCCAAGCCCAAAAAGCCCAAGACTTCTTCCAAGAAGTCTTCCTCTGTGTCTGAGACTGCTGAACCTTCATTAGCCAAGAGGACAAGGTCTGTAGTGAAAAGTAAACAAGTAAGAATTTCTGAAGATGAGGAATGGAGTGTAGAAGAAGTAGAAGATGATTCTGAGGGTGAACAAGACAAGATTGCCATGTTTGGCAAAAGAAAGATTTTGAAGGGTAGACTGCTGAAAGATCTGGTGGAACCAGGAATGATGAGATTGGTGGATGCCTTAGCTGCTCAGGGGTGAAAGGACATGGTCCTTCAGATGGATGGTAGGCTAGCCAGGAATGAGATAATTGAGTTTATGGCAAATGCAGAGGTTAAGGATGGCAAGGTTAGCAGCCTGGTGAAAGGAGTTCAAGTGTCCTTTGATGCAGAAAAACTGGGAGAGATCCTTGATATACCCTCTGAAGGGTTTGATGACTATACAAGGCAAAAGTGGCCTTGTCTGGATTCCCTTCCTACTGCTCTTGACATTACCAGGAGGTTCTGTGATGCTGAAGATGTGAATGAGGCTAGGGCTATTCAGAAAAGTGAAATGAGGCCTCAGCACAAGGTCTTGTTTGAATTTGTCAATAAGTGCCTATTGCCCAGACAGGAGAGAAGGCATATTGCAAATTATATGGACCTAGTTCTTATGGAGTGCCTGGAAAGTGGAAGGAAAATTAATTGGCATGCCTTCATCATCAAGCTGCTGGACAGAGTCATAAATGGCTCCAAGGCTCATGCTACCCCCTATGGCTTTATTCTGACTACGATTCTGGATAGGTGCAGTGTGCATCTGAAGAAATGCAAAATGGCCTCAAGCAAGGATCACTTTGGCATTAATACTCTGATTGCTTGTGACTATTTAGTCAATGCCATCCCAAATGAACCTGGTTCATCCAAGAAGACTCCTGTCAACAGTAAAGTCAGGGCCCTAGTTCAGGAATGTGAAGCCAAGGACGCTGAGATAGCTAGGCTCAAGGCTCGTGTGGCAGAGGTGGAATCTGAGAGGGATGCTCTCAGAACTGAGCTTACCAAAGAAAAGGAGAAGAATGATGGAATTCTTCATAATATGCTGAATCTTCTCCAAGCCCAAAACCAACCCTCAAGCTCCCCCAAGCCTTAGGAATCCTAGCTTTTGTCTCCTGAACCTGTCTAGTACCTTCAATGACCCGGATTAGGGATTTTTCTATTTTTTTTGCTCATGTTTTAAATGTTTTTGCTTTCTGGTTGTGGATTGTGGTAGCAACATAACTTCTATCAATGATATCTACTGCTTTTGCTCTTGTTCGGTGTTAATCTTTCCTTGATAGTTTAAATATGTTTGCTTGATTACTGATGATTAAACCATGATTGCACTTGCAGTTGCCTCAGTGGCCAGGAGTACTTATTAAAATCTGGAAATCACACTTTGTATGCAACTTTTTGATGATGTCAAAAGGGTGAAGAGATATTGTGCTTTACACATTCTGAATTAAGTGATATTTATAACCTAATTAACATGGTTCTTGATGATAAGTGAATTTTCCAAACTTTGAATTGATGGTTAAGATGGGTTCTTACAGGATCCAAGTAAGTAAAAAGCATAGAGTTTGTCATCATCAAAAAGGGAGAGTTTGTTGGCCCAAGAACAGGTGAAGTTTTGAAGATTGACAAAAGAACTCAGACATGGACCAGGTCCATCTTATGAAGCACAGTCATGCTCAACCTATACATGTGAGATGCACGCAAAGGAGATAAATCTAACTGATCAAGAAGCGATATCTCCTGATCTGGTCGAAAAGGTTGCATATTGGATAAGGAGAGAAATACTCATGAAGAGAACATAGTTTAGGAAGAAGATAATGTTAGAGTTTGAGATCACCATGAACTCTTCTACGATAGAAGAGTAGCAATTGAATCCCAGTCAAACTCTGATCACTAACCTATTAAATATCAGTGTTGTTCTCTTTTACAGGGAATGCACATAAGTAGAAGTTAAACTTAAATTGAGAGCAAAAGAGAAAGGCGATTTTGCAAGCAATTTATGTGTGATTTGAGTGTGCAATCCTGAAGCTACTTGAACGAGATAGAAGAACCAGTTCCAAGTGTCTATCTTTTATTCTAGTTCAATTGTAGTAGGTGATTTTACATTGTACCTTTCAGCTTTCATAGAAGCAATTGTATTAGGTACCTAGAGTGTTCAAGTTAGAGTTAACTTGATGTTGTCGCAACAGTTGAGGAGCCACAATGGGATTAGAGTTAATCCTTAGGTTTACAAAGAGTTTTGTAAATGCTGTTTTGGCTTAGTGATTTTAGTGGAAGTTTTTGTAAACGCTGTTTTGGCTCAGTGATTTTAGTGAAAGTTTGGGAAAATCCTACTGAGTAGTAGGTCATGGTTTTTTTTTCCTTTTGAGCCAGGTGTTTTCCACATAAAAATCTCTGTGTTCTTTATTTTCTGTATTTATTATTCCGCAAACAGTAGTAGTTGGAACACCTAGAAGAACTAGGTCCTTCAATAGTTCAGATACGAAAATTGGGTACCACACAAATCACCCCCTCCCCCCTTGTGTGGTATTGACCTTTAGAACATCACCCGTTATTGTTACAAGATTCGCTGCCGTTCACCTGGCCCCGTCGAAGCCGATCTCACCCCTGGAGGTGTTGTTATCAATCCTTTGTGTTGTTTGGTTTATGGGAGCACCGGAAGGAACTTGACCTCTTCCATTTGCGTTGTTGGAAGCACCCAACAATGCTTTCCTCAACTCTGTCATGACTAGTTCTTGTCGCGAGAGATAGCCCATAATAGCCTTTTATTGTTCCCTCGGGATTCTTACTGTTTTTGCGACGTGCTCATCTTCAGCATCATCATGAGTTACCTCCCGAACGTGTCGCGGATATTGCCCTCCATGGACCGGCGTGGCTTCATCCCCCTCATTGCAAGTATCGATGATTGAATCTTCATGTTGAGGTTGATTTCCTTGGGCCTCAATGTTGTGCGTGATGTTGACATCGTTATCTGCCTTTTTTGTAATTTTCCGCTAAGAAATAAAGAATTAAATAGGTTAGTAATAGACGCAAGGATCAAGTCAATTATGTAACTGTCTAAATCCCACGGTGGGCGCCAAACTATTTATCCGAAAAATGGTACAGTTAAATTTGTAACATGGTTTATAGACAAGCGAATCGATTCGATCCTAAAATGAGAAATAACTTAAATAAAGTGCAACACTTAGCATTGAAATCGAGATACGGTAGCAGATAGCTTGGTCCCTAGAGCAGAGCTTCCGAGGGCAATAATACAAATATCAATAGACAATAAGTAAAGTATTATTATGCTCTTGAATATTATATAACATAAGTTTGTTAGAAAATTTGTGTCACTTACAATGGCTGTTGAAGTCACTATTTATAGCTGCACCTAGTAAACAAGGTCCTATGATCAAGCGCCTCTTAAATGATAATTATGGAGGCCATTGATGAATGTGTAATGGCAAGCTATGAATGCAAAATTCTCTATAGCGAACTGTGTATTTAATACCGCAGAATATTCTTCATTGAATGCTATCGGGTGGCAGACATTCGTTTGTATTCATTCGGGGTCTTCCTGGTGCCAACCGAAGCTGTTGCCCCCGGTCTTGGTTTCCACTTGTCTCGCTTTCTGTCCGTTTCCGGTTCCACATGTCGCTCTATTATACGAGTATTTAACACGAGCCGATTTTACCCTATACATCTCGTTATCTTGTTGGTATTGTTGCTTGTTGCTACTGCTTGTTGTTTTTAATCTTTCCTTGAGCTGAGGGTTACTGGAAATAACTTTTCTACCTTCTTATGATAGGGGGTAAGATTTGCGTACACATTAACCTCCCAGATTACACTTGTGAAATTTCACTAGGCTTATTGTTGTTGTTGTATCTCATGAGTCACTTTTCTTGATCAAGCTGTGCAGATGTTCTTCAGTGATTCTTTCTTTGTTAAAATACGCTGGCGTACGCGTATTTCATCATGCTAGTTGATATCTCCTCATTGATCGTGTTGACTAGACCTATGGACCAATGATCAGATTTTCTTGCTCACAACCAGGCGTCTTCAACATCATTGATTCATTTATCTACTGTTTTCCTTATTATAATAAAAAGAATAACCGATCTCTATTTTCTTTTTCACTTAGTTGGGTAGTTGGTTAGCTTGTGGTGTGGGGGG
>NC_031994.1:56251464-56263785 GCF_001879085.1 Nicotiana attenuata
GGGGGGGGTTTCTCTAGAGGAATCCGGAATTAAAATATGGTTCTTTTGGACTCAAAAAACCGAAATGGGTAAAAAAAAAGATGGTGATCATTTTATAGATAATGCCCTTTTAAAGGGTGTATACCTTAACGGCCGTTCTCCCAGTTAAGTATAGCGCCCTTTTAAAAGGCGCTATAGTTGAAGTTGAAAAGACGGGAAGGTATAGCGCCTTTTATTAAGACGCTATAATATAGCGCGTTAACAAAGCGTCTTAATAAATGGCGCTATACTCACATAAAAAACCCTCCCCTTCCCTTCCCCACCAAACCATAAACTCCCCCCCCCCCATTGTCAACGGAAAAAAGCTCGAGTAGAGCCCACCCGTCCCGCAAAAAGTAAATATTCTCGGTCCCACATCCTAGCTAAGGCGTTATCTCGAAGTGGGTTGCTCGTTTCGGCTCCAAATCACCAAATCTTCAACTTTCCAAAAACCTAAAATTGAGGTGTTCTGACTTAGCTTTTGTTAAACTCGTATAAAAAATACATATTAGTTGTTTTTAACGTGCTCTATGTTATTTTATGATTGTTTTGCGATTTAACTAATTTATTGTTTTTTATCCGGACTATAGTATTAGTGTGCCAAAAAAATTAGTAAATTAGAGAAATTGTTATTATTTGTTAAAAGAAATATTAATTAGTTACTTTTTACTGTGGAATATTTATTTTCGTGATTTTTTTGGATTAAATTAATTGTAGTTGTTATCCGCTTTAGATTATTTAATTGCTAAAAGACTAGTAAAATAGATAATTTGTTAGTTTACTTCTCTGTAGTGGTATCTTGTACAGGCAGATCTGCCGGGCGAGCATGGGCACCCAGCGAGACATTGCAGGATTTCTGCCGCTGCTGCAGGTGAAAACATATTCAAATACTCTCTTCATTATAACATACATCCTAAAAATATACCTTAAATTTTACGTCCAAATTGTATATTAGCTTTCGGCCGGGGAGCGGTTCCTACAGTTGCAACCACCTCTACCACCCATCGCTCCGGATGCACCACCTCCACCGTTTCTCCCTTTAGCTAGTTTCCATTGCCGAACATTGATTTGCTTGTGGACAAGACTATTGTGAAAGTAAGCCTACTAATCTTTTCTGACGATTCAAAATTCTCGTCGTCGGCTTCCTCGAGGTAGAGTTCGTTTTGTAATAGGAGCCCCGTTGGGCTTTTACGGAGGTGGGTTGATAGTCAAGGATACAGACGCGAGTACGAGGCTCGACATAATCTCCCATATTGCAGGGATTTGTTGGATTTGCTGGAGGCCGTACAGGTAATAATACTTAAGTTTACTTGACCTGGATTTATATGTGTTGCGTATACTCATGGTTCCTATTTTTACGTAATAGTTAATTTGGAAGCCATACAACGACGAGCTAATAGCTGGCTTGCTCGATTATTGCTCGACCGGCCGACTTATGTGGAGCTCTTCCATCCCGTTGATGTGTCTCTATATTGTCGAGCATCATTCCATCGAGCAAGTCCTTCGCTACTTTGGTCGAGCGCAACTTGTACCTCCACCGCTCGCTTGTATTAGGACACATTACCAGCGGGATGATCGTTCCAGGGTTGACGAGACATATGTGGCATGGAAGAGTTGCAGATCGAGATTTGGGACCAGCGGCATGACCTTATTTGGCCACCCCCTCCACCCGAGCGTATGGATAGTGAGCATGAGTATATGGGCTGGTACCATAGCATTACCCGACTTTCGTCAGGAATCCTGTTCATCGCGCTAGAGGTCGGTTTGTTCCATACGTCGGGAGGCATGATGCACTGGTATGTTATTTGGTATACTTAGTTATTACGTTAACATAGCATTTTGTAATTAATATTTTACATGTTGTGCAGGCTATTGGCCTACATCTGTTCTACCAGTTGGGACTGCAGATGCAGGAGCATACCAGCGAGGGAGCGGTCGTTTTGCACGAGTATGGCTGGTAGGTTACAGATCTAGTTTCCCGAACATTGCAGCGAGCCCGACATGATGAACGCTTAGGATACGAGGCTGATTATGTGGCGCTAGAGCAGTACCAGGGTGGGCCAGCAGTACATCCTGAACATGGTCGACGTGGCAGGCGTGCCAGAGAGGGAGGGGTATCCCACGAGGTCATAGGGGTCGGCGAGAAGGTGGTCCCCAGTAAGGGTGCATTGAGGCACCTGTTGAGGATGTTGGAGTTGATCGGCCAGGTGACCACCCTGAGCCAGACCATGCTCCTAGTGATATGCCCTGATATAGCCTGGGGCTTACTCCAAGGACTTCGCAGGTGACCCCGTCAGCTCTATTGTTGATCGCGGGCACGGCCATTACCTCACATGACTAGGACGAGTATTTTCCTTACCCTCTTGAGGCATCGACGGTTGCTGATGATCGTCTGGTACAAGATGTGGATAGTGGGCGCCGACTGAGTTATGGATCATCACCAAGGGATGCTGAGGATCTTTCACAAAATTTGGTTATTTTGTATTACTATTACTTATATTTTTTTTCATCTCATTGATTAGTCATAAATATCTAAAGCCTATTTTTTTTTGAAGCCATCATCCTCGCCCGTCACGGAGGGCACTTTGTGCGACATTGACATGCCTGAGATGGATGATTATATTTAGGAGCCTGCTGAGACCATAGTAAGACATTTTAATTTTTTAGCTAACACGTACATTACTAATATATATTTTATATACTAAAATATCTTATTATTCTGTAGGTTACTGCTGGACCGACGACCCCTTCTACCGAGTCTGCCAACCTTACTGATGATCATGCTGCAGCACATCCTCCGATAAAGAGGCGACGTGATAAGGATGATCTTGATAGTGTAGCCGGGCGGGATGGGATGCGCCTCAGGCCAACAGCTGCTTTTCAGCATAAAGGTTGTGGAACACATTGATTTTTTTTTGATTTTATGTACATATTACATTCAGTAAATAATAGCAACATTATTTATGGTTTACATTATATGCACTCTATGTTTTTATTTCTCGGGTTCTTTATTATTTTAATACTACAATACAAAAACAAACATAGGAACTTAACACAGTTTAAATTCGGTACAACTAATGAAATACATGACACGAAAAATATAAAGATAAAATACTACACTCAACACATACATGTATTTGTTTAGTCACTATCGCCCATTATTCTCTGCTTCAATCACTTAAATTTTTCTTCCAGCCTATCTTTTTCTTCTTCCGCCTCTTTTAGTTTCTCTTCCACTGCCGTAAGTTGTCGTTGCATCTTAAAGATCTGGAGTTCGTATTCACCGGTCATATTCCAAACGTATTTCAAACAATGTTTGTAGTATTCTTGATAAATGTGTTCATCATACCATTCTTCAAACCTACATCGATTTCTGTCCTACAAATGGGGATCATAACACAACACTATTAATTTGCATGTTATATAAAAAATATTAACAAATTTTTTTTGCAAAACAATAACTTACAGGTTGTTGACATATCCAGCGTCTGCACCCCACATTACCATTTGACCAACATGTCTTCAAAATCGCTAGTTTGCCACAATAACAATTACGTACGTCATTGCGTCCAGACATTTCTTAATGCAAGACAAATGCAATATTAATGAAAAGTTTTTCTACTTGATGCAAATAATAACTAAACGCGATAGGCTTTTATAGGAAAAAAAACACATAACGTGGTATTTCACCGCGCTGTGCTTCGCGTGACAATGATTCTTTAGGGTACAATACAGCTTTTCTAGAACAACAGCTTTTTCAGGTCGACAAGACAATACACATAACGTGGTATTTCACCATGCTATGCTTCGCGTTCTAATGATTCTTTAGGGTACAATACAGCTTTTTCAAAAGACAGCTTTTCCAGAATGGCAGCTTTTTTAGGTCGACAAAACAATACACATAACGTGGTATTTCACCGCGCTATGCTTCGCGTGATAATAATTCTATCGGGTATAAGAGAGCTTCTTAAACTGAACCAAGTCATATGTATTTCAAAGACCTTTTGAATTAACATTACAACATCCATTTAAAATGCCACTGACATTTAACAAGTGGTTCAAAAAGAGGCAAAAGAGTGAAGGTAGTTCAACAGATCCCCATGGATCACGTCTTAACACTATCGATCCCTACCTTGAAAAAAATATGCTAGGTTGCTACACTGACTTGAGTGATGACAAGTGGTATAGTGTTCTGCGTACCTTGGAAAATCAGCCTATTAATATACACACTGATATCAAAGTTGCAGGGCACATTATTGAGGGCGAAACGCATTCTACGAAGCCTGAAGGTACACGAATTTGGGGCGAAAAACTAGAATGGGTTCCCCATTACTCAAAATGGTGTGATTACGAAGTACTATGTCGCAGGCATGTGATTGTTGTGCCACAAGCACTATCTGTAGCTTTCCAAACAAGCACACACAAAGATGAACCAGAAGTGATTAAGCATCTGATGAAGGAGATTCTAGAGATGGAAAAAACACTAGTTGTTCAGCATGCAATCGATGATCTTAACTTCTTGGGAGGAACAGAGGATCAGTACTGGGATTTATTAGAAAATGATAAATTGCATAGAGACAATGATTGTCCTGTTTTCCTTTGTCGAGTGGAAGGGACTACCTAAGTTTCTACCACATACGTTGGACGTAGGTGTCCCATATTATTGTAGAAATCAAGCAAGTGGTCTTCCTGATGATAGAGATGAAATGCGAGAAATGTGTGTCAACTGGGGCCTAGATTACGATGCCCTCGGTCCCGTAGGGTACGTACACGATGTTGACAAAGAAGTTGAAGACAGTGACAATGAAATAGTGCTAGACAACGACGATAATGGTGAATGACAATTGTTTTTTTTCTTGGGGTGTATGTTAATTTTTTGTACTGAAGTATTAATGCTAAATATCAGTAGGACTTAACACTAATAGAAACATAATTTTCTTTCATACATTCTACAAGATGAATATGTACATACACTTATTACAACAAATTACTGGAAAAAAAATACTACAGGTATCCTTGATACTTGGGCACAATGGATGAACTTCCACCGGGAGTTGAATTACCACCGCTACCCAAACCAATTGAAGGAAATTTACGATGAGCGTGTCTTATTTGCGAGCATATGCCACATTTACGCACATAAACGGTATCACCAATATCCATTTGGTTCGGTATACACGTTCTTTTTTGCACTTCTCGCTGACGCAAATACTCCTTGTTACACACCCTTTTAAATGGTTCCGGCGGCCAATAATGCTCAGCACGCACTGGCTGCAACTGTCCACCATAGGTGTTTAAGTATGCAGCAACACTATATCCCTTATCAACATAGCTTGCTGCCCTAAAACATGTATGTTGAAAACACTTCATGGCATGCGATCATGGCATGTAGTAGATGGACCATTTCCCATAGAAGCATAACCTTCTGGCTTCATTTACGGTATGTGTATTATTCCCCCAGTTTTGATGGATAGTCGTGTGAACTTCAAAAGTATTTCGCTCATTGCAATACTATAAATATGAATGCCAATGTGCTTGCCTACTGTATTTCTAAAATCTTTTCATTGGTATTGCATAAATTCAACACCCCTCTCCATCAATAACGATGCACCTCTAGCCTTTTCAACAAACCTCTCTGCCATCTGCTTGAATGACATCCGCACCATGGAAGTGATAGGCAATCCACGTGCAGACTTCAATAACCCGTTGAAAGACTCTGACACATTTGTAGTCAGAATTCCCCATCGTCTGCCACCATCCGCATGCAATTTCTACTTGTCAAGCTCATATCACATCAACCAACGATAGGCTCCTTCGTCTTCCTGCCTGATCGATTCCATGCGCCTCCTGAATTTACACTCTTGGTGATCTGTTGCAGCCATCCACATTAAATCATGCAATTCCTTGTTAGGATGTGCCTTTTGGAAATTGGCATTCAGGTGCCTCACATAGTAACAGTGGTATGCATACGGTTCCTGCCATGCAGGAAATATTGTACAGAGCTAAAAATACTGCCATGCCGATCAGATATTAGACAAATACCTAAACGTTTTCTGACAACATGCTCCTTTAAGTGGTTCAAAAATAGCATCCACGTAACGGCGATCAGCAACTTAACATCATACTTTCCATAGACATGAGTGCCGTTTATGGATATTACCAGCCGACAATGCACAACGCCATTAATTGCTGGTTTAAATTCCCAGAACACATATCTGAATATATGTTCTGATATTTATGGACCTCGCTCAAGCTTCCATTCAAGCATAGTCCCGGGGTTAAAGTGTTGCAATACGGCCATGTACCTAGGTAGAGATGCAAATGACTTATCCCAGTTACAATAAATAATTTCAAATGCACGTTTGCGCCCGAGAAATGCGTTTTTTTTGGTAATGGGACACCCATATCCCTGGTAGACAGATGTAATACACTCTTTGATCTTGTACCATATGGATGCTTCAATGTGTGGAATCAAGATAAGAGAAATTAAGTCAACATCCAAGTTAAAGTGATTCCCATTGAATGTGTCCATTTCACAATTGTGGGTGACAATGTATTTACCCACAACCCACATATTTGTTTTCTTCTTCCTCGCATGCAACATCCAATTACAACCCGTAAACCATCTATGGCAAATAACCTTGTATACATCAAGGGATGAATCTGCTACCATCATCTCACGACACTCTTTTACGCTGTTCATTCGCACCGCCCTGCTTAGGCGCGCTTTATCTGGAAAAAGCTTGCCCTTTGACACCGCCGTTGCTCTAGATTCATCCCACATTGCTGTCCGAATTTCGTCAATATCCCTTGTGAGGGCATCCACATCTAGCATAATTGGGGAATGATCAAGGTAGGGAATCTCCCTTGAATGAAACGGCACAGGGACTCATACACGCTTGGTTTAATGGGAGGTGGAATATGCTCCCTCGTCAAATCAGGTTCAACATTCTCTCCCTCCTCATCGTCACCCTTATCAGGGAAGGGTGTGTCATCTCCAGACTCATCGGCATTGTTGTCATATTTATATTCTCTTCCTGACTCTGCGCATCTGGTAGATCCCGATTAGATATATCGTCTTCGGGCAATTGAGTAAGGACAGTACCATCAAGTTGCTCGTTTTCACTGCACAACCAATAATATAACGAGTTACTCAAATTGGTCCAAACTTTACATATAATTTTGTATATTCACTTACAAATCATAATGTGTTGATATCCCATGAGGCACATTATCCTCTTGATGATGACTCCCGCATGGACCACCATGATCCAACAAACCAAAACCAGGCATATTCCAACTGGCCATTGGTTCGTAACTTGTAAAATTCATATCTGTCGGTTTCCCCTGTGGAATATATGAGTGTTAGTACAAATTCAATACATAAAAATATACATCGTAACGCAAAGGAAAATTGAAGTTTACCACTCGGCTTGTGGATTATGTAAACTAGGGGAGAATTTCTTTCCTCGCTCCTCATTCGCCTGTGGAGATAAGTTCAGATCAGGCCAAACTCTTTCAGCCGGAACCTGTTCGGCTAAAACATAACATGTATGTTGAAAGCACTTCATGGCATGCTAGCATGGCATGTAGTAGATGGACCATTTCGCATAGGAGCATAACCTTCTGGCTTCATTTACGGTATGTGTATTATTCCCCCAGTTTTGATGGATAGCGGTGCGAACTTCAAAAGTATTTCGCTCATTGCAATACTATAAATATGAATGCCAATGTGCTTGCCTACTGTATTTCTCAAATCTTTTCACTGGTGTTGCATAAATTCAACACCCCTCTCCATCAATGACGATGCACCTCTAGCCCTTTCAACAAACTTCTCTGCCATCTGCTTGAATGACATCCGCACCATGGAAGTGACAGGCAATCCACGTGCAGACTTCAATAACCAGTTGAAAGAATCTGACACATTTGTAGTCAGAATTCCCCATCGTCTGCCACCATCCGCATGCAATTTCTACTTGTCAAGCTCATATCACATCGACCAACGATAGGCTCCTTCGTCTTCCTGCCTGATCGATTTCATGCGCCTCCTGAATTTACACTCATGGTGATCTGTTGCAGCCATCCACATTAAATCATGCAAGTCCTTGTTAGGATGTGCCTTCTGGAAATTGGCCTCAGGTGCCTCACATAGTAACAGTGGTATGCATACGGTTCCTGCCATGCAGGAAAATATTGTACAGAACTTAAAATACCGCCATGCCGATCAGATATTAGACAAATACCTGAACGTTGTCTGACAACGTACTCCTTCAAGTGGTTCAAAAATAGCATCCACGTAACGGCGATCAGCAACTTAATATCAAACTTTCCATAGACATGAGTGCCGTTTATGGATATTACCAGCCGACAATGCACAAAACCATCAATTGCTGGTATAAATGCCCAGAACACATATCTGAATATATGTTCTGATATTTACGGACCTCGTTCAAGCTTCCATTCAACAATTGTCCTGGGGTTAAAGTGTTGCAATACGACCATGTACCTAGGTAGAGATGCAAATGACTTATCCCAGTTACCATAAATAATTTCAAACGCACGTTTGCGCCCGAGAAATGCGTTTCTTTTGGTAATGGGACACTCATATTCCTAGTGGACAGATGTAATACACTCTTTGATCTTGTACCATATGGATGCTTCAATGTGTGGAATCAAGATAAGAGAAATTAAGTCAACATCCAAGTTAAAGTGATTCCCATTGAATGTGTCCATTTCACAATTGTGGGTGCGAATGTATTTACCCACAATCCACATATTTGTTTTCTTCTTCCTCGCATGCAACATCCAATTGTAACCCGTAAACCATCTATGGCAAATAACCTTGTATACATCCGGGGATGACTCTTCTACCATCATCTCACGACACTCTTTTACGCTGTTCATTCGCACCGCCCTGCTTAGGCGCGCTTTATCAGGAAAAATCTTGCCCTTTGACACCGCCGTTGCTCTAGATTCATCCCAAATTGCTGTCCGAATTTCGTCAATATCCCTTGTGAGGGCATCCACATCTGGCATAATTTGGGAATGATCAAGGTAGGGAATCTCCCTTGAATGAAATGGCACGTGGTACTCATACACTCTAGGTCTAGCGGGAGGTGGAATATGCTCCATTGTCAAATCTGGTTCAGCATTCTCTCCCTCCCCATCATCACCCTTATCAGGGAAGGGTGTGTCATCTCCAGACTCATCGGCATTGTTTTCATATTTATATTCTCTTCCTAACTCTGCGCATCTGGTAGATCCCGATTAAATATATCGTCTTCGGGCAATTGAGTAAGGACAGTACCATCAAGTTGGCTCGTTTTCACTACACAACCAATAAAATAATGAGTTACACAAATCGGTCCAAATTTTACATATAACTTTATATATTCACTTACAAATCATAATGTGTTGATATCCCATGATGCACATTATCCTCTTGATGATGACTCCCGCATGGACCACCATGATCCAACACACCAAAACTAGGCATATTCCAACTGGCCGTTGGTTCGTAACTTGTAAAATTCATATCTGTCGGTATCCCCTGTGGAATATATGAGTGTTAATACAAATTCAATACATAAAAATATACATCGTAACGCAAAGGAAAATTGATGTTTACCACTCGGCTTGTGGATTATGTAAACTAGGGGAGAAATTATTTGCTTGCTCCTCATTCGCCCGTGATGATAAGTTCAGATCAGGCCAAACTCTTTCAGCCGAAACCTGTTCGGCTAAAACTACTTCAAAATAACCACTCGATGATTGAGGGATATCCCTACTTTGCGCAACCACATTATTGCGAACGTCTTCAGCCTTGACGTACATTTTAAACTGTTTTATCACAATAAATTTTCGGTATTCATCCGAAGTCCTCAAAAATTCTCTCAGAGTTTCATCGTCTTCGATTTTAAACTCAGCATAACAAGCAACCCCTTGCGGAGTCACAGAATACAGATATCTTCCGGTTTCTTTAATATTCACCGAACGTTTAACAACGATACCAATGTATCGTACTCCATTGTAAATGGCAACTTAACATGACAAACTATAGCTTACTGAGTTATTCGCCACCACAACCTCACCACCACCACCACCACCACCCCCCCCCCCCCCAATATAATGAAACCCTAATTCTTCGCTCTTCAGACATTATGACAAAATGCAAAACAACTTCACAAAGAAATATTACAAGACTTGAGAATATTTCTGAATGCATTTTTACAAAATCCTTAACGTCTTTAAATAAGACAAAAACCAATTCGGGAGATCGAATTTTTTGAGGTATAGCGCCTTAAATAAGGGCGTTATACCCATTTGAATTATTGTTATGTCAGTTAAGCCCAGAAGAATTATTTGTGGGCCCACATAATATGTATAGCGCGGTAAGGAAGGGCTTTATATATATAGCGCCTTTTAAAAGGGCGCTATACTTAACTGGGCAAACAGCCGTTAAGGTATAGCGCCCTTTAAAAGGGCGTTATATATAAAATAGTCACCAGATTTTTTCCCACACATTTTGATTCTTTGAGTCCAAAAGAATCACATTTTGGTTCCGGACTCTTCTCTACAGCTCCATCAACAGCTGACTGCCTAAAATTGGTTAGGAATTGAAGTGGAGGCTCTGAAGTTATGGTAGGACTAGGGGTGTTCATGGTTCGGTTTGCATCGGTTTTTCCCTAAAAAGAAACCAAACCAAGTAAGTCGGTTTTTCAAATATTAGAACCAAACCAAACCAATTAAGTCGGTTTTTTCTTGATTCGGTTTGTGTCGGATTTTGTCGGTTTTTCGGTTTTTTCGGTTATTTGTCGGTTTTTTCTTAAATATAAGACATACAGTACCAAACACATATTCTGACGATCACATTTTCAATGTAACACTATCAAATCAATTGCCCTTTGAGAAATCTATTATTTACTAAAAGATATTGATGATAATTGAATCAAATAGTGATGAATAATTTAAGGACTAAATTAAAAATATATTTTTTAACATGAAATAGATTCTTACACTTAACAAAAGAAAACTACCAATCAAACTAGAATATAAACGTAAAAAACTGTACTAAAAGTGCAAACGATTAACATTCACCATAAAAATTTTGAAACTTTGTATAAAAACATACATCCATACATACATATATATATATATATATATATATATATATATATATATATCTTTGTGTGTGTGTGTGTAATAATAAATCTGAAATAGCTACACTATAGTCGGTTTGGTTCGGTTTTTTACGGTTATTTTTTGATTAAAACCAAAACCAAACCAAATTTGATCGGGTTTTAAAATTCAAAACCAAAACCAAACCAAACCAAATTTGATCGGGTTTTAAAATTCAAAACCAAAACCAAACCACACCAAAAAGTATCGGTTTTTTTGGTCGGTTTGATTTGGTTTTCGGTTTGGTTCGGTTTTTCGGGTTTTTATGAACACCCTAGGTAGGACTAGTTTTTTGACGTGACTTTGAAGCTACAAATTCATGATTGGCCTATTATTAAGTGCTAATAGTTAACTCCATCTTCAGTTACGCTGTAGAGTACAAGGAAAGGGAAAACATATACAGCCGCATGAGCTGGTACTGTTATCCCCACTTAGAATGATTCCGAAGATAATAATCCTTCTAATTAGCGGGCCACCACAGTTATCTATTTGTCGAATTTCCTTTATGATGGTTTTCGTTTGAATTCAATTCTTTTAAAAAACTATTTTGGTTTTGTCAGCGTAGTTTTTCCATTTTTTTAGTTCTGCTAAATATTTGCATAAAATACAAATGCAATTTGTTAATACTCCAATTGATCCTAGACACCAAATGATATAGGAGTTGGCTAATTTAATTATCATCCTCTCCAGCTACTCAAGAGTCGTGACCCTTTAAAAACTTCCATTACATCATTTCCCACCAATAACTCCATCACCCAAAATTCTACTAGCAGTAAACTGTCTTCAAATACATATATACTCGATCTATAAATGCATTATTGTTATGGCCTCTTCTGAATCTTCGTCCGCATATTCATATGCAGAGCCAAGCAACGAGAATTCGTTAAACAAGCGGCGGCGTTGTTTCTGCTTCCCATCTTTCAGTTCTACAAATCAATTAACAAGGCGTGTTAACTTGGACTGGTGGCATAAGATACGCAGCAGCGCAGTCAAGGAAGGGTCTGTATGGGCCAAAGGAATCAACGCTCTAAAGAAGCTTCGAGAATGGTCGGAGATCGTGGCCGGACCAAGATGGAAGACTTTCATTCGAAGGTTCAATCGGAACAAAAGCGGGAGATTAATGCT
>NC_031994.1:56265532-56269816 GCF_001879085.1 Nicotiana attenuata
TAAGAACTTGACAAAAATGACATAATTGTAGCTGCAAATTTTAAGTCTAAGCTAGAAGATTAAACCAGCAGTTAAATTGAATGAAACTAGCAGTAGCAATTAAATTGAAAGAGCAACTCCAAATGGTTTTTAAGCACGACACCAATCGAATTTCCAATACCCAACAATCTAAGGTTCAATCGTCTCACTTCTAAGATTTGATATATACACTTTCAGATTATAGCAGCAATAACACAATTTCAGTCCAAGGAATTAGAAATCACAAGTATATCCTCAATCAATTTTTTTCAACTTAAATCTCTCCTCATTTGCAAATGCACCACGTTTGGTTAGTTGTTAGATTTGGGGAAAAGGTTTTAATTTTAATCTGGGTTTGATTTTGACGAAAGTGGAGGAAGGGGAAAGGAAGAAGTGGGTGGGGGCAACAGGAAGTCAGGAACTAAGGGCTGAGAGAGATAGAAAAGAATTTAGGGAGGGTGGGGGGGGGGGGGGTAAGTATAGGGGGGGGGGGGTAGGGATATGATGATTAGAGACCGGGGTTAAGCGAGGGATTGGGGATTTTTCTTTTTCTTTTTAAGTTTTTACCGTATTTGCTTTTTTTTCTTTTCTTATTCAGATTTTAATTATTTTTAAATAAAATAACTTGGTCCACACGCTTTTTCAGCGTGATTAATGCACATCTTGATCATATTAGCTAGGTTTTTGCCACATAAGCATGGTCAATGGTCAGAGTGGTTTATTAACATGCAAATAGTTAAATTGAAAAGTTCAAATGAGAAAGTGTTTACCTCGAAAAATGTAAGTAACGATTAAAGATAATTTGTGGTTTTAAAGATATGTGGTATATTCTAATACTAGTGATTATATAAGTAATATTAAGCCTAAGTAAGAAGGAAAGTTGAACCAAATCAGTGTTGCTGGAGCAATAGGGGCCTCGAGCTTGGCTGTCCCAGGGACCTCGAGGTCAGCTAAGAACAATAAAGTATGAACAATAAAATAAAGACAATAAAGCTGAAGAATAATTGTTGAGCACGTTAAACGAGAAAGGCAAAGCAGAATGTTCTTATTGCAGAGAATAATATGAGATGATGCCTGCAAAAATGATTGTGGTCCCCTTTATATAGGAGGAGAAAACCCCAATATAGTACATTCTTAATTGTAGTAAAGAATTCTATTGGTATAGGTGTATAACAGCCTAGTACGGACCAGTACCATTTCGTACAAATCTTATCTTTTAATTTATCCCCTGGTCCACGTGTTCTTGAGGAATTCCCGCTCTTTCTTGATTAACTTCGAGATCGTGTTGCCCTCGATGTAGGTCGTGCCAGGCCTTCGATCAGCTTCCTCGAGGAGTGTCCCTTAGCCGGATCTGACCTCCACTTCGAGTCTCCCGGACTCGGACCTATAGCCTGATTTAAGACTTCAAAATCATGCTCCTCGATTTTGACCGTATACAGAAAATTGTAAGTTCTTTTACTGGGATGAGAAACAAGCATAAGTTTAGGGGGCCCGAAGGCCACTCTTCCAAAAAGAAGCGTAAATACTTTCCCGAGTGTTTACACCTAATTAAAAATTGTACCTTAAAATCAAAAAATGCTAAAGTATTAATAAGTGTTTATGCTAGATTTACGTCTATTATCCATTAACTTTGTATAAATACTTAATGCGAATAAATTTTTACTCTTTGGATAGGTTTTGTGACATTCTTCTAAACGAAACGGTGTCACGACCCAATTTTTCCTCCGTTGGGTTTCGTGATGGCACCTAGTCTTAAGGACTAGGTAAGCCTAATAATTGCGGAATAACAACAATAAATAATAACATCTAAAATTCTTCTGGAATAAATCCATTATACAATGAACATCTTTCCAAAACCCGGTAGTACAAGTCATAAGCTCTACAGAGTTTTTGCTACCATTTCTAAACACAACCGTATGGAAATAAGTACAACAGTGAGAATATAAAATAGGAAGGTGACTCTGAGGCCTGCGAAAGCAGCAGCAGGACTACCTTGAGTCTCCTCGGCAAGGATCCACACAGCTACTAGCAAACAATACCTGGATCTGCACAAAAAGATGTGCAGAAGTGTAGTATGAGCACACCACAGCGGTGCCCAGTAAGTATCAAGATTAACCTCGGTGGAGTAGTGACGAGGAACAGTCAAGATACCTACTGGTCAAATGAAATGAACAGGATATGATAATAAAAATATCGAGATAAAGATAACGAGGCAATATCAACGGCGGAGAGAAATCAATATATAACAGTAGGTACAATAAAGGGAGAACACGGGTAGTAACGAACGACACCAAGTAAATCAGATAACCAAGTAAATCAACACTAACATAACAGGAACAGAGACAAGTAAGAATGTATACAAATGAAGAAGGCAATACCAACTCAATCACTCACATCATGCCTAACACACAATCCCGACCATCTCAAAATCCTCGGTTTTTCATATCATAAACTCAACTTCCGAACCTTCAGCACACATGGCACCTTGTGCTCCCGTATTTCTCATCTCACTCTTAACAAAAGAAGTCCACATACTATACAATACATAATGTCCGCTCAAATGCACTCAAGATGTTTAAGAAGTCTCATTTACCTAATATAAGTAAATTTCAAATTCAAAACTAATTAGGGAAACCAGCGAGAAAAGATGAAGTTATTATAGAAAAATTATTTGAATAAAGAAAGTACCATTTTCAATTAGAATATACAACATCGAATGAATTATTACCTTTACCATGGGATTTAATAATTTACAGCATAGTAGAAATTCCTTTTAAGTAGAATACAACCTCAGACGATTTAAGAATAATTTAGTTGAGAAATAAATTGAGTCAAAAATGCAGAAATTATTGAAGTTTAAGATTTGAAATATATATATGTATATATATACGGCTAGGTATTTACAACACTATGGGTTCCAACACAAAGACTCACAACAGCAAGGGAATCTAACCCCTTAAAACACTTGAATTGATAACAACGATTACACACAGCAAGCAGAAAGTGCACGGCATCACCCTTTGTGCTTTTACACTCACAGAATATCGACGGGGGATCTCCCGTGATCCCGTCCCGTAGTCCCAAATGTAAATACTTGGGGGATCTCTCAGTATCCTCAGTATATGAGTTAGGGGATCTCTTAGTATCCCGGGGATCTCTTGGTATCCTCAATATATGTGCCGGGGGATCTCTTGGTATCCCGAGGATCTCTTGGTATCCTCAATATACAAGCTAGGGATCTCTTGGTATCCCGAGGATCGCTTGGTATCCTCAATATACAAGCTAGGGATCTCTTGGTATCCCGAGGGAGTCTTGGTATCCTCAATATACAAGCTAGGGATCTCTTGGTATCCTCAATATACAAGCTAGGGATCTCTTGGTATCGCGAGGATCTCTTGGTATCCTCAATATATGTGCTGGGGATCTCTTGGTATCCCGAGCCAACAATATGAACAATAACGTCCCGGCAAGTGAATCAACAATATAAACAACAATCCAACAATCCAATCTCAAGGAAATTCCACCACCAAGAGCATGATTACATAGCAACAAGAGAATCACGGGGAAACTAAGAAGCGCAATAACCTTAACAAAACAACAAGGAACAGCTAATTCAATTAAGGCAATTAAGGCCAAGTAACTGGTAGGAGTTAGAGGAAAGCTAACAACATCGTATGGAGCATATAGGGGTAAATTATGTAATTAGATAACTCAATCATAACAGAATACTTCCCATATGATGAAACATAAGGACCTAAGAACCCTAAAGGCAATTTTTCCCATAAATAAATCCGAGCACACACTCGTCACCTCGCGTGCACGGTCTACAATTGGCCTGGAAGACACAAATCCTAAGGGGAAGTCCCTCACACAAGGTTATGCAAGATACTTACCTCGAACCGGCTCAATAATCAACCCGAAACCACGTTCTTGCCACGAGTATTCGACTCCAAATGGCCCAAATTTATTCAATTCAATTGCATAATGTAAATAATACTTCAAGTAACTGATTCTACAAATAAACTCTAGGCTAATACGCGAAATTAGGTAAAATGACCAAAATGCCCCTCGGGCCCACGTCTCGGAATCAGGTAAAATTTATATTTTCAGAATCCTCATACTCTCACGAGTTCGTGCATGCCAAAAATTATCCAAATTCAAGGTCAACAGAAACTATCAAAATAAAAAAAGAAGTGACAATAGTCACTATAAGTATACGAAAGAACCGTTTTTTTCTAATTCCTATGATGCAATTGGGGCTTATCG
>NC_031994.1:56271972-56275153 GCF_001879085.1 Nicotiana attenuata
TTGGATTTGGATAATTTTGGTATGGTTAGACTCGTGAGAGTATGAGGATTCTGAAAATTTAAATTTTACCTGATTCCAAGACGTGGGCCCGGAAGGTGTTTTGGTTATTTTACCTAATTTCGCGTATTAGCTTAGAATTTATTTGTAGAATCAGTTACTTGAAGTGTTATTTACATTATGCAATTGAATTGAATAGATTTGGGTCATTTGGAGTCAAGTACTCGTGGCAAGAGCGTGGTTTCGGGTTGATTTTGAGCCAGTTCGAGGTAAGTGGCTTGCCTAACCTTGTGTGGGGGAAATTCCCCTTAGGATTTGGTATTCTTGATATTTGAAATGCCTTGTACGTGAGGTGACGAGTGCGTACTTGTGCTAATTGTTGAAAATCCGTTTTCTTTAAGTAACTATAAATGTGATTTCCGTTTTCCTATTCATACTGCGTGTAATTTAAGCCTGCTATTAGCCTAGGAAAGCATGTTTATTTCACTTAATTGCTTTACGTGCTCAAATTGCCTTAATTGGATTATGTGCAGCATGCTAGGCTAGAAGTAGCTGTTTTACCTTGGTATGGAAATTTGAATTTAATTGAGTATTCTTCGTGTTGCTGCTGTGTGTTACTTTGGGACTAGGGGACGGTATCCCGGGAGATCCCCCTGTATGTTTACTTTGGGACTACGAGATGTATTTCGGGAGATCCCCTTGCACTTTTATACTAGAACTACGGGACTGAACCCGGTAGATTCCCCAGTACTGGATATTTACATTTGGGACTACGCATCAGGACTCCGGTAGATCCCTACGCATTATAAGTTGGACTACAGGACTGCACCCAGGAGATCCACTGGATATTTATATTTGGGGACTACAGGAAGGTATCTGGGAGATCCCCCGGTCTTTATCTCTGCGTTGAGCTGTATTTATTTTCGTGATTATTTTGTCTTTGTTAAAGTTGTTGTTGTTCTTCTATCCTGTGTTACTTCTTACTGTTGCACTTAACTATACTGTCTTATCCTAAGTTGTTATATCTTGTATTTCCTTTAACCTCAGTAGGGCCCTGACCTTTCTCGTCACTACCCGGCCGAGGTTAGGCTTGGCACTTACTGAGTACCAATGTGGTGTACTCATGCCCTTCCTGCGCATGTTTTTCATGTGCAGATCCAGGTACTTCCACTCAGTCTTATCACACTTGAGGCGAGGCGCTTTGTAGAGACTCCGAGGTATATCTGCCGCGTCCATAGACCGAAGAGTCCCTTTCTATTCTCAGTACTAGTATAGCCCTTTTCTGTATTTCCCTTGTTGGTAGACATTTCTGGAGTTATAGCTTTTTATGTATCTCTTAGCTTGTGGTTCATGGAGTTCCGGATTTTGGGAGTGTTAGATTGAGATTCTTGTACAGTTATATGCCAGGTGGCATCTTAAACACCGTTTAACTTTGTTATCTCGCTTTTTTATTACTTTCTTTCCGCAATTGTTTCTTTTTTCCGCATTTGTTAGGCTTACCTAGTCGTAGAGACTAGGTTCCGTCACGATAGTTCACGGAGGGCGAACTGGGGTCGTGACAAGTTGGTATCAGAGCTCTAGGTTCATAGGAGTCATTAATCACAAGCCGGTTTATTAGAGTCTCGCGGATTGGTACGGACACGTCTGTACTTATCTACGAGAGGCTATGTAACTGTTAGGAAAGTTCCACTTCATTTGATTTCCTCGTCGTGCGAGATTTTTGATATCAGAATTCTAAACTTCTGTCTTCTATTCTCTCATAGATGGTGAGGACACGTTCTACCCGAGATGACCGGCACCCGCGCCCCCTACTGGAGCCGTCAGAGGCCGGAGCCGGGGTAGAGGTCGAGGACGCGCACGTGGTGCAGCTAGAGCACCCGCGCGAGCTACCACTGAGGTGCCACCAGCAGTTCCAGCCTGAGTCCAGACACCTGATACGTCTGCTACTACTACTCCAGCACTCCAGGAGACTCTGGCGCAGTTTATGACTATGTACACCACTCTAGCTCAGGCAGGGTTGCTTCCCCTTGCTGTAGCTACATCCCAGGTCGGGGGAGGAGCACAGACTCCCGCCGCCCGCACTCCTGAGTAGCGAGTGCATGTTGATCAGGTCCCAGAGATTATTCCTGTACAGCCGGTAGCCCTAGCTCAGCCCGAGGAGAGGGCAGTAGCTTCAGAGGAGGAGCAGAAGAGGCTTGAGAGGTTCAAGAAGTATCAGCCTCCTACATTCAACGGACTAGCCTCACATGATGCTCTTGGATTTCTAGAGGAGTGCTACCGCATCCTCCGTACCATGGGTATATCAGGATCGAGCGGGGTTCCCTTCACTACCTTCCAGCTTCGAGGAGCCGCCTATCAGTGGTGGCGTGCTTATGAGTTAGACAGTCCGGATGAGGCAGCTTCCCTGACTTGGGCTCAGTTTTCAGATATGTTCACGAGAGAGTATGTTCCTCAGAGGCTCAGGGAAGCTTGGCGCACAGAGTTTGAGCATTTGCGCCAGGGTACTATGACTGTCTCGGAGTATGCTGTCCGTTTCACCGACTTGGCTAGACATGCACCAGCTTTGGTTTCTACTGTTCGCGAGAAGGTTCGCCGGCTTATTAAGGGGTTTATTCCCAGCATCAGGTCTAGCATTGCTCGTGAGTTGGAGATGGATATTTCTTATCAACAGGTGGTGAGCATTGCTAGGAGGATTGAGGGTATGCATGCTAGGGATAGAGAGGAGAGGGAGGCCAAGAGGTCTCGAGAGTCGGACCATTATTCTGGTGCCCGTGCCCCAGCTACAGGTCGTCATGGTAGGGGTTATGTGAGTCGCCCCGTTCATTCAGATCTTCCAGCAGCTAGTGGTATTCCAGCTCCACCTAGACCTCAGGAGCCTTATTATGCACCTCCAGTATCTAGTGCGCCTCCTGCGCGGGGTGCTTCCAGTGGTCAGTCCAACAGACCTGGCCCGAGCCAGTCACAACCGCCACATCCTCCCAGAGCTTGTTTTGAGTGTGGTGAGAGAGCTTCAGAAGCTCAAGACAGCTTTGACTACAGCCCCAGTTTTGATATTACCTTACCGGTTCGGGGCTTATACTGATCTATTGTGATGCCTTCGGAGGGTTGGCCTTGAGCGGTATTGATGCAGGACAGTAGGTGATTGCTATGCATCCTGACAATTGAAGGTTCATGAGAAGAATTA